>NC_041234.1:8607746-8614188 GCF_002837175.3 Physeter macrocephalus
CCCATATCTCCTCCCTCTTGCATCTCCCTCCCACCCTCCCTAACCCACCCCTCTAGGTGGTCACAAAACACTGAGCTGATCTCCGTGTGCTATGCGGCTGCTTCCCACTAGCTCTCTATTTTACATTTGGTAGTATATATAAGTCTATGACACTCTCTCACTTCGTCCCAGCTTACCCTTCCCCCTCCCCGTGTCCTCAAGTCCATTCTCTACGTCTGTGTCTTTATTCCTGTCCTACCCTGAAGTCAATTCTTGTAGAGCATATGTCCTCAAACTTTAATGTGCGTAAGAATCACCTGGAGAACTTGTTAAACTACAGTTTGCTGGGCCCCATTCCCAGAGACTCTAATTCAGTAGGCCTGGGTAGGGCCGGTCAGTTTGACATTCCATCAGCTCACAGGTATTGCCTGAGGCCCACACTTTAAGTAACACTGTTGTAGGGTGAAACTGTGAAGATAAAAATACTCATGTGAGGGACTTCCCTGGTGGCACAGTGGTTAAGAATCCACCTGCCAATGCAGGGGATACAGGTTCGAGCCCTGGTTCAGGAAGATCCCACATGCCACAGAGCAACTAAGCCTGTGCGCCACAACTACTCAGCCTGTGCTCTAGAGCCCACAAGCCACGACTACTGAGCCCGTGTGCCACAACTACTGAAGCCCACATACCTAGAGACCGTGCTCCGAAACAAGATAAGCCACCACATTGAGAAGCCCGTGCACCACAATGAAGACCCAACGCAACCAAAAATAAGTTAATTAATTTTTAAAAATATTTAAGAAATACTCATGTGAACATGTAAGTTCTATTATCCTTTTTTTTAAAGGATAGATATTATCGAAAGGACTCAGGAACCAACTTGGAGAGACTCCTGCCAACCAAAGATGAAAAGGGAAGCATCCAAAGGGTAAGAACCGCAATGGATTGAAATCCACCAAATATGTTTAAATCCATGAGTTCCTAATACTACCAAAAAAAAAAAAAAATCCCAAACAAACCCAAAACGTCAGTTGTCTGCATTGGAAAATTCAAGGGAACGAATGCATTATTTTGAAAACTGGGAACTGAAGGGAAAGAACTAGGCATGTATCTTACCTTTCCTCTACAAACTGTACCTCCGGGTGACCAAACAGTAAGGAAGGAGAAGTGTATCGTTGTAGAATGAGTAATGAAGGTAATGAAAAAAGCAATGAATGAGACTAGCCATATATTATAATGCCAAGTGAATGACTGGATCTAGACATTGAGCACCAACAACTGCTAACATGACAAAAAGACAATCCCAAATGTTATATGCTCCTGATAGAGGAACATGCCCCACCTATGAAGTAGTTTGCCAAGTAAATAGAACCTGGCTGTTACCACACCTCTTGATCCAAGACCAATTTACGGGAAATACAGAAGGGATAAAGGAGTATGCTAACGGCACAGGGATGCAATCAACAAAATCCAGATTGTGGGATGCTCTATAGGACAAACCCAGTTTGTACAATCAAAAAATTGAAAGAGGCAGTGCGCTGGGCAGTCCCGCGGCTCCGTCTCCTGCTACAGCGGTGCGTGGACACAACAGACCCAGGGGCGCCCCTCGCTCCTGCCTCCGACCACCTCCAACCTGTGCTCCACTCGCGACCTTCGGAACCAGCCGCTCAGCTGTCCTCGGCCACCGGGACCGCCAACACCGTATTTTGAGCTTAACTCCGTATTACCGATCCACCACGAGCTCCCAGATTCGTCAGAATGATTCCGCCGAGGTGGAGGCCGCCGTCAACCGCCTGGTCAACATGCATCTGCGGGCCTCCCGCACCTACCTCTCTCTGGGCTCCTATTTCCACCGCCACGACGCGGCTCTGCAGGGCCTGGGCCACTTTTTCCGCGAAGTGCCCGGGGGGAAGCGTGAGGGCGCCCAGCGCCTCTGGAAAACGCAAAAGCAGGGCGGCAGCCGCGCCCTCTTCCAGGACGTGCAGAAGCGTCTCAGGATGAGTGGGGTGAAACCCAGGACGCTGTGGAAGCCGTCGCGCTCGCTCGCGGAGGAGAACCTGAACCAGGCCCTTGTGGACCTGCACGCCCTGGGCTCTGCCCGCGCAGACCCCCGCCTCCGTGACCTCCCGGAGAGCCGCCTCCTGGATGAGCAGGTGAAACTCATCCAGAAGATGCGCGACCACCTGACCAACCTCCGCAGGCCGGCTGGTCCCCAGGCGGGGCTGGGCGAGTCCCTCGTCGAAAGGCTCACCCTCCGGCACGACTAGGAGCGTCCGGAGCCCAGCGGCCTTTGAGGAGCCCCTCTGGCGTCAGGGCTTCTGCCTGAAGCCCCTCTCTGCAGCCACTAGGCAGCTTTTTAACCACCCTGGAGCTCTCTCCCAAGCCTTGGACCAAATGGAAACAATAAAGCTTTTTGCAGCAAAAAAAGAGAAAGAAACCATATCTAGAAGACATAGCAATCAATTGAGATAGATAGACTATATTATTAGGATCCTAATTCAAAACACTGTAAAAAAAATTACAAGGTTTATGAAACAACTAGAAATTTGAACAGTTTCTGGATGCTATAAAAGAATTATTATTAATTTGTTTAGGTATGAAAATGATATTGTGTTCATGTTTTAAAAAACTTTATTTTAGAAATATACACTAAAGTTTTGGCAGATGAACTATATCATGTGGGTGTGAGGAGTGGATAGGACTCTAGATGAGTAGTTCTCAACTGGGTGCAATTTTGCCCCCCAAGGTACATTTAGGATGTCTGGAGACAGTTTTGGTTGTCGCATCGTGCGGGGTGGTGCTCCAGGCATCTAGTGGGTGGAGGCCATGGATGCTGCGAAACATCCTACAATGCATAGGAACAGCCCTCCACTGTGGGGGAATAGCTCTGCCCTGGTACCCTGATGACCTTGAACCTCTCCATGTAGTTCACACCGGCAAAGACTTGAACTGCAGCTCATCTGAGTGTTGGCAGAATGCCCTGTGATCTTCCTGGAACATGAGAGATGGGAGGCCTGTTAGGAGCCGCTCTGAGCCCATCTTCAACTCCCTCCCTACGTCCTCTGAGAGGCTGTCATGAGAGTTTCTAATGCCTTCTTGGTTCTATGGAGCTTCCTGCCCTGCCCTCCTCACTGTAGAGCTGAAGAGTTTGAAACCAGTTAGTTGCCATTTACAATGGGCTCCTCATCAATGGGCGTTGAGGTCATCTGGCCTCTTTTGTTTCCATGTTGTCCTTTTCGATATGTGGGACAAGGACTACAGGAAGCTGGCTACATTTCTTTCACGTCTACGTAAGTATGAAGCTGGGGGCTTCCCTGGTGGTGCAGTGGTTAAGAATCCACCTGGTAATGCAGGGGACATGGGTTCGAACCCTGGCCCAGGAAGATCTCACATGCTGCGGATCAACTAAGTCCGTGCACCGCAACTACTGAGCCTGTGCTCTAGAGCTCTTGTGCCACAACTGCTGAGCCCATGTGCTACAACTACTGAAGCCCGTGCGCCTAGAGCCCATGCTCCTCAACAAGAGAAGCCACTGCAATGAGAAGCCCGTGCACCGCAACCAGGGAAAGCCCGCGAGCAGCAACAGACCCAACGCAGCCAAATTTAAAAATTAAAAATTAAAAAAAAAAACCTGTCTGAAACCAAGAGCAACTCAATGTACTTTTACCAGTTGAATCAGTCAGACCTTGGCTAGGGTCTTGCTTTGTCTTGTGTGTGGACTGGACACATGTAACAAATAATTATCCAGCCCAAAATGTCCATAATGGCAACGTTGAAAAGCTCTAGAGGGAACAATATTGGTCATGAGTTGATCATTGTTGACGCTAGGTGAAGTGTACGTGAACAGCACAAATGGGAAGGAACTGTTTTGTCTAATTTTGCATGTGTTTGAATTTCTCCATAATAAAAGTATTTTTTGAAAAGATAAAAATTGGTCACTGCTTTATTAGCTGTCTAGCACTTTAAATGCCTGTACTGAGGCAATGTGTATAAATGCACAAAGTTTGCCGTCAGACTTCTACCTCCACTGCTAAATTACAAACTGTGTGTTCTTCAGCAAATTACTCAGCGTCTTTCGGCCTCAGTTTCCTCACTAATAAAGTAAGGCTAATGATGTCCCTGAGGATTTTTTAGGGAATAAATATGTGTTTAGCTGAGTGCCTTAAATGAATACTTTTATTAGACTTTCTTCCTTTGTTCTTTTTGTCTGCTACTTTTCAATACAGAAACGCAAGGAGCCCTTCTTGTCATCTGGACAAGTAATTTTGACCCAGGCAACTTCTTTTCATATTACTCCCTGGAAAATGTAGGTGGCCTGGTACGTTTGGTTCCAAGGGTTTAAAACAGCAAACCCTGGAGGGATCCAGGGAATGAGGGGTGAGAAGAAACGTGTGTAGTTAACTCAGTAGTTTTCAATCCAGGGTGATTTTGCCCCGCAGGGGATATTTAACAATGTCTAGGGACATTTTTGGTTGTCACAACCTGGGTGGAAGGGTGCTACTGGCATCTACTGGTTAGAGACCAGGGATGCTGCTAAATATCCTACTATAGGCACAGGACTGCTCCCCACAATAAAGAATTATCTGGCCCCAAGTACCAGTAGTACCAAGGCTGAGAAACCCTGGGCTAATGGGACTAAAACTCCTAGATGAAGCTTTTCCTAGATAATTAACTTTGCCTTTCTTTGTTCTTCTTACCCGACGCATACAGGTTATTAAAGGCATGCTCAGGAGAAATCATTCAAAATGTGATTACTCTACCCCTGTGGCCCTAATTTGTTATTCATTTCTTTATGAGAAAAAAAATCTGAGTAGTGTTCTGATTTTATTGCTGTTGAGTTTCAAACAGCAAACTTGAAGCATGCACTGATTACCTTTTTAATTAATACGCTGTGAAGGCAGAGCATCACTTTATTAACTAGTGGGAAGGATGTACCATCTCCCAACAACTTGGTAGTCTTTATTCCCAACTGTTATGCCAATGGGGGAGGATTGGGATGAAGAGGTTTCAGACACTGCTCCCCAAGCAGATATATTTCTCTTGTTAAAATTGCCCAGCTAAGGGGGCTTCCCTGGTGGCGCAGTGGTTAAGAATCGCCTGCCAATGCAGGGCACACGGGTTCGATCCCTGGCCTGGGAAGATCCCACATGCCACGGAGCAACTAAGCCCGTGCACCACAACTACTGAGCCCATGTGCCACAACTACTGACGCCCGTGCACGTAGAGCCTGTGCTCCGCAACAAGAGAAGCCACCACAATGAGAAGCCTGCGCACCGCAACGAAGAGTAGCCCCCGCTCGCCACAACGAGAGAAAAGCCCACGCGCAGCAACGAAGACCCAACACAGCCAAAAATAAAATAAAATAAATAAAAATAAATACATTTTTAAAAAATTGCCCAGCTAGGTTTAGATGACACCTGCCTAGCATGTCATTATTAAATAGAAAACACGATGGGTAATTCCTCTCTCCCCTCCATCCCCTTTCTAAAGTCAGAATAGTTGCGGTCAAGACCATAGTACCACAGGCACTGAGGAAAAGCGTCAGGTAAATGGTGGTAACTGTGTATTCAACTGTCAGACAATGGTAAGGCTGTTTCTGTGAGATGTGTTGTGTGTTGGGGTGTGGGGAGCGAAGAGTGGGGTAAAAATGTTTAAGGTAAAAAGTGGGGAAATATCTGCACACATGGTGGAATGGCTTAAGCATCTATGATGTGGTTCCTATTTCTTTATTTCTCCCTCACCCCACCCCATGTGTTCTATGAAAACTGCCCCACCCCACAGCCCAGGGAACTGGGTTAGGACACCCAATTAAGAGAGCCAAGCCATGGCCTACTCAGTGGTTTCTGAGATCCTCAGATTCCCTCTTTCAGGAATTAGAACTAAGAGGTGGAGACTGGGGACTTCCCTGGTGGTCCAGTGGTTAAGACTCTGCACTTCCACTGCAGGGGGTGCAGGTTCAATCCCTGGTCTAAGATCCCACATGCCACGCTGCACAGCCAAAAAAAAAAAAAAAGGTGGAGACTGAGTGGGTCAGGAGCTGAGTTGTGGGCAGAGCAGCAGAGTAAGTATGTCCACAGACAACCCCTCCTGACAGCTTCCCAAGCTGCCCTAGGTCCTGTCCTTGCTAAGGCCTGCTTTTCAGCTTTCTGTGGCTTCTATTAGACAGCCCTTTGCATTCCTCCCTACTGAAAAAGCTAGCTTAGTGGGTGATGTTCCTTACAATCCAACCATCTATGTCTGAGACAGATGTGTCCACATCACCACCAAGAGATGAGACTAACATGAGAAATGAAGCTGACAGCTGTCTAACAGGCAAAGGCCACTTAACAGTCATTTGAGCTTCATGCCTAGGAGGATCAAGGGACGACACTTGGCCCCAGAGACCAGCTCCCAGTAAATTCCCTGTCTTAGAAATCCTATAAGCAGTTCTAGATATACCACATTTTTTTTTTTTTTTTTTTTT
>NC_041234.1:8614643-8617541 GCF_002837175.3 Physeter macrocephalus
CCACGGCTCACGGGCCCAGCCGCTCCGCGGCATGTGGGATCTTCCCGGACCGGGGCACGAACCCGTGTCCCCTGCATCGGCAGGCGGACTCCCAACCACTGCGCCACCAGGGAAGCCCTAGAGATACCACACTTTTGATACTTTCATATACCGTCTTATAACTCATTTTGTGTTATTATGTTGAATTATTATTTATCTCATCATGTGACCTAATCCTCATTTGTAACCTTGATATCTATCTCTCATTTTGTCAATTAATTCACCAACCAGACTTGGGAAGATCAGTTCATATCCCAAGGGTCCGTCCACTTTCTCACATCATCCTCAACCCACTCAGACTGACTTCTGCCTCCACCACTCCACTAAAACTGAGTTATGTTTCCATGTGTTTCTTATATGCACAGAAGGATCCTTCACAGTAGTGGTTCTTGCTTAGGAGAGAGTTTGTGCCCCCCCCGCCCCAAGGTGATTTTGCAGTATCTGTTTTGATTGTCACAAGGTGGAGGGTGCTACTGGCATCTGGTGGGTAGAGACCAGGGATGCTGCTATACATCCTACAATGCACAGGAAAACTACACACAACAAAGAATTATCCATCCCCACATGTCAATAATGCCAAAGTTGAGAAACCTTGTTTTAGGGCAAAGATGGGTCTTTGAGAGATATAGCACAATTCAAAATGGGCAAAGACTTTGAGTAGACATTTCTCCAAAGAAGATATACAAATGGCTAATGAGCACATTAAAAAATGCTCAACGTCATTAGCCAATAGGGAAACGCAAATCAAAACCACAATGAGATACCACTTCACACCCACTAGAATGGCTACAATTTTTTTTAATGGAAAATAACAAGTATTGGGGAGTATATGGAGAAATTGGAACCCTCACACATTGCTGGTGCGAATGTAAAATGGTGCAGCCTCTATGGAAAACAGATTGAAAGTTCCTCAAAAAGTTAAAAGTAGAGTTACCATTTGAACTAGCAATTCCACTCCTAGGTATATACCCAAGAGAAATGAAAACATGTCCACAAAAAAACTTGTACACGAATGTCATAGCAGCATTATTCACAGTAACCAAGAAGTGAAAACAACCCAAATGTCCATTGACTGATGAATAGAGAAACAAATGGTTGTATATCCATACGATGGAATATTATTTGGCCACAAAAACAGAATGGAGTACCGATACATGCTACAACATGACTGAACCTTGAAAACAGATGCTAATGGGACTTCCCTGGTGGTGCAGTGGTTAAGAATCCACCTGCCAATGCAGGGAACACGGGGTCGGTCCCTGGTCTGGGAAGATCCCACATGCTGCAGAGCAGCTAAGCCCGGGCACCACAACAACTGAGCCTGCCCTCTAGACCCCGTGAGCCACAACTACTAAGCCCGTGCGCCACAATTACTGAAGCCCACCCGCCTAGAGTCCATGCTCTGCAACAAGAGAAGCCACTGCAATGAGAAGCCCGTGCACGGCAGTGAAGAGTAGCCCCTGCTCGCCGCACCTAGAGAAAGCCCACGTGCAGCAACAAAGACCCAACGCAGCCAAAAATAAAATATAATAAAATAAATTTTTAAAAAAGAAAACATATGCTAAGTGAAAGAAGCCAGACACACACAAAAAACCACATATTGGATGATTTCATTTATGTGAAATTTCCAGAATAGGTAAATCCATAGGACAGAAAGTAGATGAATGGCTGCCTTGTGCTGGGGGTATTAGGAGGGAACAGAAAGTGACTGCTAATGAGTACGGAATTTCTTTTGGGGGATGGTGAAAGTGTTCTAAAATTAAATTGTGTTGATGCTTACATAACCCTGAGAATATACTAAAAAAATTAACGTATATACTTTATTATTTATTTATTTTTATACTTTATCTTTTAATATTTTATTGGAGTATAGTTGATTTACAATGTTGTGTTAGTTTCATGTGTACAGCTTGACATATACTTTATTATTTATTTATTTATATATTTTATTTTTGCCTGCATTGGGTCTTTGTTGCTGCGTGCGGACTCTCTCTAATTGTGGTGAGCGGGGTCTACTCTTTGTTGTGGTGCACGGGCTTCTCACTGTGGTGGCTTCTCTTGTTGCGGAGCACAGGCTCTAGGCGCGCGGGCTTCGGTAGTTGTGGCTCGTGGGCTCTAGAGCGTAGGCTCAGTAATTGTGGCCCACGGGCTTAGTTGCTCCGTGGCATGTGGGATCTTCCCAGAGCAGGGCTTGAACCCATGTCTCCTGCATTGGCAGGTGGATTCTTAACCACTGCACCACCAGGGAAGCCCGACTTATATACTTTAAAATGTGAATTATATCTGTAAAAGAATGTCTTTCAATCTGCAGAGTGCCTACTCCACAGTAGGTGCTCATTAAATAAGGCAGTACACCTGAGGCATGGAAGACAAAAAGATTTCTTTCCTGCTCTGATTACTAATATATTAACATTTTATGCCCCAAAAGTAACAGTAGTTATTCTCTTAAATAACCTGCAAGTTAAGCAACCTGCAGAATTAATCAATGCTCTCCATTTCCCCTAAGAGTCCTAAGAGCACTCTGAATGCTTCAGACTAAGTAGGTAAGCTACTCTTGTGAATGCCTGGATACTTTTGCTCCCACCAGTTGAGTCATAAGTTTTCCAAGAGTTAGATGAACTTCTCCCCAAATCTGTTTATGCCCATTTTACTTGTGATTGTAACATTATCATTTAATTAAATGTTATGTAAATTGATAAAATTATGGGAAACAAGAAGTTTTTTTTTAAAGAAACTAAATTGTTTTAGAAAGAAAAGATACAGTCATGTGAGTTTAAAAAATTGCTGTTGAATTAGGTGCAAACAAGACTACTATAAAAGAGAGGGGAGGGGCTTCCCTGGTGGCGCAGCGGTTGCGCG
>NC_041234.1:8617603-8633674 GCF_002837175.3 Physeter macrocephalus
AGATAGGGGACAAAATACCCCCAAATCTAGGATTCTATACTCAGAGTATTTTGAAAGTATCTTGAGTTTTCACTTCATTTAGAATTAACAAAGTTTGGAAATCAGAGACATTGCATATATGTATGCCTAATGAAAAAGAAAACACAGAACTCTAATCAGTGGACCAATTAAAGGATTGACAAATTATAATATACTTATTTTACATTTAAATATAATGTTTAATGTATGTATTTATCATTTCTTAAAACAAGTCTCCCTTATAACCATTTTCTTTTTCACTGAATTGACCAACTGGTCTGCATTGTATAGGATAAGAAGAATTCTGTACTCCCTGGTGATTATAATTCTCCGCTACCTTGTATAATGGAGAAAGCCCTACAAAACTCTTATTTTTTTTCAAAACTCTTATTGGACTTCCCTGGTGGGGCAGTGGTTAAGAATCCACCTGCCAATGCAGGGGACACGGGGTCCTGGTCTGGGAAGGTCCTACATGCCGCGGAGCAACTAAGCCCATGCTCCACAACTACTGAGCCCATGCGCCACAACTACTGAAGCCCGAGCTCCTAGACCCCGTGCTCTGCAACAAGAGAAGCCACTGCAATGAGAAGCCTCCCTGGTGGTCCAGCGGTTAAGACTCTGTGCTTCCACTGCAGGGGGCACGGATTCGATCTCTGGTCGGGGAACTAAGATCCCGCATGCCGCATGCAGCCGAAAAAAAAAGAAATAGAAAAAGTATGGTAGTCACATGGAAAAGAATTTATGGGACAGATTTGTGTTCAAGTCTTACCCATCTCTCTTGGAGGCTGATCCAGCTCTGCCCATCTCTGGGGAAGCTAAGGAAGAGTTGTAGAGGGTGAGTCTGACATCTCTCTAAGCAGGTCCCAACTGGCCTTCAGATATCACAAACCTATAGCAACCCTAGGAGTCTGGCAGGATTTGAGGTGGAGAGCCTTGTAAACAGTGATCACATCTTTGTTGCTGGTGTTAATGATAATATGAATTTAGAGGCTGGAGTCAAATTTTTTTTAACATCTTTATTGGAGTATAATTGCTTTACAATGGTGTGTTAGATTCTGCTTTTGGAGTCAAATTGAAGTTGGTTCACCCAACACTGATCTGTGTCTCAAAGGCTGGGATGAAACTCATTCACTCTCCTAGATGACCTTAGAGATGACCTTAGATGGACAAACTCAGGACTCTCCCTGGGCAAAGAGGATATAGAATAAACAGCGATTTAAATTCCTTTCACTCATTCAACAAACATTTACTAAGCATCTACAGTATGTCAGGAGCCAAGTATCTAAGATGAATGTGATAGTCTTCACTCTCAAAGAATATATAGAGTAAAAAATATATATGTAGGGCAAACTCTTAAAGATTAATTTTTTGTAAATATGATGGCACTGTTAAAAATTCTAATCATACTGGTCTTTGCTTTCAAAAGAATTATCATTTATATGCTTCTGTACTTTTTATTTCTGTCTTAATGAATGAGGAAAACAGATTTGAAACAGGTATTTTTCCTTTTTGTCCTGGGCCATACTTTCCAATACTTTCCAATTTTTTTAATTCCTTTTCTCCTTCTGCATGTGTGTGTGTGTGTGTGTGTGTGTGTGTGTGTGTGTGTGTGTGAGAGAGAGAGAGTGAGAGAGTCAGAGAGAGAGAGAGAGAGACAGAGAGAGAGAGAGAGAGAGAGAGAGGATTTGTAGTTCATGGAAAGACAAAGAGAACTTTTCAAATGTCCTAATACCTGGGGTGAGATTGAAATAAAGAGTATGTTTTCACATTGTGAGGGCTCATTGTGAGAATGGGGCAAGATTAATTTTATGCCAGTTCTTGTATATTCTTTACTCCATGGTATTTGAGAGTTGGCTCCAAGTCCCTTAGAATAAAGGACAAAAATAAGAGAAACCGGTAAGATTCCTTTTCTCCCCATAGTTCCCAGCACTGTAAAGACAAAGGGAACCCCAGGTTTCACAAACTCCCAAGTCCAGCCTCTTATTCCCATCTTTTTGCATGCTAATTGAGCCATTTTTGTGAGTCTGTGAGAGTTCTCAGATGCTTGATGGTCAAGGCTTGCTTTAGAGGACCACAGTGGGTGAGGCTCTACAGTTTAGGCAGAGACATTAGTGTCTTCTAGAGACTTGGATTCAGTTGTATCGGGAATGGACCATGTGCTCCACCTGTCAATTTTCAGACTAAGAACAATCAGCAGAGCAGCCTACGGCAGTGATGACACACCTGCTAATTGGTTTCAGAGGACATGTGACCTTGGATCAATCTACCATACAGTTTCCAAAGGAGACAAAGACTGTTGAGTTAGCTGAAGGCTGTGCAAATAAATGCCTGTTCCTGTAATATTAGGATTCATGTGCAGAAATTACAGAGGAATGAGAAGAAAAAGGCCTAATTGCTTTTTGGAACAAAAAGTAAAAATGTAATATCTACTTTCCCTTTAAGTGGCTTTAAAAAATGCTCAGAGAGTTGTGGTGGTTTTCTTTTTGGCACATTTGTTAAGTTTTCAAACGGTCCTGACTCTGCCACAGATATTATACAGGAGCTGGCAAAGACTTCATGACAAAGAGATCTCTTTCTAGCCTTTCCTGAACCAGAGATTGGGCTCCCACAAGTGGCAGGAAAAAAAATGCTCAGATATCTAAACTTCAGAAATTTGGAGGGTTCTAATGGTTGAATTTCCTCCAAATAAAGACTAAATAGTCAACATACACTTATATCGTTTCTGTTAATTTTTCTTTCTTCTCTTATGGCCTACGCACTATAAATTTCCTTTAAAGAACATAAGGAATTGACAAGTCATATTCTTTGAAACTTACTGCTAAATTGAGGAATTGAGTTTTCTTTTTGCTAAAAAAGGCATTGAAGTTTGGTATGATCAAACAAAGCAAGTTATAAGAAACCACCTTAGCTAAAGATTTAGGAATGCAAGTGCCATTCTTCTCGAAAGAAATCGAAATTCTCTTCTTTCTCCTGTTACCTAGAACCTGTACCTGGCAAATGTGCTCAACATAATATTTAGCGACTGATGGACCTAACCCATGACTGGTGCTGTGGGAAGGCAGCTGTCCCTTCTGAAGGAGCTGGCAGATTTCGTTCCCAAATCCTCGGGCTGGAGAGCACTCCCCACCCCCACCCCTTATTTGGACACTGCAGATACGGAATATTCCATCATTGCAGAAAGTTCTATTGGATAACGCTGCTTTAAGCCATAATGTCTCTTTAATTTATTTTGTTTTATTTTATTTATTTATTTGGTTGCACCGGGTCTTAGTTGCAGCACGTGGGATCTTCGCTGCCACATGCAGGATCTTTAGTTGCGGCATGCAAACTCTTAGTTGCAGCATATGGGATCTATTTCCCTGGCCAGGGATCGAACCCAGATCCCCTGAATTGGGAGCACGGAGTCTTAGCCACTGGACCACCAGGGAAGTTTCCATAATATCTCTTTTAGATACATCTCTTTTAGCACTCCCCACTCCCACCTGAGTGCCCAGAAAACATCTTCCTCACAAACAGGAAGCCCTTATCTCATCATGAAGGCTTTGCAGCAAAGACTGGTAATGGAAAAAGAAAAAACGAGAGAGTTTTCTTTTTAATCCATGAATTCTTTGTAGAAAATCAGAGTCTACTCCAATGGGTGGCATCCTGAAAGAACTGTCTTTGTCTGCCAATCAACAGATTTTCATGGAACCCCTACTATGTGCCAGCCTCTGTGAGGGGCCCACAGGAGCACTCCTGCCAGGGAGTCCTGGGATACAGTGGAAGAAGCAAGGGCTTTGGAACTAGATCTTGAGCTAGTAAAAATTTCAGCACGAGGGACTTCCCTGGTGGACCAGTGGTTAAGAATCTGCCTTCCAATGCAGGGTACGTGGGTTCGATCCCTGGTCAGGGAACTAAGATCCCACATGCCATGGAGCAACTAGGCCTGCGAGCCGCAACTACTGAGCCTGCGTGCTCTAGAGCCTGTGCGTCACAACTAGAGAGAAGCCCGCGAGCTGCAACAAAGAGCCTGCGTGCAGCAACAAAAGATCCCGCATGCTGCAACAAAGATCCCATGTGCCTCAACTAAGACCTGACGCAGACAAATAAATAAATATTACTTTTAAAAATCATAGTATAGGGCTTCCCTGGTGGCACAGTGGTTGAGAGTCCGCCTGCCGATGCAGGGGACACGGGTTCGTGCCCCCGTCCGGGAAGATCCAACATGCCGCGGAGCGGCTGCCCCCGTGAGCCATGGCCGCTGAGCCTGCGCGTCCAGAGCCTGTGCTCCGCAACGGGAGAGGCCACAACAGTGAGAGGCCCGCGTACCGCAAAAAACAAACAAACAAACAAAAATCATAGTATAATTTTAAAAAAACTTTTCAGCGTGAAAGTATTTTATGCTACTGACTTACCAAAGGAAGAGAGGAAGGTAAATCAATAGTATAAAATGATTTTACATAGAATTTAGGAATAGCAGAATGGCTGCTAGAAAGAGCTAGGCTAACCACATTATTTCCTACCAGGGCAATTTAGGGGATCCCGGTTTTAATGAATAAATAAAAATGATGTGTAATTATCATATCAGTTGCTTACATCTAAGTGAGTGCTTCTGGAGTTATTTGATGGTGCTTAAAAACTTTGGTCTCTGAAGTGTCTTTAATGTCTCCTTGACTCTTATCTATATTATTAATTTGCAGATCAAAGTTAACTTGGTGCTATGCAAATGAAGAAACTTCACATGAATGAGATTTAACGGTAAAATTTTAAATCCATATAACTTGTGACAGAACTGCAATATATTCTGAGGAAATGTGTCAACATATCTAAAAGAGACATTATGGCTTAAAGCAGCATTATCCAATAGAACTTTCTGCAATGATGGAATATTCTGTATCTGCAGTGTCCAAATAAGGTAGCCACTAGCCACCTGTGACTACTGAGCGCTCTAAATGTGGCTAGTGCAAGCGAGGATCTAAACTTTACATTTTATTTCGTTTTAGTTAATTAAAATTAAATTTAAACAGTCATATGTGGTTAGTGGCTACCATATTTGATCGTGTCTGTTGAAAGAAAAGGTGAAACTGGATTCCAAGAATCTGAATTTCAGCCCTCTGCTTAACTACATTGGACAATTCACTTAACCTCTTTGATCCTCAATTTTCACTTGAAAATGAGAATATAAATAATATCTACCTCATAGCAGTTGGAGTAAGAGGAATTGAGATAATGTTCAGGCGTTCTCCTATTATCAAAATAAGTGCCAATCAAGCACTAAAGTTAAATATGTGGAAAGTGAATAACCAACTCTTTCAAATAAAGGGAGTTTCCATTCTTGGAAAGATTAAAAATACAGTTGACCCTTGAACAACGGGTTTGAACTGTGCGGGTCCATTTACTATTTTCAATAGTAAATACTACAGTACTACACCATCCGTGGTTGGTTGCATCCTCGGATACGGAGGGCAGACTAAGTTATACTCAGATTTTCAACTGCACAGAGGGTCGGCCCCCTAACCCTTGCACTGTTCAAGGGTCAACTGTATTATTAAATTCAAAACCTCGCCATTCAGATACAATATTTAATGACAATGTTTATTAGCTGGTAAGCAGCACCATTAGCAATAGCCTTAAATGGTCATGTGTCAGCTTGAGGGTATCAATGTATGGTGCCCAAAAGGGCTGGCAGTCAGAAAACTAAATTTACAGAAATTGAGGTCAGCTTCTGTATGAAAAGTACATTGAGAACTGAAAAGCATGATTAAAATGTTAATGCAGTCATTTCTTTATTATTGTTACAATTAATAATAGAATTTGTCCTGCTTGCCCAAGGAGGTTAAATAAACCCATTCCATTTAACTGGGAGAAACTGGGGCTCAAATTAGCAGAATAGGCTAGTGGTTAGGAGTTTGAACACTTTCACTGGCTATAATCACATGAAATAAGGCATGTAAAGTACTTGGACAGGGCATGCCACCTACTAAGAACTAAAAATATCAGCTATTATTATGATAATAAGTGCCGCTCTTAGGAGATCCATGAGATTAGAAGCCTTTGGCTATTTTTAAATTCACAAAAGGTATAGGAGTACAGCGTGATATTTGCAGATTGAATTCTACGTAACTCTACGTAGAAAGATTAAATCAATTTTCCATATTTGGACCAGTCAAGAACTGAATCTAATTGTTTTGATACCACTTCAAATCTATTTTTGGAATGAGGCATGAATGAGTGAGTAAATGAATGAATGACTAAAATGCCTCCTGAGTCCCCCATTAACTCAATAAAATGAGTTGGTAAAACTCATGAGTCTTCAACATACAAATTTCTCCAAATCTGAGATAATATGGAGGCAAACAGGGAAGGGACCGATTGGGGGAAATGGTCTACCAGTCATGTAGCTCAAGTGCCTGGTGGATATGAATCCAGATACCTTTCTGAGCCATCCAACGCTTTAACCAGCCATCCCCACCCACTCCCAGGGGCATGGGAAAGTTTTGAAGGAGTGCTGGGATGGGAAAGAGCAGGGCCAAGTGTCTTAAGGCCTGAGAAACCAATCTCTGGGGAGTGCTGTGAAACCAGCTTTTCTATGAAGCAGAGAGATTACATCAATCTCTTCTTCACATCATCTGGAATCCTTCTTACTATTTTGTCTCACCACCTAAACTTTTTCTGTCTAGAACTCTGGTTTAACAAGGCTCCACTAAAGTGCACATTCCCCTAGGCACCCCTCCCCCCAAATAAAAGCCCACAGAAGGTAGTATCACTTATATGACAGTTACACTGCAAGGAATTCAGAAATGGATGCTCTAATCAGGATTTTGTGACTTTTCTACTAGGAAAGTTTCTAATCCTACAGGACAATGAACATTTTGTTAAAATATTTCTCCAGCACCCTCAGGCTCCTACAGCATCATTCTTGGCGTTGAACTACCTACATTTACTCATACTGATTTGACCTTCTGAAAATTTTTTCTTTATTTTTTTAATTGAAGTACAGTTGATTTACAATGTTGTGCTAGTTTCAAACGTACAGCAAAGTGATTCAGTTATACACACGCATATATACATATATATATTCTTTTTCAGATTCTTTTCCCTCATAGGTTATTACAAGATATTGAATATAGTTCCCTGTTCTATACAGTAGGTCCTTGTTGTTTATCTATTTTATATATAGTAGTGTGTATCTGTTTGACCTTTTTTAAGGAAGAGAATTTGTTCCTGTCTTCTAACTCTGTCCAGGGTGCTTGCATCCTCAGTCAGGGGATAAAGAAGCATTAGCCACAGTTTTTCGTTTTTATCACCTTAAGAAGGGAAAATATTTCTCTTAAGAAGGGATAATATTTCTCTCTCTCTTTTTTTTTTCTCTTTTGGCTGCGCCGCACAGCTGTGGAATCCTAGTTCCCCAGCTAGGGCCTGAACCCGGGCCCTCGGCAGTGAGAGCACAGAGTCCTAACCACTGGACCACCAGGGAATTCCTAATATTTCTCTTTTGAGTGTGATTCTATTAATTATCACAGGTCCGTCACAGATACATAGGACTTAACTTTTTGAACCTACCTTGATAATCAAAGAGGCACAAATCAATAAGAAAGCGTGTACCTTACCTTGCGCCAGAATTGGGGGGTGCGATTGTCCCTGGTGTCCTCTTCCATGGTGCAATCCTGGTGACCAACCATGTCTGCTCCTGATGTGCTTTCCCTCTTTTTGAGAGTCCTCTCTTCCCTTTGGAGTTCTTTTGAGGCACAAGGTGAAAATTTTCTTTCTGAGGATTTACGGGAGTGCTTTACCAAAAGTTAGGCTTAAAGATAAGCTCGGAGGAGCTAGTTGTGTCCCAGTGCTTGAATAAGCGGAGATCCAAGCTGCCAGGCGCTCTTGCTTTATTTACCATAAGCCTCCTGTTGTGCCCTCCGGCTGTTGTTCATTGACAATTGCTGTGCTCTGGCCCGGCGCAGTGATGGCCTGTTCCGTGGGGACAGGCAGGTTGTGGTGAAAAAGGCCATTGTTTCACCTACCCTGTCCCTCACTGGAACTATGGCAACCAATTCCATTGGTGAATTAACGATGTCATTGTGTGCTGGCTCAACTGATTATGCTCCTGGAATGACAAACATTTTCTCTCTTTTTTTCAACATAAAAAGTGGTCAAGATCTTGAAGTGTTAACATACAACTCAGCACTTTCTTTAAATATGAGAATAAAGATAGAGAAAATAAATCTCTCAAACGGACTTTGATTCTAATAAACATTTTATCTCTTGCAGGTAGCTATTCTAAGCACCATTGGCAGTGAATTTGTGCATTTTAACAATGTGGAATCTTCACAATTTGTGTTAAAGTCATTTCCCCTCAGATAATGCTGTGTGTTAAAAGAACTCTTTAAATATGCATGCGCTTGAGGCTTTCTCTGAAAAAGATTCTTTTTCAATCTGGCTGCAGCAAAGTGCTAAGGGAACTTTGGCTGCTGACTGTTAAAATGAGTATCATAACTTAGTTCAGAAAAACTGCTATCTAAATTCACCTAAGCCACGTAAAGATTTCCTGTGTCCCATCCTGGCAGGAAAACTCTTAATTGCTTGCTTACATATTCCATCTTCCGGACGGTAAAACTTGCTCTGATCCGCTGAAGGGTCCTTTCAAGCTTTCCGTCTGTCCATCCATCCATCCATCCTGCACTTTCTCTGATCCGGTGCTGTATGGTTGCAGGGGAAGCTCTGTCAGTGAATTCGCTGCTGGTTTCCTAGCATGGTTGTATGTAGTGTGCTGACTTTTTTTTTTTTTTTTTTTTTTTTTTCCATCCATCCTGCACTTTCTCTGATCCGGTGCTATATGGTTGCAGGGGAAGCTCTGTCAGTGAATTCGCTGCTGGTTTCCTAGCATGGTTGTATGTAGTGTGCTGACTTTTTTTTTTTTTTTTTTTTTTTTTTTTTTTTTTTTTTGGCCGAGTGGCTTGCAGGATCTTAGTTCCCTGACCAGGGATCAAACCGGTGCCCCCTGAAGTGGAAGCGTGGAGTCTTAACCACTGAACCTCCAGGGAAGTCCTAGTGTGCTGACCTGGTGAGCTGGAATCACATTTCCAAGGATCCCATTCCCTTAGCTTTGGGTTAGAGTTGCCCAAGAGAGGAATTTGCACAAGATTTGGAAGGCAAAATCTTCCAAAGAGAGTGAAGAGAGTGGTTGGATGTGTTGACAAACAGAGGGGGATGTGACAGTGGGTCCCAGCCTGTCCTCCCTCTCTTCACTCTGCGTCCAGATCTTCTTCCCAACTGCTACACTATTGATCAACAGCAGCCCCAGGCCCACCATCAGATGTGTGTGCAGCCCCATAGAGCTTCCCAAAGCTTCTCGTGGGCTTCCTCCTCCACTTTGGCAGCTAGATGTGCTGGGCTTCCGACTGCCAGGTGGGTGGCCTCTCTCATCCTCCAACCTCCCAGACCTCCACTCCCCCAGCCCCTCCCACAATGGGCCAGGTCTATTTCCTATAATAAATCCCTTCCTCCATGGCTCACAGTGGTCCGCTTCCCTGACAGAACTAGGACAAATACACTCATTTTTCCAGATGGTACGAGGACTGCTAGGAGAGAATCCTCAGCATGGGGGAAGTTTAGAGGGCAATACGGTGGCAACCCCATAGAACTTGTGTGTAGAAACTACTTCAGAACCCAAGGAAATAAATGTTATATTTGTATTGGACCTCTCCCCCCAGTTCCCCATAGCCCTCACCCTGCAACACTTTCAGATCCAAGCAATTTTGCAGATACCTCTTCCTTCTTCCTTCCTAGGTTTTCCCTCATCTTGATTCTTATCCTCCATGGATCATACCCTCAAAGAGGCTGGGATTGGACATCAGAGGTAAGCCACATTCCCAGGGTGGGTTCCAGGTAGTAAACTAAATGAGGAAAATAAGAAGGAGGTCCTGGGCACATTATTTCTTCCAGAGTGATTCACTGGATCCATTGAAATGATGGCCCAACTCGACATAGCACAGATTGATTCAAAGAGGAGGTTTCTCTCTATCTATCTAAACTGAAGCTTGGTTCAGCTGGCAGGAAAACATCATCCACTTCTATTTGCACTGGTTTGCTCTTCTCAGTAATGGAAAAATCACTCTTGTGTCATCAAGGCCCAATGGTTCACAAGAGAGGCTTGTTTTGAAATTGCCTCTTATTGTCATCTATTAGAATAACAGCACATTTGATTATATTTCCAAGCTTCTTGTCTCACATCCAAAATAAGAATCACTGCCAATCTATTCCCTCAGTTAATTTCTGCTTAGAGAAGGTGATTGTTTGTCATAAGCATGAGAAAGTTGAGAGGGTAGGTCTTGATTAATTCTGACTGTAAAGCAAATAGAATGGAGGGCTACCAATACAGCTGTATTCTGTATTCTTATCACAGACCTCGTTGGGTCAGTAAATTAAGCCGATTACCCTTAATTGGATTATGAAAGTGTCTATTATCTGAACACTTATTGGTGGCTTTCTGGGGTCTCTTCTACTTTTGAAAGCCTCTTGAACTGAAATGGTCTCGGGAGGATCCTATTAACAATCCCCTGTCTACCACAGGGGGCACTCCAGAGCTCTGAGCGTTGTGTCAGTGGGTGAAGCCTAGTTGCCCAGGTCCATAGAATTGGAAGTGGGTGGGCAACATGTCTCAGCTACCCTATATGGCACCTTGTGTAAATTAGAAAAAGGAGCTCCTCTGGACAGAAGCAGCCCCGTTTGGTGATCAGAAGGATGGCTCTGTGAAGAGCTTTTGCAGCCCCTGACCCTCAGAGAAAAGGATATTGTTGGGGAAGCAAACTGTGTCAGCCCGATCACAGCACACACCTGAATTTGGGGGACAAGTATCCTCATGGCCCACGAGGTGTTCTACGCTGGGAGACATGGATGACCAACTAGGCCTCAGCTTCAGAGCTGGTGAAATCACCCTCCTGTTGCACGAATTCCCCAGCAGTATTCTGTTGGCTTTCTAGTACCTCACCAGTGGGCAGGGTGTGCCCTGGATCATGGCCTTGTGTGCCATGTTTAAGAGGGCCCTACTTTGGCTCTCCTCCTCTGAGGAGTCCATGTGGTCATGGGGACAGGGTACACGCCTTGGGACCCCCAGCCCCCTTCTAGAACACTCTGGACTTCTCTGGCAAAATATTCTCAGCCTGTTACCAGGGCGTGTGCAGCCTCTTCCTCAAGGCCACCCTCCTGGGGGTAACCTCACTGCAGAGTGGTATATCCCTGGGCACGAGGGGTGGTCAACCTTTCAGCAGGAAAATGTGAACAGAATCTAGATATCTGGGCTGGCCATACCCCGTGGTGTGGTACAAAGGAGGGGTTCTGGCTCTGGCTCCCCCCACCCCATATAACAAACAGTCTGCTAGCCTAATTTCAAACTTTTAAATATTTAGACATATGATACATGGGCTTCCATTTATATTCTTGTCCTGACCCCACAAATATTAAAGCAGGCCCAGCTAGAGGTATTCTAAATCACTGTAGAAATTAATGAATTCTTTCGCATTTTTTGGTTATTTTAATTACAGTTAATTACAAGTAGTTTGTTATCAAAAGTCTGATCATCTCTGAATGTATGAACAGTATGATTTTCTGAATCTAGTGGCTGAGGGCTAGATTCTGGACTGAGGTGAAATAATTTGCTCTGTCTAGCATGGTTCTAGGTACATAGTAGCTGCTTTGAAAATAATTGTTGGGCTTCCCTGGTGGCGGAGTGGTTAAGAATCTGGCTGCCAGTGCAGGGGACACGGGTTCAAACTCTGGTCCGGGAAGATCCCACATGCTGCAGGGCAACTAAGGTCGTGCGCCACAACTACTGAACCTGCGCTCTAGAGCCTGCGAGCCGCAACTATGGAGCCCACGTGCCACAAGTGCTGAAGCCCACGCGCCTAGAGCCTGTGCTCCGCAACAAGAGAAGCCACTGCAATGAGAAGCCCGCGCACCACAATGAAGAGTAGTCCCCACTCGCCACAACTAGAGAAAGCCTGCGTGCAGCAACGAAGGCCCAACGCGGCCAAAAATAAATAAATAAATAAATTAATTAATTAATTAAAAAAAAAGACACAGTTAAGAAAACGAAACGTCACACACAGAAAAAGAAAGGTCACACACTGGAAGAAAATATTTGCAAAACACATATTTATAAAGTGATCTCGGGTGGCCTCGGCCTACAGTGGCTTGAAGCAGGATTTCAGTTCCCTGGCCAGAGACTGAAGTCAGGCTGTGGCAGTCTGAATCCTAGCCACTGGAGCACAAGGGACCAGTGGCTAGTGACAAGGCCCTGGCCCGTCAGCTGTGTAGAACTGAATTTCCACACACAGAGAGAAAGCAGTGAAACAAGTAAAGTGCTTATTAGGAGGAAAAAGAGTACATGTGGATAGACACATGGGCAGGCTTAGAGAGAGAGCCACACCATCGTGGTTGTTTGAATCACTTTTATGGGGCATTTCTTCTGGGTTTCCTTTGGCCAATCATGCTTTGGCTGGTTCTGAGTCCATATTTGGTTTATCTCAGCGTCCTCCCATGTGTGCGCACGCATCTCTTAGCCAAGATGAATTCTAGCAAAGAGGCCTATGTGTAGGTTGACATCACCTACTATGGGGTGGCGCCCCCTTCCTTTTTGACCTTCAAGGAGCCTTTCTGGGCATGTGTAGTTGGGAAGGTCTCCTTGACTTTGAGAATGAGGAATATGTGGTCTTTTATCTCTTATCTGGGCAGGGCTCAGCTTGTCCTGCCTCTTGCTATTTTGGAGCATTTGTCCACAGGGGATGAACTCCAGCTTCTCAGCCTGAGGCCCATCTATCTCCTGCCTCAAAAGGACTTTTATTTAGGATGTGTAAAAATTCTTGTAACTTAATAATTGGACAAATAACTCAAAATTTTAAAAATGGGCAAAAGATTTGAACAAATAATTCACCAAAGAGTGTATACAAGAGATGGCCAAGTGACGTCTCATTTCTGCTCTTATATGTAAAGTGCGTGGACACTGTTCCTACCATCCTTACGTCAAGAAAAATATGGATAAACTGAAAATCAATGACTTATCTTAGACAAGAAAATTCTCAAAAAGAATTGAGAAAACAGGGCAAATTGCCATCCCCAAATCTGGAGAGATAGGCACATACAGGGAACCACAGCTGAGATCTGCTTACCTAGAACCATAATCTGGTGGGAACACTTACATGGTAATGTTGATGAATTGCTAGGAGGCTGAGTATGGACTAGCATGAAATTAAGAAATTCCTGAGGGGCACGCTGCAATCAGAGGGAGGACCACATGCTTTTGTGGGCTTTTTTCTTTTATCTCTTATCTGGGCAGGGCTCAGCTTGTCCTGCCTCTTGCTATTTTGGAGCATTTGTCCACAGGGGATGAACTCCAGCTTCTCAGCCTGAGGCCCATCTATCTCCTGCCTCAAAAGGACTTTTATTTAGGATGTGTAAAAATTCTTGTAACTTAATAATTGGACAAATAACTCAAAATTTTAAAAATGGGCAAAAGATTTGAACAAATAATTCACCAAAGAGTGTATACAAGAGATGGCCAAGTGACGTCTCATTTCTGCTCTTATATGTAAAGTGCGTGGACACTGTTCCTACCATCCTTACGTCAAGAAAAATATGGATAAACTGAAAATCAATGACTTATCTTAGACAAGAAAATTCTCAAAAAGAATTGAGAAAACAGGGCAAATTGCCATCCCCAAATCTGGAGAGATAGGCACATACAGGGAACCACAGCTGAGATCTGCTTACCTAGAACCATAATCTGGTGGGAACACTTACATGGTAATGTTGATGAATTGCTAGGAGGCTGAGTATGGACTAGCATGAAATTAAGAAATTCCTGAGGGGTACGCTGCAATCAGAGGGAGGACCACATGCTTTTGTGGGCTTTTTTCTCCAGGAACCTCACCAGATTCTCAACTTGAGGATCTGAGAAAAATCCCTTGGGGGCTTTGGCAGGGGAAGAGGAAGAGTAACCAAGAGGAAACCCTTCCAGAATCTTCTCAATCACAAAGGCCTACTCTGCAGAGGAAAGTCTTTGTCAAAGGGCAATACTGCAATATTATCCTAGCTTGGGGAAGGGAATTTCAGCTCTTTCCAGCTTTTCTGTTTCACCTGAGGAAAAATAAAAATAATCAGAGTCAACAGGGGACAAGACTTGGAGGAAATAGATTGCAACTGTTGCAGTCAGAGAAAAGGAGTATGGGAACAATATCAAAATACCAGTAGGGGAAGAAAGAGAAAATAGAGCAGAAGAAATATCTGAAGTAATAGTGGCCAAGAACTTTCCAAGTAATGTATCATTAATATGACAAACACAACCAGACCCAGAAAGCTCAGAAAACACCAAGCAGGATAAATACCAAAGCAAACAAACAAATTTAAAAAACCCCACACTGAGGAACATCATATTCAAATTGCAACAAACAACCCCCGCCCCCCAAAAAAACCCAACCCAAAACCAAACAAGCAAAAAAAAAAAAAGGGCTTCCCTGGTGGCACAGTGGTTGAGAATCCACCTGTCAATGCAGGGGACACGGGTTCGGGCCCTGATCTGGGAAGATCCCATATGCCGCAGAGCAACTAAGCCTGTGCACCACAACTACTGAGCCTGAGCTCTAGAGCCCGTGGGCCACAACTACTAAAGCCTGCGCGCCACAACTACTGAAGCCCATGCACCTAGAGCCCATGCTGCACAACAAGAGAAGCCACCGCAATGAGACGCCTGTGCACCGCAGCGAAGAGTAGCCGCCGCTCGCCACAACTAAAGTAGGTCCGAGCCAAGCAATGAAGACCCAACGAAGCCAAAAATAAATAAATAAATAAGTATATTGAAAAAAAAAAGAAAACCCCCAAACCAACCAAGCAACCAACCAACCAAACAAACAAAACACAAAGGACAAGGTGAAAATCTTGAAGGAAGCCAGAGGTGAGGGGTGGAGGGTGGGAAACTTTACTTACAGAAGAATAAGGATGAGAATTACAGTGGGCTTCTCATCAGAAACCAGATAATAAGTGTTCTGAGACCCAATTTCCAATGTGTGGGTGGGGCATTTTCCTACACTAACAAACAATTCCTGGACACCAGCAAGGTGTCACAAGGGACAGGAGGGAGGATTTGGGAATACTCACTTATAAGGTACCTAAACTACAGATGGAGCAGTATGATGTTATTTGGAGGTGGACTTAGATTATTTTAAAATGTATATTGTAAACCTTAGGGCAACCACTAAAAAAGCTCTAAAAAAAGAAGTATAAATGATATACCAAGAGATGAGATAAAATGGAATCATATAAAATGCTCCACTAAACCCAGAGAAGGGGGAAAAGAGAGAAAAAAAGAACAAAGAGAAACAAAGAACAAGTGCATCCAAGAGAAACAGTTGCAAATAGCCAAGAAGCAATCCTCATTAGTCATCAGGGAAGCGCAAATTAAAACTCACAGTGAGATACTAATACATAATCACTAGAACAAAAATTAAACTAAAAACTGATAGTTACTGCTGAGGATGTAGAACAACTAAATCTCTCATACACTGCTGGTGGGAATGTAAAATAGCACAGCCACTTTGGAAAAACTGTTTCACAGTTTATTTTAAAGTTAAACATATACTTACCACATGACTCAGCAGTTCCACTCCTGAGTCTTTACCCAAGAGAAATGAAAGTCTATACGAAGACCTACAACAAAATTATAGAAATGGAGAACAGACTAGTGGTTACCAGTGGTTAAGGATGGGGTGGGGGTGGGGTCGTGCAGGAGGGGAGCAGATATGGCTGTAAAAGGGCAACATAAAGGATCCTTTGAGCTGGAAATGTCCTGTATCTTGACTGTATCAATGCCAATATCCTGGTTGTGATATAGTTTTGCAAGATGTTACCAGTGGGAGACACTGGGTAAGGGATACATGGAATTTTTCTGTATAATTTCTCATAACTGCCTGTGAATTTATGACTATCTCAAAATTAAAAATTTAATTAAAAAATGTAAGGTGGGGGCTTCCCTGGTGGCGCAGTGGTTGAGAGTCCGCCTGCCGATGCAGGGGACACGGGTTCGTGCCC
>NC_041234.1:8633880-8635888 GCF_002837175.3 Physeter macrocephalus
AGAGGCCCCCGTACGGCAAAAAAAAAAAAAAAAAAAAAAAAAAAAAAAAAAATGTAAGGTGGACTACAACATGTAAAAAGCAAGTAAATACTGACAGGAATTTTAAGCAACGTTGTATTAAAGAGGTATAGATATAACATAGTAAGTCATCAAGTGTAGCTCACAATTGATTACACCAATAGAGGGAAAAGAAAATAAATCCATCAAGACAATCTTTGTTTTTGATCTAAGGAGAACATATACAGCTCTGGAAAGCATCAGATTTATACGCACATACATAACTTTTCAGCAGACTTACTTTGCTTACATCTGATCTAGAGGACATGTCCCTCCCCCACTTTTGAACATATTTTGTGTTTCCAGGATGATTTTTTTTTAATCTCTCCCCCACCCTTCCCCTTTGGTAACCGTAAGTTTGTTTTCTATGTCTGTGAGTCTGTTTCTGTTTTGTAAATGAGTTCATTTGTACAATTTTTAGCTTCCACATATAAGTGTTATCATAATATTTGTCTTTCTCTGTCTGACTTACTTCACTTAGTATGATAATCTCTAGGTTTATCCAGGATGATCTTTTCAAGCGGATGATTATAAAACAAATTACTGACTGTGCCTGAACTATTAATGACTAGGCACTTTTGTCTCATGGGCAGAAATTATTCAATAAGAGTTAAGGACAAAGGGCAATGAAGTGAAAGTTGTCTTTACTGTGGAAGGAACACAGAGGGTGAAACCAAGCAGGACCCTGTGGGGTTCCTGGGCACAAAAGTCTTTCTGTGTCCCCCATTTCTTGATTACAGGAACCAGGCTTTATTCAGCCTCCATGACCTTCCCTGAGTTCCAATGGGCAGGTTCAAACAGTTGCTAATTAAGGAAGGGAGGGGATGCAGAGACAAGGGATGAGCAGTCAAGAAACAATGGTGCAGCCTTGGGGCAGGGTCCTGGTTCCCCCTCAAGGGATACACATAACAATATCTTTAAGCTGTTTTGCAGATACTGAAGCCCCCACCAGGTGGGAGAAGTTAATGGTATGCTGCCCACAAGCACGCAGACCCCAGACCCGTTGGAACCAGAAGGTTGATGATGCTGACTCTCACTTACCTCACCACCAACCAATCAGAAGAATGTCCACAGGCTGATCACACCCTCCGGGACACAGTTTTGAGGGCATTAACCTACTGTGGCCCCCTTTCCAGGGCAAAGCAATAAAGCTATTCTTTTTTACTTTATCCAAAACTCTGTCTCTGAGATTTAATTTGGAGTCGGTGTACAGAGGCGGGATTCTGCATCAAGGGTAATAAAATAAAGCAACAAGTGATGACTGCTTGAACTAAAATAATTCTCTATTTCCTAAACCCAAACCATGGAGACAGTCAGGCTATGGTTTCTACTGGTGACTGACGCTTAATGATGGGGGTGGTTTCACACTGTTTCTAATAAAGCTAGGGCTGGCCTTGCATAAGAGTTTTAGGTAACCTAGATATCATTCAATTTATAGGACGTTACAGCACTAAATGCTGTAAGATTTAAAGAGTGAAAGTCTTTAGAACAGGTGGGAAATGAGCTTTCCTTTCTCACGGAAAGAGGTGTGTCCAGGCATGTGTGACCACATAATTGTTCAGCTGGATATTTATGTCCAGGTTAGCCATCCTGCTGATGACTCTAACAGGTTTAGAAATGCCTAGTCTAGACCACTTGCTTTCAACTTTGGCTGCACATTGGAATCCCATCCTCAGAAATTCTGATTTAATAGGCTCAGAGGGCATTAGAACTTTGAAAAACTGCTCAGATGATTCTAATCTGCAACTAAAGTTGAGAACCACTGCTCTAAGCTTTCTAGAACACTGGCCATATGTAAATTAAGAAACACTCATGCTGCCATCCTCTCCTAAAATTCACTATTTTTGGAGGGAACTTAATTTTTTTATACAGCAGGTTCTTATTAGTTATCCATTTTATACATATTAGGGTATCCATGTCAATCCCAATCTCCCAATTCATCCCCCCCCCC
>NC_041234.1:8636056-8636825 GCF_002837175.3 Physeter macrocephalus
ACATCTTCTTTATCCATTCGTCTGTCGATGGGCATTTAGGTTGCTTCCATGACCTGGCTGTTGTAAATAGTGCTGCAGTGAACATTGGGGTGCATGTGTCTTTTTGAATTATGGTTTTCTCTGGGTATATGCCCAGTAGTGGGATTTCTGGGTCATATGGTAGTTCTCTTTTGATTTTTTTAAGGAACCTCCATACTGTTCTCCATAGTGGCTGTATGAATTTACATTCCCACCAACGGTGCAAGAGGGTTCCCTTTTCTCCACACCCTCTCTAGCATTTGTTGCTTGTAGATTTTCTGATGATGCCCGGTCTAACTGGTGTGAGGCGATACCTCATTGTAGTTTTGATTTGCATTTCTCTAATAATTAGTGATGTTGAGCAGCTTTCATGTGCTTCTTGGCCATCTGTATGTCTTCTTTGGAGAAATGTCTATTTAGGTCTTCTGCCCATTTTTTAGTTGGGTTGTTTGTTTCTTTAATATTGAGCTGCCCTAAGGGAAAAAAAAGGAGCTGGAGAAATCAGACTCCCTGACTTCAGACTACACTACAAAGCTACAGTAATCAAGACAGTATGGTACTGGCACAAAAACAGAAATATAGATCAAGGGAACAGGATAGAAAGCCCAGAGATAAACCCACGCACCTATGGTCAACTAATCTATGCCAAAGGAGGCAAGGATATACAATGGAGAAAAGACAGCCTCTTCAATAAGTGGTGCTGGGAAAACTGGACAGCTACATGTAAAAGAATGAAACTAGAACACTCCCT
>NC_041234.1:8636844-8668411 GCF_002837175.3 Physeter macrocephalus
AACACTCCCTAACACCATACACAAAAATAAACTCAAAATTGATTAGAGACCTAAATGTAAGACTGGACACTATAAAACTCTTAGAGGAAAACATAGGAAGAACACTCTGACATAAATCACAGCAAGATCATTTTTGATCCACCTCCTAGAGTAATGGAAATAAAAACAAAAATAAACAAATGGGACCTAATGAAACTTAAAAGCTTTTGCAAAGCAAAGGAAACTACAAACAGGACGAAAAGACAACCCTCAGAATGGGAGAAAATATTTACAAACGAATCACCAGACAAAGGATTAATCTAAATTCACTGTTGACTGACTATACCATCAATGTTCTAACTCATAATGCTTTCTTAATTGCTCCAATACCTTTAATAATTGCCAGAAGAATTCTGGTTTTCCATCCCCAAGTATTAGTTCATGCAGCTGGTTTAGAAGATTCTGAAGCATTAGTACAGCTATTTGTCTTTGGGGGCAGGTTTTATTCATGATGACATTGCAAGTTTATGCTATGAGCCAGGGCTCAATTATCACAAAAGATTTGTCCATTGGTCAATACTTCATGTTGAATCACTTGAGGGCATGGATCTAACTTTGTTCTGGATGGGGTAGTGGGGCAGGGGGTGGGGGGGGACCAAGAGTCCTGTGCACTAGTGGGTTTGAGAAAAGCGTTCAGATGTATTGGCCTCAATGGTTAAAGTTAACTCTACACAAATTGTAGAAAGAATTAACCAAAGATGGTTAATTCTCATTCTAAGTTATTGGTTTAAATAGTGCTCTCTAGTTAAGATATACATGTAGACGTCTCTGGTTTTACTATTAAACAATAAATGAAAAAAAAAACAATATATGAGGTGCATACATTGCACGCATTGTACCAAACACAAGAATCTAATGCCCTTTTTATCCTTCATAACATTGACATTTTGCAGGAGTCCAGGCCAGATGTTTTATAGATTGTTCTACGTTTTGAATACATCTGATTGTTTCTTCATGGTTAGATTCAGCTTAAACATTATTTGCAAGAAGACTATATAGGTGATATTGTTCCTTTTTTCCAAGCGCACCACATCGGGAGGCCCCGTATTGGTGATGGCAGTTTTGATCTTTTGGTTAACTTGGTGCATCTATTGCAATACCATATATCACATAGCGACTGTATTCGTACTCAGAGAAACAAAGTATCAGGCAAGACTCCGAGTGCGCAGCAGGAGGCAGTCGTTTTCCCAGGCTCCTGGGAAACCCGTTCAACCACGCCCACCCTACTGCCTGCCGCGCCTCTTTTCTCGGAAAATCAACCCTCAGAACCAGAAAGCTCCTACTCCAAGGGGCCCAAATCTTTTCCCATTAGCATGGGTGCGCCTGCGCAGCGAGTCTCCAGGAGGCTCTTTTCCAGCGCCCGACCGCTTTCTTTTTCTGCTCTCCACGGCCTCCCCCGCCTCTCGCTGTTTTCCCTAAGGGGTCATCATGGGGCGCCAAACGCGCGCCCGCGGGAAGGCCGGGGGCGGGGCGCTGCGCGGCGCGGCGCGGCGAGGCACGTCAGTGGCCTTCCGGGCGGAAGTCCGCAGCCTCCGGAGCTGCTGATTGGCTTTCTGGGTGGCGCCTGTGTCGGCCTCCGCGCCAGTTTCGGGCTGGTTGGCGCGGAATCGGAAGACTCCGGGACCATGGCGCCCGTGCACGGCGGTGACTGCGAGCTGCGGGCGAGCGGTGAGAGATGATCCCGCGTGCGGGGTCCCCAGTTGGGAGTGCGGAGACTGTGGCATGATTGCGGGTGGTGGGGGCTCTGTTTTATTTTTTTCTTAGGGAGGCGCACGCCCGGGTTGACCCGCGGGTCTCTTTGGGTGCGGACCTCGGACGTCCAGGACTGGAACCTGTGAGGCCTCGGATAGGTCTTCTTCGCAGGGCTGTTGGGTCCTGGCAAACCCGAGCAACCCCCTGCGGGGCTTTTTGTTTGGGAGGCTGCCTCACCTCTATCACTGCGGGTCTCCTCACTTGGCTGCCTTTCTTTTTATTTCTTTTCGTGAATCTCATTCCACGTGCTGGGCACATCTTCATGAGACTGGCCCGGGTGGGGCACAGTATTGGCCGAAAGTATTTCATTGCTCCCGCCCCAGGTGTCCGCTTGGGGGTTGGGACGGAAGGGATGTGCGCCCTTCCCTTGATAGAAACTAATGGGAAGATTGTTACACATCTAAGCAGGAAAGAAAGCTGTAAGTGTATCACCTGAAGATACAAACGCGTTTTGTCTTTGTAGGTAATGGATTTCTACTTTATGCATTAACAATTTTTTTTTCAAATTCTATGGAAAGTTCTTCAAGTGCCGCACAGAAATAGTGTTCACAATCTAGTCATCTCAGGTGAAGCTTCTAAAAAAAAAGTATCAGTTCAGCATTTCGGGTGCCTTGTATATTCCTCCGTTTTCAGTGGTAATATTCTATTTCCAAAAATAGAATACAAAAATGCAAATGGATTTGTCTGATTTCTGAGTTTTGAGCAGTGTGCAACTAAAGTGTGACTTCACTTCAGTGAACTTCCAACTTAAAATTAGGTGCTTCACTCTCTCAACTCAAGCATCACATCTCCTGTCACTCAAATACATCATAATGAGAACTTGCTTCCTAATCAGTTTCCTTTGCATTCACCTAGTCGTGAATCACAGATTTCAATTTGTTCTTCTAGCCTTTCGCTTTTTAAGACAATTTGTTTTGGAGAGCCGACTAGCCTGAATTACAAATGGGATGTGGGATGTGAGTATGTGAACAGTCTTTGCAGCCCTACCATCAGTGATATGTCACTAAGCCCTTTCTTCACCCTAAAAACTACGTTCTCCGTGAACATCAAGAAATCACTCTTTGGAGGACGTCGTGCAATCTTGAGATCCCTCTTAAGTCATGGTGTTGATGAGTGGCTGGGGACTTGTGACTGGAATTTTTCCTTTCCAGCCGACTTGGAAAGATTGTTACCTGAAAGACTGTTGCAGGCTTGTGTGTGTCTGCCTTGGGGGATGGTGGGGGTACTCCAGGTCGTAATTTTGAACCAAATATTTAAACTTTGGTAACTGGATTTTTTTCATGCTTTTTTTTTTTTTTTTTTTTTTTGCTAACTTACCTACTTGAAGCATTGGAGACATATTCCATAAAGGAAAATTTAGGCCTTTTTTCTCCTTAAGTATTAGAAGATGGGGTGGCTGTGAAAAGTTGAAAGGTCTATAACTAGCTGTTACTGTATATGGAAATGGATAGGGGAGAGTTTAATGATTAAAAAAAGCAGGTACAGTGGTTCATTAAGCAAATATTCATTATGTACCTACGAGGTATAGGCATTCTATCAGGCTCTGGTGTTAACAGTGGTAGGTAAGCTGGACATGGTTTTTCTCTTTATGGAGTTGAGATGGTAAGCATGTAATTATATGCAGTGCTATATTGGGGCTTCCCTGAGAAAACGGCTTTGCTTTATTTTTGTTTTCTAGAAGCTAGACCATGTTAGTGCTAAGTGTGGGGTGTTGGCATATGTGTGTGTGACTACCCTGCATCTGTACACACACACACACACACACACACACACACACACACACACACACACACACACACACACATTAAGTGAGCTCCTGTATTGCTGAGTACAAAGTAAGCCAAGCATCTTCATTTAATCCTTAACAGCTTTATGAAGCAGACATGATTATCCCCATTTCACATATGAGGACCCTGAGGCTCTGCATTAGAGTCCTTAGGTGTAGGCTACAGGAACCAACTCTAGTTGATTTGACTCGAAAAGGAATTTATCTGAAGGATATTGTGGTGTTCACAAACTCCGGAGAGCCAGTCGGAGGGCAGCTTAGCTAGGAACAGTGGTTAAAATCATGCCACAAAACTGGTCCATTGAGGAGGTTGTTGCCAACCATGGCCAAGTACTTGAAGTTAGAGCCTTCAAGTACCTTGGGACATTGCTGGCACTGTTGTTCCAGGTACTCAATCCTCCTGTAGCTGTTGCTACTTCTAGAATCTTCCATTAGCCGTCCCCCTTTCCTTGTCAGACTAGCTTCTGATTTAAAGTCTGAGCAGGTGTTCATAATTGGAGGGCCTGTTTTATATGCCCATGCCCTAGCTGTAAGGGCATAAGGGAGGGGGGACTTCACAGATCCTGATGCTGGGCAGCTTAAAAAACAACAAGACACCTGGCCACTGTAGCTCAGAGAGGTTAACTGGTTGTCTCATGTCACCCAGTAAGTGGCAGAGCCTGGCTGTGCCGCTTCCTCCTAATCTCCTGTTCTCCCACTCACTCTACGCTCTCATGTCCAGCTTACCTTCCACATTGACTTCCTCTCGGTTTCTGAATACACCTTGCGTTTTCATTCCTTTGTAATTTGGCTCATGCCTTTTCCTTTGCTTGTGCCCCTTTGTTACCCTGTACTCTGATAGTGAAATTCTACTCTTTCTGTGTTGGAAACCTCCCCTGTGAAGCCTTCTCTGATTTCCCAGGCAAAATTAATGGCTCTCTTTTCTACATTTCCTCAATACTGGCTTCCTACCTCTAATATGGCACCATCTTTATATGATGGTGGGAGCCTCAGGTCTTTTTGCTTTCCTTGACTGGGAGCCCCTTGAGGACCGGCAACTCTGTCCTATTTGTAATTGTACCCCAAACCCTTAGAGTGGCACATCGTTGCCTGTGGAATATGTCTTTTTGAAAACCTATGGATTTTGTCAGGATAATCTGACAAAGGAGTCAAGGGAGTCTTGAAGGGAATACACTGAGGGCACCTTTTCACTCTCAGTGGTCATGTTCCATAATCTCCAAAACCTTTTCGTGTAGGCCTGCTCACGATTTTTTGAAATCATTTGAGTGACACCCAAGATTTTGTGGCTGTCATCATTAAGTACCTGCATTCCTTAATGCCTTTCTGAAAATGGATTTAAAAGTCAAATGTGAAAGTCAAACAATAGGCTGAGATGTTATAAAGAGAGATTCCATTTCCAGAAAGCTAGAAAAAAAAATCTCTAATTATGCCTCACCTTTAAGATACAGTTTTCAACAGTTTATTGCCAGCACTTGGTACATGTTCTGTAAATTGCATCTTCTATATCAAACAGCTGAATGTTGTTATGAATGTTCCAGGGGGGTTGGAGCTTTTAGGATGCCTGTTATCAATACTTCTCCTTTTCTGTGCTTACTACTTTTTATAAAATAATTAGCGCCAAATACAATACAGTACTCAATTTCACAGACATAGGTGGCAGTCGTGCTGAGCCTCAACTCATCGCTGGCAGGCGGCACTGTCTTGCTTGGCTTGGGTATTCATCAGCTGGCATATGAAAGTCTTCATTCTATGGATGAAATCTTTTCAGTACGTGTGTGAGGTGGTCCGTTTATGATGACCCAAAGTGTGAGTAATTCAGAAGTTGAATGGCTGACCACTGGGGCTCTCTGGTACTTCAGTAATTTTCCACGAAACACATTTTAATCTTTGTAATCTTTCACCTCATCCTCTAATGTCATAACCAACTGCATGAGGCCTGGAAATCAGTGGTGGAATCAAGAATCTCCTCAGAGCCACCTTTGTTAAATTCTCCCAACCCCCAATTTATCCTTCATTTGGAATTCCAGACACTTTATCTGTACCTGTTAGGGCATGTGTTACTTCTAAAAATTATTTTAGAGTTAGTTGCTACTTACAGGCATATCTCCCTTTATTGTGCTTCACAGATACTGCTTTTTTTTTTTTTTTTTTTTTTTAAACAAATTGAAGATTGTGACATCCCTGCATCGGGCAAGTCTGTTGGTGCCATTTTCCCAACAGCCTTTGCTTATTACTTCATGTCCCTGTGTTAACATTATTTTGGTAATTCTCACTTTTCAAATTTTTCATTATTATATTTGTTATGGTGATCTGTAATCAGGGATCTTGGATGTTACTGCAACTCACTGAAGGCTCAGATGATGGTTAGCGTTTTTACCAGTAAAGTATTTTTAAAGACATGATGCTTTTGCATACTTAATAGACTACAGTATAGTGTAAACATAACCCTTATATGCCCTGGGAAACCAAAAAAAAAAAAATTCGTGTGACTAACTTTATTGTGATATTCACTTTATGGGTCTTGGTCTGGAACTGACCCCTCAGTATCTCTGAGGTCTGCCAGGTATCTCCCAGGTCAGACTGTAAATTCTGTGTCTGTGGGCCCTGTCTTTTTTATCTTTGTGTCTCTCCCAGCGCCTGGTACTTTGCAAAGAGCAGGTGCTCCTCAAAGCCTTTCAAATGTTGATTAAGAGAATACAAAGTGAATTGTCCCTTTTATAACCACTTAACGGCCTGCCATTTCCCTGGGAAAGGTTGTGGACTAACGGCTGATCTCCCTTTAGTGTCTCCAGGGGATATCAGTTGAATTTGGAATTTTTCTCTTTTTGGAGGAAAAAAATAACAGTTGCTTCAGTTGGAAATTTCTGAAGAGCCACAGGAGCTGCAGATTCAGCCATGAGCTTGTGAATTATTTCCATTATAAAAAGTATCCATTTGTATAACATTAAACTTGTATATTACTATTGGCTAAAAACTGTTGCTTTGTTTTTGAGGGAAGATGGCTGACAATTTTGTACATTTCATGTAAATTTGGCTTCTTTTCAGCTGTGTCAGATTCAGGGAGTTTTGTAGCTTCTCGATCCCGGAGAGAGAAGAAATCAAAGAAAGGGCGACAGGAAGCTCTGGAAAGACTGAAAAGGGCTAAAGCTGGTGAGAAGTATAAATATGAAGTAAGTAACCATTTTTCTGGGCTTTTTCTCCTGTGCTTCACCTAATTCATAGCCTGTAGATAATCTCAGGTCATGACCTTTGTCACTGATTAGAAATATGCATATATTTCAAGCTTCTTATAATAGAAATTTCTTAATATCAAACATATGGGCATGAGGTAGATTTACAGGTTATGGGACACTACTCAACTCTTAAAGTTCCTATGAGGCACCTTACAGATGCTTTTAAAATTAGTAAGCACACTGCATCTCTGCCAAGTTCCATAGCTTCGCTGAGGGAACTTAGAGATGCTTTTACTTTACTCATAAGGTATTGAGCAGTCTAGCCGAGCACTGCTGCTCCTTGGAGAGAATTGTTGTTCCTAATCTCATATGCAAGGGGAGCGTGGTAGGGACTTGGACCTTCCCTCTGCTGTGTCCTGCGTGTAGGATTGAATGTGATGCCCTTTTGGCTCTTTTCCTGTACCCACTGTCGATGCCCTGCAGGTAGAAAAGCAGAGTGGCTACCATCTGCACAACATTGTCTAGCTTCACATTGAGGGCACTCCCTGAGGATCTTAACTGCCTCAGGGCTGGAAAGTGATTAATATGAGAAAATAATAATAACAACAACAACAATAGCAACCAATGCAGTTTTTCAGCTAACACTGTTCTAAGTGCTTTTACAAATATGTTCATTTATTTAATCCTTCCAATGCCGTATAAAGTTAGATACTATGATTAACAGCATTTCGCAAGGGAGGTATCTGAGGTCACAGTGGCAGAGCCTTGATTGGAACCCAGGCAGCCTGGCTTCAGAATGTGCCTGTTTAGCCATGGCCTATTCTGTATTGGGCTAGTAAGCAAGTAGAAGAGGATTTTTGTCATTTGGCACCATTCATTCAAGTTAAGGGAGTCAACCAGATCATAAAGGGTTGCTAAAAGGATTACAGTAAAGCAAGAGTAAAGCATTTTTAATGTAGGTACTTCTATAAAGGAGTTCTGTGGGGCATTTCAGATGTTGACACATTGTGACTGATTTCCCATTAATCACTGATGTTAATGGCATGGCTTTAAGAGTTCAAGCTGAGCAGTAGCAGTGTTTTTAGAGATTGAGTCAAAATGACTTTTTAACTGAAAATGAATATTTAAAATAGTTTTCCGGTGTCTTTTTTTTTTTTTTTTTTTTTTTGTACGCGGGCCTCTCACTGTTGTGGCCTCTCCCGTTGCGGAGCACAGGCTCCGGACACACAGGCTCAGCAGCCATGGCTCACAGGCCCAGCCGCTCCGCGGCATGTGGGATCTTCCCGGACGGGGGCACGAACCCGTGTCCCCTGCATCGGCAGGCGGACTCTCAACCACTGTGCCACCAGGGAAGCCCTCGGTGTCTTTTGATAGTATATAAATGCTTAAACGAGAGACACAGTATGCATAATAGACTTAAGCCAACAAAGCTGACTTTGCCAGTTCCCCCTCCCCTCAAAAAGAAAGTTGGTCAGGGGCTTCCCTGGTGGCGCAGTGGTTGAGAATCTGCCTGCCGATGCAGGGGACACGGGTTCGAGCCCTGGTCTGGGAAGATCCCACATGCCGCGGAGCAACTAGGCCCGTGAGCCACAACTACTGAGCCTGCGCGTCTGGAGCCTGTGCTCCGCACCTAGAGAGGCCGTGATAGTGAGAGGCCCGTGCACCACAATGAAGAGTGGCCCCCGCTCACCGCAACTAGAGAAAGCCTTTGCACAGCAACGAAGACCCAACACAGCCAAAAATAAATAAATAAATAAATAAAAATTTATTAAAAAAAAAAAAAGAAAGTTGGTCAGTACAGTCATTTTAATTAGACTAGTTTGTGTTTGGGTTGTCAAAAAACTTAATTTGGGGTCTTCCCTGGTGGCACAGTGGTTGGGAGTCCACCTGCCGATGTAGGGAATGCGGGTTTGTGACCTGGTCCGGGAGGATCCCACGTGCCGCAGAGCGGCTGGGCCCGTGAGCCGTGGCCGCTGGGCCTGCGCGTCTGGAGCCTGTGCTCCGCAACGGGAGAGGCCACAGCAGTGAGAGGCCAGCATACCGGGGGAAAAAAAAAACAACTTAATTTGGTCGGGCAGGTAATTTCTGTCACCACACGATCAAAGGCCAAATCAGTATTTGCCAGTGATCCCTGTCGAGTAGATTAAACCGGAGGTAAAAACTAAGCTTAATCCTGTAATTACTATAAGCCCGGTAGGTGTGGCAGAAATCCAGTCAACTCCACCCATCAGGCTCTCAAAGCTCTGTGTCCAGGCGTTTTTTCCTAGAGTCTTAGCTCTTCAGATGGAGTTGGTCATTTCCTCCAGTCCCCCCTTGAAAAGGCAGAACTCTAAAGAGAAAGGGGAGTTTTTAACGAGGTATCTTTAAGTTCTTGCTAACCAGCCCACCAAATTCTAAATTTATAAAAAAAAAAAAAAGAAAGTTGGTCAGTACAGTCATTTTAATTAGACTAGTTTGTGTTTGGGTTGTCAAAAAACTTAATTTGGGGTCTTCCCTGGTGGCACAGTGGTTGGGAGTCCACCTGCCGATGTAGGGAATGCGGGTTTGTGACCTGGTCCGGGAGGATCCCACGTGCCGCAGAGCGGCTGGGCCCGTGAGCCGTGGCCGCTGGGCCAGAGCGGCTGGGCCCGTGAGCCGTGGCCGCTGGGCCTGCGCGTCTGGAGCCTGTGCTCCGCAACGGGAGAGGCCACAGCAGTGAGAGGCCAGCATACCGGGGGAAAAAAAAAACAACTTAATTTGGTCGGGCAGGTAATTTCTGTCACCACACGATCAAAGGCCAAATCAGTATTTGCCAGTGATCCCTGTCGAGTAGATTAAACCGGAGGTAAAAACTAAGCTTAATCCTGTAATTACTATAAGCCCGGTAGGTGTGGCAGAAATCCAGTCAACTCCACCCATCAGGCTCTCAAAGCTCTGTGTCCAGGCGTTTTTTCCTAGAGTCTTAGCTCTTCAGATGGAGTTGGTCATTTCCTCCAGTCCCCCCTTGAAAAGGCAGAACTCTAAAGAGAAAGGGGAGTTTTTAACGAGGTATCTTTAAGTTCTTGCTAACCAGCCCACCAAATTCTCATCTGGGAGATGGGAGCCTGCCAATTTCCCACTGCAGTGGTGTGCATCTATGCTGTCTGTTGCTTTAACTGTGCTGAGGTGGTCTGCTCTGTTCAGGCCAGTAGTTTGTGGTGTTCTGGCCTTCTGGCGGTCGGGCAACCCATGTGATCGCAGGCCTTGCCATTCTCTCTGCACTTGCCCTCACTTTTTAAGACCTGAAAATGGTGGGGAATCAGTGGTAATACAAATAGGGATCACTCAAAAACCATTTCTAGTGTACCCGTAGAATATAGTGTGTGTTTTGCTGATTTTTGGAGGGGGATGGATGGGGGAGATTTTCCTTTTGAATTACATTTGGTTGGTTGAACAGTTATTAAGATTATTGTCTATTTGTGGAGCACCATCAGCTAGTGGAGAGGGAGGTGGCTTGTCTTACAGGTTTGCCAAGTACAGGAGAAACCAGTCTCAAAATTACAAGTGACTAATCCCCAAAGCAGCTAATGAAGAATTGGCTATAATTCAGTTTGTTTTTTATGAAGTAGATGAGTAATTGCTGGTGTGACAAGTATATTATGCTAATGGAATCGTTTAATATCTTATGTTAACACCCACCTAAAAGGAATACTAAGTTAATTGATGTCTATTTAAGGAAAATCCTGCAGTGGTGTTGAATGTCAGAACTCATGATTTGGTTGCAGCTACTCCTTCAGGCTGCCATTCCACTTTGAATTTGACAATTTTTTCATCAGAATTGTTTAACACTTTCACTCCACTTGAAGCTTTCTCAAACTTGTATGATGGCAGGTAGAGGACTTCACAAGTGTTTATGAAGAAGTTGATGAGGAACAGTACTCGAAGCTGGTCCAGGCCCGCCAGGATGACGACTGGATCGTGGATGATGGTATGTGGGAAGAAACCGCCTGCCAGGCACTGTTATCACTTGCTTTTCGTAGCTTCTCACTTGGTGGAGTTGCTGCTTTGCTTGGGCAGATGTAAGGCGCTAACTTAAGGTCATACCTTTGGTTTGGGTTTTCCTCAAATGCATGATTTGAGGGTGTGGAATCAGAACAATAGGAAGTTTATTGAGGGACATTTGGGAGAAGCCAGGCACATACCTCAGGCTATAGTATAAATCCTCCAGGAAATGACTGTAGGAATTGGAAGGAACCTGTGGGCTATCCCCATGTGATGGGGCGTAGGAAAACTATCTCACAGAATGGCTGTGAGGATTACAGGAGACTGTACTCGTGAAGAGTAACTTCAGCAGGGGCCCCGGGCAGAGGCTGGTCCCCATGTTCTTACAGCCCTTGTGGAAAGCTCGATGGTTCCTGTTTGTGGGATTTGACTTCTTGGGCGTGTGAGTGCTGACCGTGGAGCAGAGGGAGGGGGGTGTAGACTGTGCCTGCTTCTATATTTTTGTTCCTACTTCTGTAATTGAATTCAGCTATATTGCCAGCTTTCCAGCTTCAGTAGTTGTGGCGCACGGGCTTAGTTGCTCTGCGGCATGTGGGATCTTCCCAGACCAGGGATCGAACTCGTGTCTCCTGCATTGGCAGGCGGATTCTTAACCCCACTGCACCACCAGGGAAGCCCGACTTCTGGGGATCTTGATTCTTTTACTTTTTATTCTTCTGGTAGAGTAGAAGTACTGTAAAGCATCCTATTGTGGCAAACTTTGATCCTATGGGCCAAATGATTACCTTAGTTCACCTAGATAGGCATAGTATACAGTTGATCCTTGAACAATATGGGTTTGAACTGCCTGGGTCCACTTGTATGTGGATATTTTTCAGTAGTAAATACTACAGTACTGCATGGTCCATGGTTGGTTGAATCCGCAGATTTGGAAGAACTGTGGATACTGATGGCTGACTGTAAGTTATGTGTGGATTAACCCCCAGGTTGTTCAAGGGTCAATTGTATATCCTTTGGTTTTGACTCAGAAAACCTGTGTGGGTGCTGTGTTTCATCTGACTTCTGGTTGAACAGGATTCTGCTGCACTTAAAAATGGCCTGAGCCAGGAGAACCTCTGAGTGGGTATAAAAGGGTTTTTTAAAATCTTTTTGTCATGGCTAAAATATTATTGGCCAATTTTAGAAATTTGATCCCGATATTAAATTTTGTTCCTGCAGATGGTATTGGCTATGTGGAGGATGGCCGAGAGATTTTTGATGATGACCTTGAAGATCATGCCCTTGATTCCCATGAGAAAGGTATCTGCATTTTGAGATATACAGAATTGTCTAAAATTTCAGATGACTTGGTACTTTGACACAGTTTCTTTAAGGAAAAAGGACCCACCACAATTGTTTTTCAGTATAGAAGATGTTCTAATGTTGACAGAAGCGTAGTTATGTAGAAAATTAAACGCAACAAGCGTAAACAAAGAGGAAATGAAGTATCATATCTCTCTTATCCAAAGAGTTTAGTCTTACTTATTTTCGAACTTTTAGTCCTTTGGTCATTTTAGACTTGCTAATTTTGAGGGCTGCAAGAATTGATGTCTTTTCATTCCTACTGAAGTGACATACTTAGAATTTTAGCTCTTTGATAGAAGTACAGTACAATAACAAGGTTTAGAACTTCTGTCGACTTGCTTTGTTTAATTGAAATTTAAAATGATATGAATGTATGTGTCATATTTTCTTAGCTACACAGTCATTGGCAAAAAATTTTTTTTGAGTGAACAAGCCTGATTTAGTTCCTGTAAAATGAGAGGGGAAAATTCCCTTCAGTGTTTGTTTTTTTGGTTTAGTTCATTATTACCACCAAGTGGTAGATCACTGGTCAGCGCTCTGTGGCCCACTTATGGCCAGTTTGTTTATGGCCCACTTACGGCCGGTTTATTTTTGAACACCTTTATTGAGACATAATTAGCATACCATACAATTCCCATATTTAAAGTGAACATTTCAGTGGCTTTCAGTGTAAGTTACAGTAGTACAGCCATCACCACAATCAATTTCACTACCCCAGAAGGAAATCATACCTGTTAACTATATAGCCCTCAAGCTAAGAATGGCTTTTACATTTTTAAAGTGTGTGTAAAAAAAAGAAAAATTCAAAGAAGAATATGCAACAGCTTAAGAGACGTGTGTGGCCACAAAGCCTAAAATCTGTGCTCTCTTACCCTTTTCAGAAAGTCTGCATCTTAATTTGTAGATTATTAACATTTTACAACATTTGTTTACTTTGTCCCTCTTCCCCTTTCCCAGACACATACATGCAGACTTTGTTTTTGGTGAATTTATTGAAAGTAAGTTGTAGACATGCTTCAGCGGTGATATCCTAAGAAAAAGGGTTCTTGTCTTTTTAGTCACAGTACCATTCTCAGGATATTATCTAAGATTTTGTCCATATTAAGATTTCCCCAGTTAGCCCAATAATGTCTTTTATAACTGTTTTTAAAAATGCAGTGTCCACTTGGCTTTTCATGTCTCTTTAGTCTTATTTAGTATAGAGCAGCACCATCCCTCCTTCGTCCCCCTCTGGCCCAATGTCTTTCATGACATTGACATTTTTAAAGGGACCAGGGAATTCCCTGGGGGTCCAGTGGTTAGGACTCTGTGCTTTCACTGCCGAGGGTGTGGGTTCGATCTCTGGTCGGGGAACTAAGATCCTGGCAAGCCATGTTGTGTGGCCAAAAATAAAATTAAAAAAAAACCAAAAAACCAGGCTGGTTGTTTTGTTGAATGTCCCACAACCTGGGATTTGCCTGATTGTGTTTTTTGTGCTTAGAGTCAGGTTAAATATTTTGACAGAAATAAAATTTAGATGAACTTGTGTCCTTGCCACTCATATCAGGGACCCATAAGGTCAGCTTGTCCCATTACTAGTGAAAAGAAGTTTGATCTCTTGGTTTAAGATGATGTTTGTCAGATCTCTTCCTTGTGAAGCTACCTTTCCACCTTTGTAATTAATGGAAATAGGGGTGATAATTTGAGACAGTGTGTGTATCCCTTTTACCCAGTGCTTTCAGCCTCTACTGATGATCCTTACCCGTTTTTGTTTTTTTTTTTTTTTTTTTTTTTTTGGTCATGCCGTGCAGCTTGCGGGATCTTAGTTCCCCAACCAGTGATTGAACCCGGCCCAGCAGTGAGAGTGCCGAGTCCTAACCACTGGACTGCCAGGGAATTCTCTTTCCTCTCCTTTTTAAAATTAGCATTTCAAACTCATGGATTTAAATAAAAGTGCTGTGACAGTTCAGTATCCATTATCATCGTTTTTTCTGTTTGCTGTGCAAATCGCCACAAATTTGGCAGTGGGAGACCCTTTGAGCTGTGGCTTTTCTTTCCTTTTGACATGGTCTCATCAGTCTTTGAGCATTTCCTTGCTTTCTGGGCCAACAAGATGTTCCAGGTTCTCCTTGGGTGATTCCTGTCCTAGACCTGGAATCAACCATTTCTTCCAAGAATCATGGTTCCTTTTAGTAGAGAATGGTAGCAGATCTGGGGAAGGGATGTGCTCATTGCTACTGGGATGTAATGGTTTCTAGGCCCTTTCAGTGAACAGAGCTAGGAGATTATATATACATGTATGCTGTGAACTCATACGGATACATTCGATTCAAGTGTAAAACCACAGGGTACTTCATTTGCCCAATCTATATTTGTATTTCGCTTCACCCTCAGTGAAAACCCTTGTCTTCTAAAATATACTCAGAATAATTTTGGGAATTTTAGAATTACTAAACCCATACCTCTAGCAACAACCCTTCTAAGTAAAGTTTACAATTTCTTTGCTGTTTTAAAAATTTTTTTTTGGCCGCACTGCACGGTATGGGGAACTTCCCCCACCAGGGGTTGAACCCGTGACCCCTGCAGTGGAATCACGGAGTTTTAACTACTGGACCACCAGGGTAGTCCTCTTTGCAGTTTTATTTGTTCTTGGCATATATCCTACTGAGGGTGTATGGTGATGGTATTGTGTTTAGAAGCTATATGAAGTAATTGTTTTCTGTGTGCTGTAGTATCAGTTTACTACACAGGTTCATTTGTTTTTGCTTGTGTTTGAATTTAGGCTTTAAAAAATATCCTTTTTTATGGGGCTTCCCTGGTGGCGCAGTGGTTGGGAGTCTGCCTGCCGATGCAGGGGAACCGGGTTCGCGCCCCGGTCTGGGAGGATCCCACATGCCGCGGAGTGGCTGGGCCCGTGAGCTATGGCCGCTGAGCCTGCGCGTCCGGAGCCTGTGCTCCGCAACGGGAGAGGCCACAAAAAAGGGAAACCTGCAAAACAAAAAAAAAAAAAAAAAAAAATCCTTTTTTTTTCCTTTTGTTTTAATTTTAGTTTTTGACTATTGTAAAACATTTTTATGGCTTAAAAATCAAAATGATATTCAAGAAATAGACTAGATAACTTTTACTCTCACCTCTATGCTTTCTACTTCATTTCTCCCCATCTCCATAGGTAACCATTTTTATTACTTTCTAATTATCCTTCTTGTGTTCCCTTTTACAAAAAATTAAGGGTGTATATGTTTTTTTCATGTGGGTTGTTATTCATTCATTCATGAGTTAAATTATGTGGATCATCTTCCTGGTTTCTGCCAACCTGTGTCATGTAGGAATGCTACACACTGGTACCGACCATTAGATAGTAGTGTGGCTAATTGTGTTATTCCTACTTTTAAAGAGTCCATGAAGAAGAGGATGAAGTGAGCCCATGTGATTTTTCACCTCCCTGAAGTGAGGAGGTTTGTGTTAGTTTCTGGCGTTGTTGTTAATTATATCATCTTGAATGAGTCCCATCACCTATCTGGACATTAGTTTTGTCAGCTGTAAATTAGGAGATTGGACTGGACAGGGAGGTTCTCGAGGAAAGGACCCACGTCCTGCTCATCTCAATGCTGATCACAATAGCAAGTGCAAAGAAAATGTGCAGCATTTATTGAATAAATGAACCATCTCTGTTTCTGTAATCATTATGTTATCGTTTCCCACTAATACGTCAGTGGAGAGAATGACTTGATGTTCTGAAGGAGAACTAGTCTTAGAAATCTATTCCATGCTTTGTCACCATTCACACCCACAAGTCGCTGCTGTTTCAGTGTCCTTCCCAAGGAGCCCAGTAAGGTCCCAAGGTCTTCAGAATGGAAATGGAATTCTGCAATGCACCCTAAACACTTAGAAGAAATCGTAGAGTTTTGCCTGGGAGTAAAAGGTCAACTCTTTTTGGTATAGATCCAGTCCCTGGCATGTTTTCAAACAGAGACAGAAAAACATCAACTAAATCCCAATGAAGAAAAATCAGTGGGAAAACAAATAAAACAAATCAAATTGGGGACTTCGTGGCGGTCCAGTTGTTAAGACTCTGCGCTTCCATTGCAGGGGGCCTGGGTTCGATCCCTACTCGGGGAACTAAGATCTAAGATCCCGCGTGTTGTGTGGCGCGGCCAAAAAAAAAAAAAAAACGAACTGGAAAGAAAGAAAACAAAAACAAAACAGAAGCCCTAAAATTGTGGAAGAATTTCATCTCAAATGTTGACTCCTGTTCTTTCTGTTTCCTGTTGTCCTATCTAATTCCTTCTAACCTACAGTGGTGAGATTAAAGCCCCTTAGTGAAGCCTTCCTTGCTAGTCAAACCTCTATTGACCTTCTCTTTTGATACTCTTTATTAGGACCTGAATTTTGTTTACTAAACATTTTGACCATTGCCTATATTCTCTTTTCAAACTGCTCCAAATGATCTCTTTAAAAAATTAAATTCCCCTGTCTTATGTTTTTCACAAATGTGCTACAAATCTTTTTATAGTCTTAGGCACATGAAAAGTACATAACAGAAAATTTATCATCTGTGACATTTAGTGCATTACCGGTGTTTGCAACCATGACCATTATCTAGTTGCAGAACATTCTTTCACCCCAGATGGAAACCCATACCCGTTAAGCAGTCATTCCCCAGTCTTCCTTCCTTCAGCCCCTGGCAACTGCTAATCGCTTTCTGTCTCTGGATTTCCTATTTTGAATATTTCATACAGTTGGAATCATGCGATTGATTATGTGAACATTTGTGTCTGACCTGTTTCATTTAGCATAGTGTTTTCAAGGTTTGTTCATGTTGTAGCATGAATCAGTACTTCATTCTTTTTTAGGACTGAATACTATTAGATTGCAAGGATAGACCACATTTTGTTTATTCATTTATTAGTTGTAGTGCATTTGGGTTGTTTCCATCTTTTGGTTATTGTGACCAGTGCTGCTATGAACTTTTGTGTACCAGTTTTTGTTTGAACACTTGTTTTTAATTCTTTTGGGCATATGCCGAGGAATGGAATTATGTGTATGTATTTTTATTTCCTTTTCTTTCTTACACAAAGGATATTTTCTATAGATACCTTTGTACTTGGCATTTTTTCACTTAAGAAGATATCCTAAATCAACTATACTTCAATTAAAAAAGGAAAACAAAAAAGAAATAAAGCTGTATTGATAATGCAGAAAAAAATTAAAATTCTGAAATGTTAAAAAAAAAAAAGATATCCTGAAAATCACTGCATATCAGCACATAGAGGGCTTTCTTTCTTTCTTGCTCATTTCTATATAGCTGCATAGTATTCCACTGTATGGATATACCAGGGTTTATTCATGTGGTTTTCTTGAATGAACATTTAGATTTTTAGTAATTAGCTCTTGCAGATAATACCACATTGAATAACTGTGCATATGGTATTTTCCTCAGGGAAAATTCCTAGAGGTGGGATTGCTGGCTCAGAGCGTACATGCACATGAAGTTTCATGAGATATTGCCAAATTCTTCTCCATTGGAGTTGTCCCATTTTACACTCCCAAGAACAACATATGAGTGTCCATTTGGACACCATGGCCTCACCAACAGAATGTGGTGAGAATGTGTTGTCAAGCTTTCGAATTTTTGCCACTCTCATATGCAAGAAATGACATCTTGGTTTGGTTTTCATCTGCATTTCTTTTACTCATGAAGTTGGGTATCTTTTCATAAAACTTAATAGCTGTTTATATATTTTATTTTTTGGCTGCGTTGGGTCTTCATTGCTGCATGTGGGCTTTTCTCTGGTCGCAGCGAGTGGGGGCTGCTCTTCATTGCAGTGCGTGGGCTTCTCATTGTGGTGGCTTCTCTTTTTGTGTAGCACGGGCTCTAGGCGTGCAGGCTTCAGTAGTTGTGGCACGCGGGCTCTAGAGCACAGGCTCAGTAGTTGTGGTGCACGGGCTTAGTTGCTCCGCGGCATGTGGGATCTTCCTGGACCAGGGCTCAAACCCGAATCCCCTGCATTATCAGGCAGATTCTTAACCACTGCGCCACCAGAGAAGCCCTATATATTTTTTTAATGTGAACCATATGTTAGTATATATTGCCCACATTCCCTTTGGGTTTTTGGCCTTTTTTTTTTTTTCTGGCCATATCACGCTGTTTGTGGGTTTTTGTGTAGCACGGGCTCTAGGCGTGCAGGCTTCAGTAGTTGTGGCACGCGGGCTCTAGAGCACAGGCTCAGTAGTTGTGGTGCACGGGCTTAGTTGCTCCGCGGCATGTGGGATCTTCCTGGACCAGGGCTCAAACCCGAATCCCCTGCATTATCAGGCAGATTCTTAACCACTGCGCCACCAGAGAAGCCCTATATATTTTTTTAATGTGAACCATATGTTAGTATATATTGCCCACATTCCCTTTGGGTTTTTGGCCTTTTTTTTTTTTTCTGGCCATATCACGCTGTTTGTGGGATCTTAGTTCCCTGACCAGGGGATCGAACCTGGTTCCTGCAGTGGAAGCGTGGAGTCCTAACCAATGGACTGCCGGGGAATTCCACTGGCCTTTTTTTTAAATATCAGTGAAATTGGTTTTTTCTCTGCAAAACATATTGCAGAAATTTTCTTCTGTTTTGTCTTTAAACCTGTTTCTGATATAATTGCATCTATCGATCCTTTTTTTTCTTGCAGATGGATTTTGAATCATAGATAGAAAGACTTTCCCCACACCCAGGTTACAAGGAATTTGCCTTTTTTATTAAAGTACTTGTATAATTTCATTTTAAAAATTTTGACCTGTGATCTGCTTGGTGTTTATACTGATTTACTTCTTTACAAATGGGTAGCCAACACTAATTATTAAAAAGTCCATCTTTTCCCCAGTAATATGAGATGATACCTTTGTTTTATGCTAAATTTCCATAAGTAATTTGGTCTTTATCTAGACTCCATATTCTGTTTAATCTGGTCTGTGTATTCATTTGCCACTACCACACTGTGTTAACTAGTCATTCTAGGTCTTTTGTAGGTGGAGGCTGCTCTGGGATAAGTCAGAAAGCGAGAGTAAAATTGACAGTACTAGAGGAGTTTGCAGGTGGTTTCCACATGCCCGGAAGAGAAAACATGGCACAAGTTGTTCTTTATGGAACAAATGTCTCTGTGCTGTTTAGTGTTGCTAGGACCTGCGTTCCTCATAAAATGGAAACTAGGATGCTACAGTATTGTGACTGGTGATCTTGTTTTTTCGTAGTTCAGTTTTACTGTCAGAGTCAGTATCACACTAAAATGATCTCATGAAGACTGCAAGCCTAATCCCCTGGTACCAGATGAGCTTGATCTTTTTATTTCTATGGGGAAAAAAAACCCCACCCACCTTTTAAAAAGCTTTTTATTTACATTAACAGTAGCAATTAAACAGTCCCACTTAACTCATCCTGATATTTGACTGGCATTTCATCAGTTTCTGTAGTAACATTTAGTCAAGTTGTCCCGAATTCAGCTCATTTTAAAGATTCTTTCCTGTGTACCTTGCATAAAGTCTCATAGTTCTGTATTTTGAATTTTTAACATTTTTCTTGTCACAGTCTCATATACAGAGGGCAGGTGACTGGGCTTTTGGTTTTCCATTTTGATTTTTGCTGGTGCATGTTTCTAAACAAATTTCTTCCAACAGGAAAAAATGATAAAGCATGCAACAAAGACAAGAGGAATGTCAAGAAGGCCGTGGTGACAAAACCGAACAATATCAAGTCAATGTTCATTGCCAGTGCTGGGAGGAGAACCGCAGATGTGAGTCTCATGGTTTTCTTATATTTGCCTTTTCCTTTGTGAAGCAAAGAGTCCTGTTTCTTCATAGTTCACCTTTCCTGTCAGATTCCCCATAGCTCTAAACGTATGATCTTATGAAGGCTGCTAGGCTAATCCCCTGGTTCTAGATGAGCTTGGTCTTTGATCTTTGATTATATTTAATGTTTGATTATACAGTTAATAGGTGGTCAATATGTTTTTTTAATGTTGCTTTTATTTTTTATTTTTTTTGGCCGCGCCATGTGGCTTGTGGGATCTTTGTTCCCTGACCAGGGATCGAACCCGGACCCACGGCAGTGAAAGTGCTGAGTCCTAACCACTGGACTGCCAGGGAAGTCCCAATATGTTAGAACTCAAATATTTGAGTAATGTTTTCCCAATCTCAGTCACTAAGTTGGATGTAGATTTCTAGGTGAATTGAGGCACCTCAGTGGTTGTGGCTTGGAGATAGAAGAGAAAACTAAACCAGAAAGCTGCACTGACAGTGAGTGTGTTTATTTTGGTGGTTAGCAGGAGGATTATGGAATGAAGCTGAAAATTGAGGGCGGGGGCTCGGGGTGTAGGAGTTATGTTTAGGCCCTTGGTGGTTAAGATCTGTGAATGGTAGAGGAGCCCTCAGAGTTAGGGGTGAAGAGGCAAGGACTGACTGGCTGGGTTCTTCCTTCCACTGACATGGGGTCCGGGTGAAAATATGAAGGGCAGGGCTTTCTCATTCTCCCTGCCTTTATAATTTCCAGAAAGCTGTTGACTTGTCCAAGGATGATCTGCTAGGTGATATTCTACAGGATTTGAACACTGAGGTAAGTGAATCTCCAGGAGTTGTCAAATATTCCGGAGACATGGGCTGAAGAAACAATTCAGTAATTTTACAAAACAGACTATTGCTAGAATGCAAAACAGAAAATTCAGTGACAACACCACCACCAAAAAAAACAAAAGAAAACAAACAAACCCCCAAACCAAAACAAAGCCCTTCAAATTGGTTTCTTTTCACCGTTTTAGGTGAGTAGTTTCTAGCTACTCTAGGCTCTGTGACTGTGTAGATTGGGCCGCGTGGGGCCGTGTTTGAAGTAGTAAGAATCCACACGAGTCAGTTCTGGGAAGGCACAGTGCTCGCGCTCAGTTGCTGCCGTGTATGTTCCCGAAATGGATTGAAGCCTGTCAGTCTGCACAATCAGGCGTGAGGCCCTCGTCTTGAATTCCGAGTGTGGTTGAGGGAAGAGTCAGTGAGCTGTCCCTGATAGAACTCAGACAGGTTCATCTGTACTGGAATTTGCAGCTGGGCTGTTTCACAGCAAGACTAAGCTCTCATTTAGAGATGTGCCTCTTTCTAAGTGACCCTTGATTAAAATGAGTTACACCTACACTGTGTAGTTCGAGCTGGACAGTTTTTAAGTGTAATATTCTGGAAGGGTAAGGGAGAAGTATGTTGAGCTTTAAAGAGAAAAAATTGATGAGGGGTGGATTCAATATCTATTCTGGTTTTCTAGTGAGTCTGTGGTATTGTTGCTATAGTAACCTCACTGCATGAACATAGATCTGTGGGGGGAGCAGGGAAGGAAAAAAGTGCTTTGCTCATTGGGCTTCACTGGGGGAAGAAACGTACTTTTTGTGTCTTGTGGTAAACCAAGCATGGCAGTGAATGTCTGTCTTTCCCCTCCTTTTAGACACCTCAAATAACTCCACCACCTGTAATAATACCAAAGAAGAAAGGATCCAGTGGAGCTTCACTGAATCCTTTCTCTGTACACACCCCCAAGGTATAGTGTGTGGAAATACCTTCAATCTTGATTTATATTATGGCTTAAAACTTATTTTGTTGCTTTTCTGGGTGAGCAAAATGCCTTTGAATTTGTTCTTGCTTTTGTTTTAAATTGGGACTCCTGTTTCATATTATATAGTTTCATGTATTTCAAAAATAGCATGTGCCTGTTTTTTTCATAGTAAATTTTGTAGTAACTAGTATGTGTTTATTATAGGTATTACAGCTGTGCTAAATGCAATAATTTCCCTTCTGGAAACAAGTGTTTTCTTTTTGTAAACCTATGTAACAGTAAAATAATTGAAGATGTTACATTAATAAAACAGAAAATCATTTTATAAGTGGGAACTGTCATTATCTCTGGTCAGGGTAGGACAGATGCGTATTTTTAGTATGCAGGTCTAACTGACTAAACATTTAAAAACATTGACAGGCAGCTCCTTCAGGAAAAACCGCTTCCCCGGTCTCAAGGAAGGAGCCTTCGTTAACCCCTGCTCCTCTTAAATGTGCTGGATTTGCTGGTAAGTCTGCTGTCAAGCAGAATTGCAAGGGTGTGAAGCAGTTGCAAAGTGCTGTCAAAAGATGGAGGCCCCGTGAAGGAGGAAGTGGGGGGAATTTGAAGGGCTTGCAATAGCCAGTTTTAGCATGAAAGGTTTGAATTCATAGCAGGAAAAGTTAAAAACATCCAATTTGGAGATTGAAGAGAAATGCAAATAGCATGTGGGCAAGGGGTAGGCTGCCATTGCAGCGTAGGGGAAGCTTTTGTGCTCCCTGGCAGCGGCATATGATGGGAATGTGTGATGCTGCCCTCAGGAGAGCCGGTGCCGGCATTGTCTACAGTTGACAAGGAGGAGTCAGGGGCAATGGATTTTGAAGATGGCGACTTTGATGAGCCCATGGAAACGGAGGAGGTAGACGTGGAGCCTGTGGGTGCCAAGACCTCCGACCAAGAGAGGGAGCCAGCAGAGGGGACAAAGCATGAGGCAGATCCTGGGAAAGGGACCATATCCTACTCGTAAGAGCATTTTATGACTTTTCTGGCAAGTAGTGCTACAGTTATCCAGTCGAATTTGGAAAGGATTTTGAAAATGTGATTTTTGCAGAGCAAGTTTTCTCCCAGATGTCTCTTGTTGGGACATTGATCAGGAAGATGACAGCAGTTTCTCAGCCCTGGAAGTTCAAGTGGATTCCAGTCACCTCCCACTGGTAAAAGGGCCAGATGAGGAGCAAGTATTTCAGTTTTATTGGGTGGATGCTTATGAAGATCCGTACAGCCAACCAGGTAATCATACAGTTACATACGGTAATTGGATGTCTTTAATATGGAATAGCGCCTTTCCCTGAAGTGTTTTAGTGATTGTAATTGGAACAGGCTCTGCCCTCGTGTACGTACAAAGTAAGAGAGCAACACTCATTCACTGTAAAGTGCGTGAGCCGCCCGGATGGAGAGGAGTTGTGTGAATAGTCCTTACTGGCGCTTATCCCGAAAACCAGTTATATGTGGTTTTGCAGTGTGTGCTTGTATTACAGTTCACCGTCGATGTATCTGAACGTATTGGAATGCACTTTACTTAAAGTGGAATCAGTCTTTAATTTGTTCCTTCAGCAATTTGAACACCTGCCCTGTGCCAGGCACTAAGATGGGGTGAACAAGCTGGGCAAATTCCCTGTTCTAGTGGAGCTAACGTTCTAGTAGGGTGGGAGAGATAGGCAATAAATAAGGTAAGTTAATGAATGGTATAAAGGCAGTTAGTTGGGGCATGGCCAGGGAAGGCCTGTCTGAGGAAATGGCCATTGGGCTGAGATTTGAGGCACATTCAGAGCCGAGGAGAGAGTATTTCAACTTGAGGAACCCGTAAGTGCAGAGGCCTGGGGAGAGAGAGGAGCAGGCCTGCGTGGTTGTAGCAGAGTAATCAGGTGACAAGACTGGCTGAAAGTCAGGTCGGAGAGAAGGCAAAGGCCGGATAATAAAGGACGTTAAAAGCCATATTAAGGAGTTGAGGTCTTACTCTAAGAGCAGTGGAGGATTTTCAGTGCGGGGTGCAGGGGTGAGGGGGTCGAGTGGACCCATGGTTGGGTTTACATTTTAACAGGAACCCTCTGGTTTATGCGGAGAAAAGGCTGTGTGTGTGTGTGTGCGTGTGTGTGTGTGTGCGTGTGTGTGTGTGCGCGCGTGCGTGCGTGCGCGCGCGGGGGCTGGAGTTGGGGAGTGTGGAAGCCCTGGAGATCAGTCCCCCCATGGCAGGTGTGCTAGTTACTTGCACTAGTGGCGGCTGTGGAGAAGGAGAGGAGCGAATGCCTGCAACATGTACTTTGACATGAACTAGTTGGCGGATGGATGGATGGATGTGGGGGGTTAACAGAAAGGAGGGATCCAGGCTAATTCCCAGGTCCTCCTCCGAATGAGCTGATACTACGAATTCTGGCTCACAAAGAGCCAGGAGGCTCTCTAGTTTCCTTGTGTGCTCCTTTGAGCACTTCTTCACTATGGGGCTGGGCAGGATAGGGCATGTCAGATTCATAAAAATACAGTATACACCCTTAAACAGTTGCCTTTATTCAGATCTGTTTCTGGATCTAAGGGTAGATACAAACTGAAATTTTCAAAGTGATTTCCTGGAGTTCTGAGTATTAACCGTCAGAGCGGGGGCAGCAGCATTAATATGCTCCGCTTATCAAAGAGTTGAAACTCCTGCAGAGCCGCTTGAGTAGCAAACTGCCATGTGTTCATTGCTGAGGTAAAGATGTAAGAAGGCTTAGAAATGGTATCTCATCTACTTGAGCTAGGGCAAGATGATCTGGTTAGACCCTCTCGCCTCTTTGCCTGCTTTGTAACTCGCTGGTGCAAGGTGGGCCGGCAAGTGTGATTTCATGAGGCTTTGCAAATTAAACCCCATCGAACAGCTTCAGGGGACACCATTTTCACGTGTGTGTTGTGTGACCTCCCAGCCCAGCAGCATGGCTGGTGCTCACTGGACTTGGGTGACGTGGTGGGCCTGCCCATCCTGCTGCCGCTCCCTGTGCTTTGCTGTATCTGCTCCAGGCTGGCTTTTATTCCCTGACTTGATTAATGGTCCCATGAAAACCAGAAACCTGGGAGCCAGCCTTGAGTCCCCCCTTTCCTCACCAAGTCTTAATAGTTTTCTCCTTCTGAACTAGACAAGCTGTCTCCTCTGTCTCCTCGCAACTCCCACCCTTGAGCCCTTCCTGCTACTGAACCCAGCCTCCTAACTGATCCCTCAGCTGTCATCCCCCACACTGCGGCCTGAGTGATTGCTCAGGACGTCATTTCCTCGTTAGAGAAAATCCGCAGTGGCTGCTGCCTGCGACTTACAGTCCAAGTTCCGTAGCAAGGCTTCTGTTGCCTGCTGTGTAGGACTTTTGTGTCCTAGAAATAGTTCGCTGTATGTACCTACTGCTCTTTATACCATATCCTTTTACTCACTGTATTTGTCTGCCTAGAATGCCCTCACCTGGCTCAGCCCCAGTGTGGTCTCCCAAAATTTCCTAATCCTCCAAACTGGCCTAAGAGCCCTTTCAGTGACCCCCATCGAACCCTTACCCATTGCAGCATTTGTCATATTATTTTGAAAAGATCTGCTTCTGTGTTGTCTTTTCCCCCAAAGCCTTTAAACTCCTGGAGAGCTGGGACCTTTTATTTCCAGCATCTAGGATGATGCCAGTTACATAGTAGATGTTCAGTAAAGTGTTCATTGAAATAAACTGCACAGCGACAGTCCTGTAGATGCACGTGAAAGGTTTCAGAGAATCAGCATTGCATTCACTGCTATTACCAAGTCTGCCTCTTGAAGCCTTGTAGCAGTGTGGAGTAAGAATGGCTAACACAAAAGTGGATGGTCTTCCTCCCATAAATCCACATATAAAGCATCAGATGGCTGGTGTCCGTTGCCAAAAATTAGAACCTTAGGAAACAACAACCCTCTCTCTTTCCTGTGTGAAAATGAGTTTATTACTTCTATCTATTGCTTACTGGTTGATACTCTTAGTAAAAAACAGCATCATTTTGCAGGGCAGGGGTCTAGAGCTGCGCTGTCTACTGTGGTAGCCACTGGCCACATGCAACTCTTTAAGTTTAAATTAATTAAAATGAAATAAAATTTAAAGTTCAGCTTCTCAGCCAATAGTCACATTTCAAGTGCTCAGTAGCCACATGTGTCTAGTAGCTACCCTATCCGTGGATAGCACAGATAGGGAAGAATTCTGTCATCACAGAAATTTCTGTCGACTAGTGTTGATCTATAGTAATGGATGTTGTAGGTTAAGATTGAAGCACATTGAAGCACAGCTATATTTGCAAAGCAACCGATTTATGGTATATATTGTTGAATTCTGGTACTGACCATAGTCATGGATGGGCCTTTTCAACCACTATTGGGAAATATTTTGCAGTTGAAAGAGGTACCAGTCTGTTACTGGCCTGTCTTCTAATTGCTAGGGTAAAAGGGAGTTTCTAGTGCTGCCAAAGGCCTCAGAGACCATCATCTCTAGTTACTCACTTAAAGCAGAGGAAGCTGGGGCTTCAAAAGATAAAGTGGTCAGCTCCTCAGTGGCAGAGTTCAGGGCTTCTCACTCGCAATCCACTCTGCTGTTCCGTGGTACTTCTGAAGTTGTGTCCTCTGTGATTGATGCCAATGGGTTAAATAAGATGGCTTTAAAAAAAAAAGTCCTGTAATCTCAGAGGGTTGAACAGTTTCATCGTGATAGCAGGTAATGATCACTGAGCCTTGGTGAAATCAATGTTGCTAATAAAAACGAAGTACTCCTAAAGACCCTGTTATTGTTTCTCACTTTCTTACAGATTCTAAGTAAGTCAGTTGTTGCTGAATGCTCCATAATTATGAAAAGAATCTTACTCTTTGCATATGGGAAGATATCCTGTCTTCATTATGACTTTTTCAAGGTTGAATAATCCTGACTGCACCTGGTTTCAGCTAGTAACTTTAAGGGGAATGTAATCTTTGTTTACCATGATCTTTTTGTGGCAAATGAGGCATAAACAGTGTCAAATGTGTTGCATGAAATGTGATATTAGTTTGACTGTAAAATGAGCTATTTGAATCTTTGAATCCAATATTAGGGTCTTTATTTTTCTTTGCATGGAATTTTGGTTTTTCGTCTCTAACTGTTGTGAGGATGACTTTTAATTTTCTGAGCTACTGTGACTTTTTTCTTTTTTAATCATCCCCACAGTCCTCCCTTCCCTCTCCCCTCTCTCCCCCTCCACCTCCGCCTCTTTTACCCCAGCTGAAAATTACACAACTCTTGTAAGAATTTTAATCATCTGCAGAAATGAAAATTCTTAGATGGTCTTATTTCTACTAGAACGAGTGACAAAAGGAAGCACTGATGAGCTATCTTGTGAAACTGGAGTAATTGGCCTTGTGAACAGTAGCCTTTGCATGTGCCAGAATTTTCTTAGTGCCTCAGGCAAGTGGCCCTATAGAGCGGCTATGTTCATTACTGCTAATTATTCATGGAGCCCGGGATTTTGCACAGTGACCATCTCTTAGGTTGACTCTCAAATCTCTGGAGTCCTTTTTTTTTGGCCACGTGGGATTTTAGTTCCCGGATCAAGAATTGAACCCGGGCCCTCAGCAGTGAGAGCATGAAGTCCTAACCACTGGACTGCCAGGGAATTCCCTCTGGAGTCCTTTCTTTTTAAAAAAAATTTATTTATTTATTTATTTATTTATTTTTGGCTGAGTTGGGTCTTTGTTGCTGCGTGGGCTTTCTCTAGTTGCAGTGAACGGGGGCTACGTGCAGGCTTCTCATTGCGGTGGCTTCTCTTGTTGCAGGGTACAGGCTCTAGGCACGCAGGCTTTAGTAGTTGTGGCACACGGGCTTCTGTAGTTGTGGCTCGAGGGCTCTAGAGCGCAGGCTCAGTAGTTGTGGCGCACGGGCTTACTTGCTCCGTGCATGTGGGATCTTCCCGGACCAGGGCTCGAACCTGTGTCGCCTGCATTGGCAGGTGGATTCTTAACCACTGCACCACCAGGGAAGGCCTGGCGTCCTTTCTTGATGGCCATGTTTCATGAACAATGGCTTGATGTCCAGAAAGGCTTGGTTTACCACTTTGTGGTCTACGCTACTTAGGGATCTCAAAAGGATTTGGTTACTAGACCCCATTTGTTAAACTGAAATAGGAGAGGGAGGAACATTACAAATGCTACCCAGCCACATGTCTTCAGTAGTCTGTGAGGTGGAAAGGGTGAAATAGAAGATAATAGTTTAGCCCTATTAGGAGATATTTACTATTATATGGAAAAGGATGTGAGGTGAATTTTCCAAAACACAATTTTACATACAGGAGAATACTGATATACCATACATAGTTATCCTTACACATGAATGTTAATTTTTGTTGGTAAGTACAAGTTAGAAAGGAATTTAGTATTATATTTTCAGAGTTCTCATAAGAGGTTTAAATACGATATTTGTTGGAGAATAAGTTGCTTTTTATGTTTCTCTTAATCTGGGTAATCCTGGTTCTAGGGAAAATGTCTTTTTTTTTTCCTCCTACACTGATCTAGGATGTCTCCCTAGTTTTCAAGGTCTGTCTACATTGAGCCAGGATGTCTCTCTAATTCACCAGCGGTTTCTGCACTGACCTAGGGTGTCTCAGTAGTTATCTGGGTGTTTCTACTCAGGCCTGGGATGTCTCCCTGATAACTGAGGTTTGTCTCCATTTACCTGGGATGTCTCCCTAATTCTGGGGAAAAATGCTTCCACCAAGTTAGAGAATCATTCTGTTCCCTGTCCTCCCAGTGGTCACAGGTTTTACTGGTATGATATTGTCATGGCATAGGTACTGAGTAAAGGAACTAGTTTTTGGGATTGGGCAGCAGATACATTTGCTGTAAGAAATGACTTACCAAAGCATAAATATGTGGACACATTCAGTGAGCTTTTACATCGTCCCTTTAATGTGATATAATTGAAATGTTTATTTTCTCATGGTTTTTCCTTATTCTTTGTAGGTGTGGTGTTTCTGTTTGGCAAAGTTTGGATCGAATTCGCCCAAACCCATGTGAGCTGTTGTGTCATGGTGAAAAACATTGAGCGAACGCTTTACTTCCTTCCCCGTGAAACGGTAAACCTTAGTAGACAGCTTCTAATTCCAAGTGTATTCTGTCTTCCACCACCAACCCTGTCCTTCGTCAGGGCTGTGGATTATCTACAACCTTTCTTATTGCCTGCCTTGTGACCACTGATTGTCAGCAGCTCCATTAGACATTGGGAGAAGTGGAGTGAAACACTATCTGTTTTTCAGCTTGTTAGAAGAGGGTAAAAGTGCCTGAGTTTCAGTACATAATGTTGTCTTCCCCCCCCACTCCCCATTTCCATAATTATTGGGGTTGGGAGTTTATGACTAAAATATGACATGGCGTTTGTCCCAGTTTTCATGGCTTTGTTATTTCCTCCACAGCCATTTAACAAGGTCACTTCCATTTGCTCCTTCTTTTTTTTTTTTTTTTTTGTGGTACGTGGGCCTCTCACTGTTGTGGCCTCTCCCGTTGCGGAGCACAGGCTCCGGACGCGCAGGCTCAGCGGCCACGGCTCACGGGCCCAGCCGCTCCGCGGCATGTGGGATCCTCCCGGACCGGGGCACGAACCCGTGTCCCCTGCATTGGCAGGTGGACTCGTAACCACTGAGCCACCAGGGAAGCCCTGCTCCTTCTTTTTATTGGGACTTAACATCCACACTCCCCTCTCAACCCCAGCCATTCCCCATCTCAGTTGAACTGTGAAGCGTCTTGGTCAAGATTTACAACACTATTCTCCCATTTTGTAGGATTGATCATCTTTATCTCTGGCTTTTGTGATGCCATTGGGAGGACTTGGGTGTTGGATTTGGTGCATTTTTGGGTCCATTTGTATCTTTGAACTCACCTTATTCTATTAAATGTTTAAATACGTGAAGATGAAAGTTAATTTAGGCTTGGGTTTCTGGCGGTTGAAAAGATCTTATGTACAGATATTTTTTCTCCTCCCCTCCCCTCTCCATGGGAGAGCAGAAAATTGATCTAAATACAGGGAAGGAAAGTGGAACTCCAGTTACAATGAAGGATGTTTATGATGAATTTGACGAGAAAATAGCAGCAAAATATAAGATTATGAAATTCAAGTCCAAGGTTTGTATTTGGTGATAATTTTTTCAGGTCTATATATTGGTTGTTTGTTAATTTCCTGATTTAGCAAATAGTTATTGCACATCTTTTTGCAAAATGCCTGCTGTGTGGCTATAATTCATTGAATGGAAATTTCATAGATAGCAATGTAAAACCAATATGTTAGATTTATAAAAATATTTATTCTTTCTCTTTAAACTGTATAATGTTCATTAATTTGAATAAAAAGATAACATTAGCAAAGTAATTGCTTCCAGTACTTGAAGCATAGCTTGTGTTCTTATTCTGAGATGGAGAAGAAACTGTTCTGATCTTGTTTACATTGGTTATTGCCAAGTTGTCTTGGCCAGAAGGTTAAATCTTTAAAAGTCAGAGTCTATGATGCAATTTCTGATAGAACAAAGTTCTTCATGTGATACGTATTGATCATTTGTCTTCATTTTAGTGAGATATTTATGCCTTTGGCCATAGTTGTGGGGCTGTAAGTTCCTCAGGACACTGGCTCTATTAACAGTGATTGCAATAAAGGGAGGATTGAGTTGCTGAAGATGAGGCTAACTGTCTGAACTATTTGAGCTTTTTGACTTGTGGCTGGTGGATCAGGTCTCTAAAATTCTAGAAGCAATGTGGTGCAATGGTGAAGAGCATAGGTGCTCAGGCTAGACTGCTTGTGCTTTAAGTCCTAGCCCTACCACCTCCTGGTCTGTGACCTTGAACAAGTGCTGAGTGACTTCTCTTGGCCTGTTTCGTCACCTGAGAAATGGGGCCTTATTTCAAGAGCTGTTGGAAGGGTTAAGTCAATTAATTGAGATTAGTGATTACAACAATCCTTGGTACATAGCAAGCACTCAGTACATGTGAGCTATGATTATAATGTTTATTATTAATTTTTCTAGCAAGATGGAGTTGCTTAGTATCAAAGAGTAGCAAATAATTTAGTGCATTGACATTGTAAACATTTTTAATGTTTTATTACCTCTCTTGAATGCAAATACTTCTATGTTCTCTAGTGTCCAAAAGAAGTCTTTTTAACATTCTGTCACTGGCTATTTTAGTCGCAGTTGAGAGGGGGGGAAAAGGTGCTTTTTTGGCTTTATTTACCTTTGTGTTCCATAATGATTAGATACAGAGACATGCGTTGTGTATGTAATGCTTGTCAATTTAATCTGTGAAAAGTTTTTTTATCTTAATGATTTTTAAATACCAACTTACCCAGGCAGTGGAAAAGAGCTATGCTTTTGAGATACCTGATGTTCCAGAGAAATCGGAGTACTTGGAAGTTAGATACTCGGTAAGTCAAACAAAGAAAATGAATGGATTTTGCTTGAAAATGGCATTTTCCTATTTTTGAAATTTCAACTGGCTTTCAATTAGGAGTACTGGCAGGGCTCTTCAAGCTTACAGTTCATTGAAGTGAACTTATAGTCATGAATAATTAAAATGAATTAAATGAATTTAAATATGTAGACTGTAGGTTATACTGCCTTTCTCTGCTTTCAAGTATGCATCTTTACATAAATAAATTGAAATTGCACAACTGTTTGGCAAGTGGAATGAATGCCACGAGATGGAGAGTTGGACATCATTAGTCTGTTGAAGTGTCCCTCTGAGCAGTGGAAAGGTGAGAGAAGAGCGTCAGTAGCGTCACTGTAGTGCTGGTCTTGCTCCAGTGACAGACAGGGTCACTGCTGTGGGATGTTAATTAACTGGACCTTAACCTCTCTTTACCTCTCCGTTCCAGTGTTTTGATCTCATGATGTTGGGAAAGGGAAACTTAAGAAATATCTCTGACAGTGGTGATGAAAAGTGCCATGGAAGCATTTTTTTTTTTTTT
>NC_041234.1:8668466-8676612 GCF_002837175.3 Physeter macrocephalus
CATGCCATGTGTAAATTATTAATAAAGTTGTGATGAAATACATTGCTTATGACTTGATAATTTTAGCTGTGGATTTCTAATCTGAGGAATGTATGTAGCATTCAACTGATGCACTAGTAATTATTCCTGGTCTTAAATTGCTCTGTAAGCAGCAACTGTTTCAAGCATCAACAGGAAGATGATAACCAGTATCATTATTTTTTGCTCAGATAACGTAAGAAAATTACTGAATTTATTATCGGTTTGTTTAGGCTGTATTCATCAGAGCACACATGGCAATATATATAGAACTTGAGAACACGAATATTTCTTACGAAAAGAAAAATAAAACACTGTCTCCCCCCCAAAATTTTCTCCATGGAAGCATTTTGAATGAGTCCTACTCCCTTGCTTTTATTTATTTATTTATTTTGATCTGTGACTTTGTTTTTAATTCTCAAGCCTTACGATCAGATTATTTACAAATTTGTGCTAATGATAAAGCTCCTCTACCATAACCCCTTCTGAGTTGGCAAAAGCACCATTATCCATCACACATCTACAGTAGTTCTACAGGTGTGTTTCTGAATACCTGTTTAAAAGACAATCCTGAATTATAACTTAGTCTGACTTTGTAGAGAATTCACAAGCAAGTTTCCTAACATATCTTATCACAGTGAATTTTAAAAGCATCTGATCTTAAAGATCATCTATAAAATGTGAGAAGTACTAAATATTCTTTATTTGATGCTATACATAAACCACACTAAAATTCCTTTCATTAAGTAAAACGCAATATTTTAGATGGAGAATTTTAATTAAATTGGCATAGTTAAGACCAAAAAGATAAAGTGGACGTTGTCAATATATCGTCAGCCCTTGCCTTAACAGGCAAACGAACACAACTTGAAACACAGATGAATCTTGCTGGTCTATGAGACAGTTAAGGGAGCTTCTCAGTATTTAAATATATTAATATAACCAGTTATAGAAATCTAAATATAAAACCAATCTCCTATAGGGTTTGAGAAGGCATTCACTGTATCGCTGAAAAGTTTAACATTCCTTATTCAAGTTTAATCATCTCTTTAGAAGGGGAAAACAGTGATAGTGCTTTTTGAACCAGAATTACTATCAAAATTCAAAAAGCTGACTATATTCGTTTAGCCACAAGCCAATCTTATTTAAATCAGGACAGAAATATTACCTCAGCCATTCATGATCTGAATTCTAGTGTATGAGATCAATTTAAATACGGTACACATAAAAAGTCATGAGACATTTGTTTAATAATAAATAAGGCAGTGGCCAATGATTACGCATTAGTAGCTTTTTTGAGATAAGCTATCAACTCTGCCCTTTCTCCCTTCTTAATGCCAGCGAAGAACATTTTTGTTCCAGGGATGTACTTCTTGGGATTCTCCAAATACTCCCATCAGCGTCTCCTCTTCCCAGGTGATGCCTTTGTTCTTGTTGGCATCTGTGTAAGGGAATCTGAAAGTCTGAGCTGTCTTTCACCTAAACAGACCATGGAGATTTGGCCCAGTCTTGTGCTTGCCTCCCTTTTCCACAGTATGGCACTGGGCACACTTCTGAACAAAAATCTTCTTGCCCTTCTCAACATCACCCATTTTTAAATCGTTCTTTCTCCGTGCACGACTAAGAGGTTCCCGCTCGCAAGCCGAACGTCCCGCTCTCTCGCTTTCATTCTTCTAATGGAGTTGTACTTATTTGGCTATTCTTTATCAGTAAGGCATGTACAGCTCTGGACAGAAATCCTCTTTTGCGGGAGCTTCTTGGCCCAGTTTTCTTCTAATGGGTGTCATCGAGATGCATTATTTTGTCCTTGTGAATTGTTTTTGTTTCCTACTGTGAATTGTTATGGATTTCATTTGTGGCAAATTACATTTCATATATACCAAAGGGGTTTCTTCTGGTGGTTCATAGAGAGACTTTTGTTATTTTCAAATATAGACTTTGGAAAATGTGAAGTAATAGTTTTAAACAAAAAACGATTTTTTTTCGTCTTTGCCTTTTTCAGGCTGAAATGCCACAGCTTCCTCAGGATTTGAAAGGAGAAACTTTTTCTCATGTATTTGGGACCAACACATCCAGCTTGGAACTGTTCTTGATGAACAGAAAGATCAAAGGACCTTGTTGGCTTGAAGTAAAAAATCCACGTAAGGGAAAATTTACTTTCAGAATGCTAAGTAAATTGCTGTTAGATGCGGTTTCTAGAAGTTAAAGAATTGGACTCAATTTCAGTGTGACCACTTTCTTTTTAATGTTTGTTTCTTTAAGGTTTTCCTTGAGTGAGTATAGGAAGTACGTTTGAAATCACTCTTTCACCGTGCTTAGCATTTTAGTGGGAGGGAGGCTTTAGCTAGCCTACTCGGGCATTTGGATGCATCCTTCATTGTGTTGCTGTCAGCGTGGACTTCCGACCTGGCTGATGTGTCTCAGGTGTTCTACCTCGTGAGCTGCTGACTTCTGAAGGAGCAAAACATCACTGCCCGGTGTGGATAGTGCATGTATGGTCTCTTACCTGATTTTTTCAATACTTGCATTTGTGATACTCTGTTTTGTCTTCATGAATCTCTTAAAACTTTTTTTTTTGTTTTTTTGATTCCTCTAAGGCAGTGCTGTGGCTTTTACAAACCTATTTTGGGTCTTGTATTTTTTGGAAAGTCAGATGAAAGCTGTGGACTTTTTTCCCAGGAAAATGAACATATGTATACACACACAAAGATTTGCATACAATCCAATAATGTGGTTTATTTTTAGTTAGATGTTATAATAAGACATTCTTAGTAGAAGGCAGGATTGAAGACCATCTCAGTTAATCACAGATGTCTTAATTATAGTAACTTTTCTTTTTCAGCAAATAGCTCTTGATCTGTTGTTTCACTTCTTTTTCAGAGCTCTTGAATCAGCCAATCAGTTGGTGTAAAGTTGAGGCAGTGGCCTTGAAACCGGACCTGGTGAACGTAATTAAGGATGTTGGTCCTCCTCCACTTGTGGTCATGTCTTTGAGCATGAAGACAATGCAGAATGCAAAGACACATGAAAATGAGGTAAAGAAATAGGACAGATTTTGTACCTATGCCAGAGGTGCGATACTTCTTGCACTTGTACAGCTTTTCTGTGAGGGAAGGTTGTTCTTTTTGGAAGGGAAAGAATACTAATTCACTCCCAAACTCCATTTTGAAGAATGCATTGAATTTGTCTGGTGTTGGAGGTTTTTTTTTTTTAAAAGACTTAAATTTCTGGACTTTAAAAAATTTTTTTATTTTGGAGAACTTCAAATGGACATAGACTAATATAATGAACTCCTATATACCCATCACTCATATTCACCATTTAGCAAGATTTTGTCACACTTATCACCCCCCTTCTTTTTTTTCCTCCTGAAGTATTTTGAAGCTAATCTCAGACATTGTGTCATTTTACCCCTGTATACTTTGGTTTGCATCTCTCAAAACATGCACACTTTCTTATAGAATACCATTAGCACCCCTATTAACATTAACAGTGATTCCTTGATACCAGCTAAAATACCTAGTCCATAGTCACATGACTATTTCTCAGAAATGTCTTTTAACAGTTGATTTGAGTCAGGATTTATACAAGATCCACAGACGGAGTTTAATTTTTGTTTCTTGAATCTCTTTTAAATGTGAGCAGCTCCCTCCCACCCCCTCCAGCTTTTTCAGTGACATTGACTTATTGAGGAATCACTGTTAGTGGTCTCGAAGAATGACCCATTTTCTGTATTTGTTTGCTTCCTTGTATCATTGGATTTCTTCCTGTATACCAGGGGTTGGCAAACTGTGGCCTGCAGGCAAATCTAGCCCATCACCTGTTTCTGTAAATAAAGTTCACTGGAAGACAGCATGTCTGTTCGTTCACATATTATCTACAGCTGCTTTTGTACCATGGCAGCAAAGTTAGTAGTCATGACGGAGACTCTGTGACCTGAAAGGCTAAAATATTTACTTTTTGGCCCTTTACAGAAAAAAGTATCCACCGCTGCTCATTAGCACTGCCGAATTGATTAGGTTCAGGTTTAACTTTTTTGTGCCAAAATACTGTGTAGGTGGTACAGTGTATTTCATATTGGGTCGTATCAGTAGGCACGTAATGTCTGGTTAAATCACTATTAGTGGGGCTATGATTGATTAGTAGGTTCAAGTTTTTTAACCTTGGCAATACTGATGTTTGGGCCGAATGAACTTGTTGTGAGCGCTGTCCTGTGCATTGTGGGATGTTTAACAGTATCCCTGGCCTCCACCCAATGCCAGATATCACCCCTACCGCCTAGTTGGTTCTGACAACCAGAAATGCCTGCAGACGTCTCTAAATGTCCGCTGGGGACTGCGGGCAAAATTGTTCCCGGTTGAGAACCACTGATCTAATTTTTGCCTAAATTAGATATTTCATTAGGAGTTGTAAAATGGTCTTCTAATTCCGTTGTCCTTTCCATGTTTATTAGTTAAGCGTGTGAAATAGTAGAATGATTATTAGTTAAATTTTTCTGTAAAATTAACTTTTCCTCATTAACCAGTACTATTTGGTTATGCTGCAATACTTTATATAGGAAAGAAGAGATAAATGTGTACTTCTTTCTCTTTTGCTGCCAGTTTTCTGAGTAGGAAGTTGGGGACCTACATTACGTGTACTGTTGACACATGATTTGTTTATTTTTCTTGTTACTTATTTTTGTTTCCTCTTTTATGGACTACATTATAAACTCATGGGCTTTATATATACTTAGTATATTTCAATCTGTTGCATTCATTAATTATTCTTGTTATTTTTGCTGCTTAAATTGTCTCTCTTTGGTCAATGGCAGCTTCTTTGTGTTTGCTTCTAAATCCTTTGACATTGATGGGGATCTTTTTTTTTTTTTTTTTTTTTTTTTTGGTGGTACGCGGGCCTCTCACTGCTGTGGCCTCTCCCGTTGCGGAGCACAGGCTCCGGACGCGCAGGCTCAGCGGCCATGGCTCACGGGCCCAGCCGCTCCGCGGCATGTGGGATCTTCCCGGACCGGGGCACAAACCCGTGTCCCCTGCATCGGCAGGCGGGCTCTCAACCACTGCGCCACCAGGGAAGCCCGATCGGGATCTTTTTTAACAGCCTTTTGGCAATTTTTTTTTGTACGATTTGATCTTTTAATAATAGTTGATATAGTAGATATTTAATAGTTAAGTGTTTGGGGAAAATTTAATTAGTTAAAAAAAATCCTTCCAGCACCCAGAGTGACGTTTCTAAATACCATTTCCCCAGAAAGGAAATAGGGTTTTGTGAAGAAATAGCTGATTTGGGGCAGGAAATGTCCAGGATAAGCCTGGAACTTCTTGTTATACTAGAAAGCAAGGACGATATTAAAATCTACTGAAGATATGTCAGAAGGACTCAAGAGTAAACTTGAAGAGTTTCCTACACCAAAGATGGGACAGTTTGAGCATATATAAGTATAACTGCAACAGATTGAAACATACGACTTCATAATGATACTGTAAACACAGCACTACATTGCTCAGCTGTGAAGAAAGCTAGGGAACTAACTCATTATTTTGAAAACTGGTAAATAAAGAGATTGAATAAAGCATGTATCTTGACTTTTTTGAACATATGTTGTATCTCAGGTAACCAAATAATCGGTGAGGGGAGGTTTGTCTTCATAGAAGCTTTCCAGCTAATAAATAAATAAAATAAAGGAAAAATTGAATGTGACCACTTTGCAATCTCTAATGAGATAATGGATCTAGGCAGTGATTTTTCAGAGGCTGTTAGTATCACTAGAGTAGAGGTAACCAGACCCGTTGTGATAACCAGTGATCAGTAGCACCTCCAAAGAATTCTTGCCAAAAAATCTGATTTTTATCAAGCCTTCAGATCTACATATGAATATACAGGCAGTACAGAAACAGAGGAACATGTTAAATGACATTATTGGGATACAAGCAGCAGAGTCTGTACTGTGGGGGGCACTCTGCGGGGCAAAACCACCCAGTTTCTTCAACAAATAAATTGCAAGAAATAATAGATGGGGAGGAGTTGTACTTAGACAGTTTAACGTATCAACCAGTTGCAAAGTATGGACTTATTTGGTAAATAAAATTGAGATAGTTGGGAAAACATGAGAATGTGAATCCTGCCTGGATATTTAATGATTTTAAGGAAACACTGTTAATTGAATTAGCTGAGATGATTGTACTGCATTTTAAAAACTTCTCATCTTTTAGAGCTTCCCTGGTGGCGCAGTGGTTGCGCGTCCGCCTGCCGATGCAGGGGAACCGGGTTCGCGCCCCGGTCCGGGAGGATCCCACGTGCCGCGGAGCGGCTGGGCCCGTGAGCCATGGCCGCTGAGCCTGCGCGTCCGGAGCCTGTGCTCCGCGACGGGAGAGGCCGCAACAGAGGGAGGCCCGCATACCACAAAAACAAAAAAAAACAAAAAAAAACCAACAACAATAAAAACTTCTCATCTTTTAAAGTAATGGCTCTCAATTTGGTGAGATTTTAACCCTCAAGGGGTTTTTGGCCATGTCTGGAGACATTTTTGGTGTCACAACTTGGACACTGGGGAGTGGGTAGCGGTGCTGTTGGCAGCCAGGGATGCTGCTAAACGTCCCACAATGCACAGGGCAGCCCCACAGCAAAGAATTATTCGGCCTAAATTGTCCATAGCGCCGAGGTTGAGAAACCTTGGTTAGGAATACCTGCTGACATATTTCTGGATAAAGTGATAGGTATGCGTTTTGCTTCAAAATAATGTGGGATAGGGCTGTTGATGAGTTGATGATTGAAGCTGGGTGATCAGTGTATGAGAGTTGATTTTATTATTCTATTTTTCATTTGTTTAAATACTTCCATAATAAAAAGTATTCTTACGGATTAAAATCTGTATCTTTTTCTATTCTCGGTGGTTGTGGTTAGAATGCAGACTGCGTAGTTGGTGTCTGATAAGTGATTTTCTCCTCCTTTCTTGGCAGATTATTGCTGTGGCAGCATTGGTGCATCACAGCTTCGCACTAGATAAAGCACCCCCACAGCCTCCCTTTCACTCACACTTCTGTGGTATGTATTTTTTTAGCTGGTTTATTAATGGCTTAAGTTTTATTTTTCTTGTTTTTTCTCCAGCTGTTGGATCAGTAACTTAAAAAAAATATTTTTAAGATACTTAGTGCATGTTGTTAAAGAAGGGTTTTTTAATTGAAGTATAGTTGATTTACAATACTGTGTTAGTTTCAGGTGTACAGCAGAGTATTCGGTTATATATAATATATATCTGTTCTTTTCAGATTCTTTTCCACTATAGGTTATTACAGGATATTGACTCTAGTTCCCTGTGCTCTACCATAGGTCCTTGTTGCTAATCTGTTTCATGTATAGTAGTTTGTATCTGTTAATCCCATCCTCCTAATTTATCATACCCCCCCACCACCGCCCATCCCCTTTGGTAACCATAAATTTGTTTTCTGTATCTGTGAGTCTGTTTCTGTTTAGTATATAGACTCATTTGTGTTATTTTGTAGATTCCACATATAAGTGGTAGCATATAATATTTGTCTTTCTCTGACTTATTTCACTTAGTATGACATTCTCTAGGTCCATTCATGTTGCTGCAAATGGCAATATTTCATTCCTTTTTATGGCTGAGTAACATTCCATTTGTGTGTGTGTGTGTATACACACACACACCACATCTTCTTAAACCAGTTGTCTATCAGTGGGCCCTTGGGTTGTTTCTGTGTCTTGGCTATCGTAAACGGTGCTGTGAACATTGGGATATGTGTATCTTTTCGAATTAGAGTTTTCGTCTTTTCTGGATATAGGCCCAGGAGTGGGATTGCTGGGTCATATGGTAGTTCTATTTTTAGATTTTTAAGGAACCTCCATGCTGTTCTCCATAGTGGCTGCACCAATATACATTCCCACCAACAGTGTAGGAAGGTTCCCTTTTCTCCACACCCTCTCCAGCATTTATTGTTTGTAAATTTTTTGATGATGGCCATTCTGACTGCTGTGAGGTGATACCTCATTGTAGTTTTGATTTGCATTTCTCTGATGATTAGTGAGGTTGAGCATCTTTTCATGTGTTTGTTGGCAATCTGTATATCTTCTTTGGAGAAATGTCTATTTAGGTCTTCTGCCCATTTTTGGA
>NC_041234.1:8676622-8704693 GCF_002837175.3 Physeter macrocephalus
TCCCATTCTGAGGGTTGTCTTTTGGTCTTGTTTATGGTTTCCTTTGCTGTGCAAAAGCTTTTAGGTTTGAGTAGGTCCCATTTGTTTATTTTTGTTTTTATTTGCTGAGGAAGTTTTTTTTTGGTCAGTTGTGGACCCTAAGTTTTATTGGACTGGTTGCTCCTATTCAGCTGTTTAGTTTTTCTCTAGGAGCAGAAGTTGGGAGGCAGTTTGATATCTTTTTCTCTGTTCCAGTGGTTACTCTATTGTGGTAGAGTAGTTTTTTTTTCTGGGTCAAAATTATGCTGTAACTATTTTCTTTTCATGATGTCAGCCTAAAAGCCTGTCATAGAAGCCTGGCCAAAGTTTTCTTTGTGATGAGGCAAGATGCCAAGGAATAAATAAATGTTTACCTATTTGGGAGGAGTTATGGTAATATCATGCTGGAGTTGTGTTGTGCTATGCATACAATTCCGTGGGTGAAACTATTCCACAGAATTCTGCGTGCCATGAGGCAGTCTCCACCGCAGATTCTGACGTATTGCATGTTGAGAACTTGGCCAGTTAAATAATCATTTTTTTGTAAAAAAATAAAATAAGGGCACAACACTATTGATGTGTTATGCTTCCCGGGTTCTTTTCCAGCCCAGAACCAGAGATTAACTGGGGCAGCATCTCCTGTAAGGTTTCTTGGATACTAGGAAAGTGGGACAAGGGAAGCAAGCAGAGAAGGGAGGGTGATGTGTTATTTTTGTGAAGTTTTACTCTTTAAGTTGGGTTGAATACACAGAACAAAGTGATGTTGAGAATAGTTTGGAAAGAGAGAGTCATTAGCTCATTTCAACATTTACGTCCTCTGAGTATGTCACTGTATGAACAGCTGTTGTGAATGACAAGGAGTTGAGAGTGTAGTGGGGAAAGCTTTGGTCATCTTTACTATCCTAACTTTGAGAAGTTTGGGCTGAGTTCCTCCATTGTATGCTGGTTGAGGTTTTGGTGATGGTGGGCATTTCCTTTGGGAAAGACTTAAATATCTTCCATTCTGACTTAGATGGATAGCAAATGTTTCATCAAAGCAATTTTAACAATTGTAGGGACTTAGGGCTCTGTACTTGGGTATTGTTTTTTTTTTTTTAGATTTAATCTTCTAAACTTTTAAAAAATTGAGCTATAATTGACATGTAACATTGTATGACTTTCAGGTATACAACATAACGATGCCATATTTGTATATGTAGCAAAATGATCACCACAATAAGTCTAGTTAACATCCATCACCATAGTTACAAACTTTTCTTTTCTTGTGATGAGAAGTTTTAAGATTTTCTCTCTTAGCAACTTTCAAATATGCAATACAGGGTTATTAACTGTAGTTACCATGCTGTACATTACATACCCAAGGCTTATTTATTTTATAACTAGAAGTTTGTACCCCTTCATCCATTTCGTGCACCGCCCCCGCAGTCACCGTCTGTTCTCTGTATCTGTGAGCTCATTTTTTTCATTTTCTTTTCTGTTTTCTTTATTCCACATGTAAGTGAGATCACAGTGTATTTGTCTTTCTCTGCCTTATTTCTCTTAGCATAATGCCCTCTGGATCCATCTGTGTTATCGCAAATGGCGAGTTACTGTTTTCGAGTTACTGTTTTCAGTTTCTTCTGATAAATACCCAGAAGTGGAATTGCTGGATTATATGGTTCTATTTTTAAGTTTTTGAGGAAATTCCATGACTGTTCCATGACTGTACCAGTTTACATTCTCACCAACTGTGCTCAAGGTTTCCCTTTTCTCTCCATCCTCTCCAACCAACACTTTTTATCTCTTCTCTTTTTGATAATAACCATTCTAGCAGGTGTTGGTAATATCTCATTGTGCTTTTGCATTTCTCTGATGATTTGTGATGTTCAGTACCCTTTCCTATACCTGGTGGCCTTCTGTATGTCTTTAGAAAAATGTATATTCAGCTCCTCTGCCCATTTTTTAATCAGGTTGTTTGTTTTTATTGTATGAATTTTAAAAATATATGTATGTTGGATATTAATGCTTTATCAGATATATGATTTACAAATATTTTCTCCCATTCAGTAGGTTGCCTTTTCATTTTGTTGATGGTTTCCTTTGCTGTGCAGAACTTTATACTTTGGTGTAGTCCCACTTGTTTATTTTTGCTTTTGAGGCCTTTGGTTTTGGCGTCAAATCCAAAAAGTCATTGCCAAGACTGATGTCAAGGAGCTTACTGCCTATGTCTTCTTCTAGGAGTTTTTTTTCTTTTTTTTCTTTATTTTGGGGGGTGGGGGGGCGTGCCATATGGCATGCAGGATCTTAGTTCTTGACTAGGGATTGGACCCATGCCCCCTGCATTGAGAGCACGGAGTCTTAACCACTGGACCACTGGGAAGTCCCTCTTCTAGGAGTTTTATGGTTTCTGATCTTATGTTCAGGTTTTTTTTTTTTAATAAATTTATTTTGATTTATTTATTTATTGTTGGCTATGTTGGGTCTCTGTTGCTGCGTGCAGGCTTTCTCTAGTTGCGGCGAGCGGGGGCTACTCTTTGTTGCGGTGCACGGACTTCTCATTGCGGTGGCTTCTCTTGTTGCGGAGCACGGGCTCTAGGCGTGTGGGCTTCAGTAGTTGTGGCACATGGGCTCAGTCGTTGTGGCTCAAGGACTCTAGAGCACAGGCTCAGTAGTTGTGGCACATGGGCTTAGTTGCTCCGCGGCATGTGGGATCTTCCTGGACCAGGGCTCGAACCCGTGTCCCCTGCATTGGCAGGCATATTTTTAATCACTGCGCCACCAGTATGTTCAAGTTTTTAATCCATTTTGAGTTAGTTTTTTGTGTATGGTGTAAGATAGTGGTCCAGTTTTATTCTTTTTCGTGTGGTTGTCCAGTTTTCCCAACATCATTTTTTGGAGAGACTCTCCTTTCTCCATTGTATATTCTTGGTTCCTTTGTCATAAATTAATCAACCGTGTTATGTATGGGTTTATTTCTGGGCTCTCTGTATGTCTATTTTTATGCCAACATCATACCGTTTTGATTACTGTAGCTTTGTAATGTAGTTTGAAATCAGGGAGTGTGATGCCTCCTGCTTTGTTCTTCTTTTTCAAGATTGCCCTGGCTATTCAGGGTATTTTGTGGTTCCATATGAATTTTAGGATATGTAGTTCGTTTTGGCAACTATTTAGAGATCAAGGGGAATTTATTTATATTTAAGATGGTTTCCATTCAGAAACTTGCAGTGTATGTGTACTTGAAATTGGACTAAGATGGGTGTTGGAATCTTTATTTTTTTCCTTTTTACAGTTGTGTCTAAACCAAAGGATTGTATTTTTCCATATGATTTTAAAGAAGGCATTAAGGAAAAGGTAAAGAACTCACTGTTTATTCCTTTTAAATATGAAATATGTATTTGTTTAAAAAGAGAAAAGGAGAATGCTGTGGATTAGTAGAAATACGCTGTTTTGTATGTTAATTTATTAGATCTATTCTTGTTAGGTTGGACTATGGCATTAACCCGTTAAAAAAGTATTAGAAGTTTAAAACTAGAAACGTTATTTTACAATGTTTAAATGTTTCACCTCCTGGAAATAATGGGGTTCGACACTTTATTAATAGATTGGCGGTCTCAAACCCTCCTTCAGATAACTTAATTGGAAGCTTTTCCAAAATTGCATGATCACGTGATTACTATTTTGGGAAAGTGTTGGGTAAAGCCCACCCCACCCCCACCCCGCTAACTTGAAGGAAGTCAAGAGAAGTTGAGAATGCTGTGGATATTAAAGGTGACATATATTGGGAAGGTTGATGTGGGCTGGCTATAATTGATCAGTGATCTCTAAACTCCCAGTATACTCCATGAAGAAGTTTTCACGAGTCCTAATAAAAGTGGGAGGGGGAGTAGTATAATGAAGAATTTTATTTTTGGAGAGTATGTTTTTTCTTTTATGAAATGCCTGGGTTGGTAAATGTGTAGGTTTTAAAAATTTTTTTAATATCTTCACTTGCCAAAATTAAAAGTTAGCAACCTTATCAGGTTCCACTTACTTTAAATTGGTTTGAGAAGTCCAGTAGTCTGGGGGTACTATTGGATCAGGCTATTATTTGTGAAGTGCCCTGAATTAGTAAGTAAAATGACCTTGGAAAATTCCATTAGAGTCAAACTGATATTTTTTAAACCTGAGCTAGTTGTAGAAAACATAGCCATCAACTTCATTTTAAGAGTCTTAATAAGAGTGGATCTTTTGAATACCTGATTTATATTGAGTGATCCAAGTGGAAGCCTTTTATGTGTAGATAGGTTTTATTTAAGACACTAAACTTAATTCTTACATGTATGTTCGTTATTAGTCTAGTTTCTTATTTATGGGTTTTTGCACCACTATTTGGGATTAGTTTATGCAGTCCTTGGGATCTCTTTATGTGGTAAATACATAAACAACAAAGTCTACCAGGGATTATATAGGAAAGTAAGTAATGTTTTTGATAGGTACTCTGATTCAGATGCTATAAAATGTGTCCAGATACACAAGCGTGTCCCTATGGAAGGACATTTCTGCACTCGATAGTGCTCAGCGCTTAAAATTTTGCTTCATTCACATGCTTATTACTTGAATGAGCTCCTCAGAGATTTTGTGCAACTATTACTGTGAAATCTAGAATCAGGAATTTCATTGCTGCATTTAATTTTGAAATGGATGGTTTCTTTTAACCCTACGGAATCTTATCCTGCTTGAACAAGGAGCCAAGGTATAGTAGTTGAGAGTAAAGATAAGTGACTGGTATGTTTTTATCTAACAGAATGTGAAGGTTGAGGTTGCTGCAACAGAAAGAACACTGCTAGGTTTTTTCCTTGCAAAAATTCACAAAATTGATCCTGATATCATTGTGGTGAGTAGATGTTTGACCGTGTTGTGGGGAAGCTCTTCATCCCATAGTTCTTTTCAGTGTGACTTGATTGGTACTTTTTGAGCAGTGGAGAATCTTTTCAGACTGAAATAACCCCGTGGACTGGTGGGAATTGCTATACTTTCTCCTAACAGAAAGGAGAAAAAAACCCCAACCTACTACAAGATACTTTTTTTTCCCCTGTAATAGAAAAGCAACTCATGAATTACTGTTGTAGTTTAGGATACTCCTGTTATTTACAGTTAGAGAGCAGCCCAGAAGTAAGACAACTCATGTCAACTGTTAATAGCTCCAAAATTTTGGCTTAGTGGCCCGGCAGTATAATGTCACAGGAGTGAATTCCCTTGGTTGGGTGCGTATCTCCAAAGTGTAAGTATTTTAATTTAATGAGCTCAGTGGATCTCTGACATATTCCTTTGAGAGCTTGTGGCTAGGAGTCTTTTTTTTCTCTTGATGACTGAATATGCTCCTACTAAATAGTAAGAGGTAATAATTCATTGAGTTGTCTTTGCCACAGTTCCTAAGAGTCCTAAAACAACATTTTGTTTTGTGTTTCCTCCAGCCTTCCTTAGTTTGTAGACTCCTATCAAGGAGTTCTTCCTTTTGTCTTTTTTCTGGGTTAACGGACCAATCAAATTATTTTGTGCTTTTGGGTTTTTTGGAGGGAAGTAGCATATAAACGCCTATATTTTAAGTGTAATATTGGTAATTTGGTTACATTGAAGCCTTGTGAAAAATGTTTGCCATATATTTCTGTGTTTGTTTTTGCTCTTGGACACCTCTCTGGAAGATGGTGTAGCCAAAGTAGTAAGAGCCTGTAGGTTGTTACCAGTGTCTCTGCACCCGCTTCCCTTATGGTATTTCAGGAGCTATCTTGAAAGTGCTGGGGAGATTCTGTCCACAGTGCCCTCCTGTGGTGCTCTGGCTCAGCACCAGGCCTTCACCCAATCTCAGTAGTCTCCCTCTTGGACCCCAAGGAGATATCTTGGAGTCTAGGGTAGCTGGCCTGCTCTAGGGTGTAAGAGCCAAGACTTTGTGAGAAATCCAAACTGAAATAAGAGAGAATCCTGACATGGGTTTGAGTCCCTAATCCCAGGCATGATAATTTGGAAATGAGACTTCCTCATGTCCTTTGGGTCTCTTAGTTTAATAGACAAACTTGCCATAAATATATAGTGGTATATATTTTAAATTAAAATTAGTGACAAGTAAATCTGTTTATTAATTTATTTTAAACTTCATCTAGTTTAACTTACTAGAATAAACATAATTCACAAGACGGGAATTATCATTACAGACATGGAAATTTTGGTAATATTTTTGAGATTTTTTTTACTCGGTATAGTTTTGTTTCCATGTTTTTAGCAAAGTTCTTATTTGGAGTATGGAGTGACAGTATATGTTTATTTAGTTGCACATTGATTAAGAGTCTAAATCAGTAGTGTTTGAACTCAGTTCTTTAGGAAGAAGCTAGATGCACTTCCTCCGTTTTCTAAGAAGTCTTTGTAAACTGTCACGCAACATAGCTGGGTTCTTGGTTTTTAAGGAAGTAAGATGCAATTGTTTGAATACAGCTTTTACTGATCACCTAAAAAGTATGGGACATTAAAATTTGCATGAGACTGTGAAGCATGAGTTGCAAATTAAAAGACATCATATGAACCTTGCATCAATTAGGATAAAATAAAGTTTATTCCAGCAATCTGCTTAGCAGCCTTGTTAATGTCAAGGCTAATGAATGCTGCTGATGAATAAATTCCTGAAGAAGAAAGGACCCCAATCGGAGGTAAGCTCATGATGCCTTCAATTAGAGACCAGAAAAAGAAAGGGCAAAGAAATTCTATGCATATGAAGATAAATCCTCTAATTTGCGTTTCTTATAATGTTATTGGCTGCCTTCTTTTTCTGACTAGGGTCATAATATTTATGGGTTTGAACTGGAAGTGCTACTGCAGAGAATTAATGTGTGCAAAGTTCCTTACTGGTCCAAGATAGGTCGGCTGAAGCGATCCAACATGCCAAAGCTTGGGGTAATAATAATTTTCAAAATCTTAACTTCTCTATTTGGCTTCTTTATATGAAGTAGCTACCAGGGAGTACCCTGTGCTTCTTTGACTAGGAATCTGTTGCCTTATGATAGGACATTTTAACTTTGGCACTAAACACCTTTTCCTTTGAATTCAGCATTTTGTTGGTAAAAACCACTGGTAGTTTTAAAAATCGGCTCTTAGACTCTAGAGACAGCACATGTTCGTTAGCTCCACTTGGGCATCCCTAAGAGCAGAGTTGCGGGTTCTTGTTAAGGAGATAGGAAGGAGGAACGGAGGTTGGGGGAGGGGAGCAGACACTGAGTATGTAAGAAGACAACGGGCAGCATGCCTTCTTTGTTCGTTCTCTCTCACAGCAGCTCCGGGTTTATTGCACATTCTCACAGGGGTGGCAGAACTTGTTCAAGATCTTACAGCTAGTAAAGGGAAGAACTAAAATTTTGAACCCAGGCCCCATGTGACTCTTATAAAGCTTGTCACTTCTCATTCTACCTGCTTGCTTCACTGAAGGGAGGTTGAGGTGGTTTTGGATGAAGCACCTTTCATTTCCTAAACCTGACAGTGCTCAGCGCTTGCAATCTTATTTTAGTTAAAGCCTGTCAGTAAAACGGCATATGCTGCCTCATCAGAGAACTTAGGACTCTGTACCGTTATAATGCTCTCCAGAGGATTCTGCTGCTACAGTTTGGAGTTGGGGGCCAGTGCTCTTGCTTCTTTCCCTATTCATATCTTTATGGTGATAGAGTTGTTATTAACACTTCATCCAAACACTTGCTTTGCTAACTCCTTACCCCCTTCAGGGTTCTTTATATGGAATCTTCTCAGTGAGGTCTACGCGATCACCCGATTTAAGATGTAGTCCCCCCAAATTCCTTATTCCCCTCACCCTGTTCTGTTTTCTCTTTTCCATGTACTTAATGACCTCCTAAAACTATATAATTTCTTTTTTATTTATTGTATATTTCAGTTGAGATCAGGAATCTTTTCTGTTTTGCTCACCGCTATATCCCTATATTCTGAGTGCCTGGAACAGTGTCAGATATGTAGTCAGTGTTCAAAAATATTTGATTGATGGCTGAATGAATGCATGAATGGAAGAATGAGAGTTTCATCGTTGTAATTTTGGGGCTAGCCTCAAAGCAAGTTAGAATGAAATGTTCTCAGTGTCTGTTCTTCCATGGGATTTGCTTTTTGTCCTCCCCTTGTAGGGCAGGAGTGGATTTGGTGAAAGAAATGCTACCTGTGGCCGAATGATCTGTGATGTGGAAATTTCAGCCAAGGAATTGATGCGTTGTAAAAGCTACCATTTGTCTGAACTTGTTCAACAGATTCTGAAAACCGAAAGGGTTGTAATCCCAATGGAAAATGTACGAAATATGTACAGGTATGATACTGGATGCTTCAGAATTTGTCTGTCTTGAAATTAACAACAGCAAGACACCAGAATCATCCTTAGGCTGGAGGGACAGGAGCCTGTGGTGTTATGAAGGGGAAAATTGTCTTCATGTCAGCATCCCCGTCTCCATTACTTGAGTAATTTGAATTATTTTGCTTTTTGAATTATTCTAATTTTATCATAATATCTCCCTCATTTAACACCATCTTGATGCTTCCCGAGAGCAGTTTGGAAATTGATGTGATATTTAGGTTTCTGCCCTTAATTCATTAATTCAGAATGCAAATATTTTGGAAATATAAAATCTGAGAAGTCATTCAGTTATTTGGAGATATTGCTGATTATTTCTTTTTTCCAGCCTTGTTGAGGTCAAATTGACAAATAAAAATTGTATTTTATTTAAGGTACAACTTGATGTTTGATATACATTGTGAAATAATCTTCACAATCAAGCTAATTAACCTATTCATCACCTCACATGATCACTATTTTTTTCTTCTTCTTTTTTTTTTTTTTTTTTTTTTTTGTGGTGAGGACACTTAGATTTACCCCTCTTAGGAGGTTTCAAGTATATGATACAGTACTGTTAACTGTAGCCACGTTGCTGTACATTAGATTTCCAGAACTTACTCATTTTGCGTAACAGAAACTTTGTGCTTGTTTATTTCTTAAAATTTCTCCTACCCCTCTGGCCAATCCTCGTTCTATTCTGCCTGTTCCTCCCAAGTCCTCAGACTGCTTTTCTTTCTGACTGCGCTCTGTCCCTGGGTGATCTCGTTGAGTCGCAGGAATTTCAGTACCACATGGGTGCTGGTGCCTCCCGCCAGCATATCTTCAGCTTAGACCTCTCTTCCCTGAATTCCAGACTCATGTCTCCACCTGCCTGTTCTACTTAATGTCTGACATGAACCTCCAACTCAGCTTGTTCCAAAACTGAGCTTCTGACCTTCTCCTCTAGGTTCTTGTTATTTTTCCAGTATCGCTGGAAACCTCCAAAGTCATCCTCAGCCTAGAACCTCTGAGGCATCTGTGATTCCTCTCTTTGACATCTTATGTTCCATGCATCGGGAAATCCTGTCAGCTCCATCTTCAAAATATGTCTCTATCTGACCACTTCTTTTCCCCTCCGTTGGACCCACCCTGGTCCAAGCCACCAACCTCTTTCTCCTGGGTCACTGGGTCTTTCTTATGTTAGCCTCCTCACTGGTCTCCTTGCTTTTGCCCTTGACTCCTTGCTGTCTGTTCTCAACCCAGGAACCAGAGTCACCATGCTAAAGTTAGATATGGCACTCTGCTTACAATCTCCTAGTGACTTTCTGTTCATGCAGAGTAAAAACCAAAGTACTTATTTCGATTTACAAGGTCCTATACAGTGGGTCTCTCTGCCGTTAGCTCTGTCCTTATCTTCTACTCTTCTCCATCATTCTCTCTGTTGCAGCCATTGGTCTCCTTCTTGGTACTAGAACTGCCAGATTTATGCTCAGCTCAGGGCCTTTGAAGGTGCTGTTCTGTCTCCTGGAATGTTCTTCTCTCAGAGATAACCCATCCACAAGGATTGCTCTCTCACCTCCTGCAGGTTTTTATTCTCAGCGAACTCTTTCTCAGTTCCCTAACTAAAATTTGCCTCTGCTCCTGACACTTAATATTCCCTTTGCTTCTTAGTTTTTCTTCTTAACGCTTAGTGTTATATAACATATCACATATTAAATTTTTAATTTATATTCTGTCTCCCCCATGAGGACAGGAATTTTTGTCTGTTTTGGTCACAGCCAGCATCTAGAACAATGCCTGTCACGGAGTGGGTATGCAATACGTATTTAATGGATGGGTGAATGAAAGAATTTAGGGAGTTTTCAGATTGTATCTTTGTAGGACTTTTTGTGTGTTTTAGAGAAGGGCATTGATTGGGACTAATGGTATGAATGAATTCCTAATTTCATGCTGACCTTATTTTAAATCGTTTCCAAAGCTGAGGTGCCATTGCTCTGAAGTTAACTTATACCAAAAATTTTTTGTGATAGTTTATGAAGTTATGATTATAATCATTGTTTCTTTTAATTACTTGATTCTGTTTCATTCTTTCTTTTCTGTACAGTGACTCTTCTCATCTGTTGTACCTGTTGGAACACACCTGGAAAGATGCCAGGTTCATTTTGCAGATCATGTGTGAGCTAAATGTTCTTCCATTAGCATTGCAGATCACTAACATCGCTGGGAACGTTATGGTAAATTTAACATAGAAAGGGGGAAAAAGCATTTCCTGTTGGATCCAGTGTTTTCTGGGGGTAGTTGTTATATGATAATGAGTCTAAATGCATGCTTATGAAATAAGTAACTTGTATTCTGAAAGCTGGGCTTCTTTTGTAAAATGAAGAATTGCTTGGGAGAAGGGGAGGAAAGCCAGGTGCAGTATGTTGAAATTTGGACGAACATAAGGACCATCTCTGACATCTGGATGTGTCTGATTTGTGGAATGGTCCATTTGGGAGTAAAGAAATAGTCCAAGTTGTCAGTATTTTAAGCTCTTTGTCTCCTTTTAACCATAATGCTTAAAGAAACTGCTAGAAATAATTTAGCACCTTTTTTTTTTTAAAGCAGCCCTTGTTATGATGAGTGATTTTTGAAGGAGGTGCTAGGATTAAATCTGCTAACTCGAAGTTGCTTTTGTTTATTCTGCTTTTGAGCTCAAGTTTTTTAAAAAAAATTATATTTAATAGTCTAGGACGCTGATGGGTGGACGATCCGAGCGTAATGAGTTCTTGTTGCTTCATGCATTTTATGAAAACAACTATATTGTGCCTGACAAGCAGATTTTCCGAAAGCCTCAGCAAAAAACGGTGGGTCCAAAATTGTATAGTGTTTTGCTTTTTCTTATCCCCCCCCTTTTATTATCTAGATAGCTGTTTTTTGTTTTTTTTTTTGCTGTGGTAGTATCTGCTCCCCAAATAATTAATTCCCTGTATACTCTAGAAACTGTGTCACATTTGTTCTGTTGTTTCTGTGTGGTCATTTCTTCTTTACGTTTCTCTCTACGGGTAAAAATTATTTGTGAAATATGAAATTCTTTGAGGGAGGCATTAGGCCTCTCTGATGGGTGACCATACCTGGAAAGTGTTTTGCCTCGTTAGCCCTACCCAAACTTAGATGCAAGTTGAACCATTTATATCCTTGAACCCATAAGCCTTTATTTTTGTGTTGCATTGTTTCGTTTTTATATTCTAGTAGGATTAAGGTCGCTACAATCAGGTTTCTGAAGTGGCCTCCACATTGGAAGTAAAACTTAGCTACTGTTTTATCAGCACTGATAGTAATTGATTCAGAATGGGAGTTTAATGTTAAAATGACTCAGGTTCTTATATTTGCTTGTTTTATGCACATTATCAAAATTAGTAAAGGAAGTATTAACTTATAGGAGTTTGACATCTGCTGAGGTATTGAATGTTGGCTATTAATAAACTACTTGGGAAAGAATTTTCACTATATGGATGTGCTTATTTTAAGGTGTCCACATTAATAATGAGAATAATGATAATATCTATATAAAATATTTTGTGTTTTTACATCATGAATGTTAGAGTAATGAATTTAAGAGGACTCTTAGAATCTCAAATTTTACATAATATGAAGAGTTGAATTTTTAGTGTCCATTTATTTTGTTTTATTTATTTGTTTTTTAAAATTTATTTATTTGTTTACTCCTGGCTGCTTTGGGTCTTTGTTGCTGCACGCGGGCTTTCTCTAGTTGCAGTGAGCAGGGGCTACTCTTCATTGTGGTGCACAGGCTTCTCATTGCGGTGGCTTCTCTCGTTGCAGAGCACGGGCTCTAGGTGTGCAAGCTTCAGTAGTTGTGGTGCGTGGGCTTCAGTACTTGTGGCTCACGGGCTCTAGAGCGCAGGCCCAGTAGTTGTGGTGCACGGGCTTCGTCGCTCCATGGCATGTGGGATCTTCCCGGACCAGGGTTCGAACCCGTGTCCCCTGCATTGGCAGGCGGATTCTATTCTTAACCACTGCACCACGAGGGAAGCCCTGTCCATTGATTTTAAAATGTGAAGTTCTGTGAATTCAAAAATATTTTAAAGTAGAATTTGCATACTTATCAACTCAGATATAGTGTTTGTTTCGGTAACTACCATGCTTGGCATTCGTTAGGATTCATGAAAATATTACAATAACTGTCTTTCCTCAGAGGTAGGACCACTAACTAAAAGTAATGTTAGACAGAATGTTCAATAGAACTGTGTACTGCAGTTGGAAAGGTGGGAGGGGGATCATAAACTTTCTAAATTGGTCTATTAGTTGCTGGCTGGTGAAGTTATCTTTCCATTTGATATTAGGGAGATGAAGATGAAGACATTGATGGAGATACCAATAAATACAAAAAAGGACGTAAGAAGGCAGCTTATTCTGGAGGCTTGGTATTGGACCCCAAAGTTGGTAAGGCAACACAGCGGCTCGATTTGCCCCTGATGCTAAGGAACTTAATGCAGAGCCAGGCTTGAGAAACTAGAAGGCCTGAGTTGTGTTTTGTAGGTTAGTGAATAGGTTTCATAATGACCTTATTTTCTCACGTTCATGCGAAAATCTTGTTTGCCAGTCTAACATGGAGTTAATGTGAATCTTTTGTGGGTTTTTTTGCTGTATTCCAAGAAGGCTTTATTTATGGACATAGAAATTTAAATTTTGTATAATTTTCACATATCATTGAAATAGTCTTTTAAATTTTTTTTCAACCATTTAAAGATATAAACACTATTCTTAGCTCATGAGTGGTACAAAAAGGGGGTAGGTTGGAGGATTTGCTCTGTGCAGTCTGCCAACCTATTTGTCCTGTGGTAGGAGCGCCTCTGTCTCCTCCCATCTACTCTTGGGCTCCGCCTCTGCCCAGCGTGCGAGGGCCAGTGCAATTGGACAGCAAAGTTAAAGTACAGGCAGTAACTACCAAATTGAACTTTAACAAGAGAATAATTGTTTTCCTGTAATCATGAATGGCAAAGAAGATGTTTTGTGGTAAACAGAGCTAGAAAAGATTAAAAACAATTTTTTTTTTTTTTTTTTTTTTTTTTTTGTGGTATGCGGGCCTGACGCGCAGGCTCAGCGGCCGTGGCTCACGGGCCCAGCCGCTCCGCGGCATGTGGGATCCTCCCAGACCGGGGCGCGAACCCGGTTCCCCTGCATCGGCAGGCGGACGCGCAACCACTGCGCCACCAGGGAAGCCCCTAAAAACAATTTTTTAAACCATCTTAACCATTTTTAAGTGTAGTTGAGTAGTGTTGTTAACTGTATTCACATTGTTGTACAGGAATGAATGTCAATTTTATCAAGTAACTTGAACTCTGAGTAGGAGACATTTTTGACAAAAGTGATTTTATTGTGAGTTGTAATGAAACAGATCACTTGTCCTTTGGTGTTAGATAGATCTGGCCTTGAATTCTGGCTCTGTGCTCTTGGGCTGCCTGTTTTAGCCTCTGTAATCCTCAGTTTCCTTTTCTTTAAAATGACGACAAGAAAAATACCACACACAGATTTAAGGAATAATAGTACCAGACACAGAGTAAGCTATCAATATATGCTTGCTGTTGTTATTATTGTCTTAATTGTGGACATTTATTTTTATTCAGTTTCTTCTCAAGGTGAAGATAACTCTTTGTAAATGTCCTAGAGAAATATAGTAGCTTTCTGTTCACCCTTTGCAAGTGAAAAGGGTGGATCGTTCCACTGCTGACATTTATGTGTACATCTCATGTCTGATCTTAGCGGTTTGCGTACAGGTAAATGGGCTGCCTGTTTTATTCCCTGAAGGTGTGATTGTAAAAAAATGTATAACCACTCACTGGTATAGCTCATGAAACATTTGGGGAGTGGGGGTGTGGAGGGTAGGTGGGAAGGAATGCTTTCTTGAAGGAAAATTTAACAGTATTTTTTGGAAATGGATATGGCACTTGTCTAATTGATATGGGGAGCTGTTTGCCTATAATAATGGCATACTTTGGCGACTGCTTGGGTTTCAGGGCGAGACAGGATCTCTTCTTTTGTGACCTGACTTTTCACTCTAATCTAAGTCATTTTTACAAAGTGGTAGTTGACTCCCTTTTTCCTTTTGTGTACCTCACAGCTCTGGATAGTATATCGTTTCATAATAGATTACTTCTAATATGACATTTTGCCAGATCTACTTTTTTAAAAGATTTTTTGTAACATGGGGCTTTTTTCTTGCAGGTTTTTATGATAAGTTCATTTTGCTTCTGGACTTCAACAGTTTGTATCCTTCCATCATTCAGGAATTCAACATTTGTTTTACAACAGTGCAAAGAGTTGCTTCAGAGGCACAGAAAGTTACAGAGGTTTGTATTCAACTGGGAACTCTGGAAATTGAGATTAAAAGTAGTGCTTAAAGAAGGAAGATAACCAAAGGGCTCAGTGTTCTATTTCTTCCTCTTAAAAGATAACACTATCCTTTTTTAGTGGTCAAAAAAGGGGGGAGGGTTGGGTAGAAGGAGACTCAGACTGGTTCTGTGTCTTTTATCTAACAGCTTTATTGAGATGTAACTCATGTACTCTGCAATTCACCCATCTAAAGTGTGCAATTTAATGGCTGGTAGTTTATTTGCAGAGTTTGCAAACTTCACTACAATCAATTTTAGGACATTTTCATTATTCCCCAAAGATACCCTATCTCTTTTAGGTGTAACCTCCCTCTATCCCTTCATCCCTTCCAGATCTAGGCAACCACTCATCTTTCTGCCTCTAGATTTGTGTATTTTTGTACATTTCATATAAATGGGGTCATATGTGACCTTTTGTGTCCGGCTTATTTCATTTAGCATATTGTTTTCAAGATTCATTCTTGTTGTAGTATGTATTAGTACTTCATTCCTTTTTATTGCTGAATATTCCATTGTAGGGATATATCTCACATTTTGTTTATTTTAAAATCAGGTTGTCAATTTATGCAAAAATGCCTGCTGGGATTTTGATGGGATTGTATCAGATCTGTAGATCGGTTTGGGGAATATTGCCATCTTAACGATGTTAAGTCTTCCAGTCCATGAAAATCGAGTCTTTCCATTTATTTAGGTCTTTAATGTCTTTCAAAGATGTTTTCTAGTTTTCAATGTACAAGTCTTGCATTTCTTTTATTAAATTAATTCCTAAATATTTCATTATTTTTGGTGCTATTATAAATGGAATTGTTTTCTTAATTTCATTTTTGGATTGTTCATTGCAAGTGTATAGAAATATGACTGATTTTTTTTGTATATTGACCTTGTATCCTGCAACTTTGCTGAACTCATTTACTAGTTGTAATAGTTTGTGATTTCTTAGGATTTTCTGTATACAGGATGATGTTGTCTGTGAATAGAGATAGTTTTATTTCTTTCTTTTCAATCTGGATGCCTTATATTTATTTTTCTTGCTTAACTGCCCTGGCTAGAACCTCCAATACAGTTGAATAGAAGCGGCAAGACCAGACACCCTTGTCTTGTTCCTGACATTAGGGGAAGGCATCTAGTCTTTCACCAGTAAATATGATGTTAACTGTGGGTTTTCCATAGCTGGCCTTTATCAGTATGAGGCCATATCAGTATATCATCAGTATCAGTAGTTTGTTGAGTGTTTGTTTTTTTTTTTTAATCATGAAAGAGTTTTAGATTCTCTCAGCTACTGTTTCTGCATCTATTGACTGTACAGTTTTTGTTCTTTATTCTTTTAATATGATGTGTTATATTGATTGTAGGGCCATCCTGTGTCCCTGAGATAAATCCCACTTGGCTTTGGTGTATAATGCTTTTTATATATTGCTGGATTTGATGTGCTAGTATTTTGTTGAAGAGTTTCTTTCTGTATTCGTAAGGGCTATTGGTGTGTAGCTGTCTTTTCTTTCTTTTAAATTAATTTATTTTTAATTTTGGCTGCGTTGGGTCTGCGTTGCTGTGTGCGGGCTCTCTCTAGTTGCGGCGAGCGGGGGCTACTCTTTGTTGTGGTGCGCAGGCTTCTCATTGCAGTGGCTTCTCTTGTGGCAGAGCATGGGCTGTAGGCGCGCGAGCTTCAGTAGTTGTGGCTTGCGGGCTCTAGAGCGGGGAGGCTCAGTAGTTGTGGCGCACGGGCTTAGTTGCTCCGCGGCATGTGGGATCTTCCCGGACCAGGGATCGAACCCATGTTCCTTGCATTGGCAGGTGGATTCTTAACCACTGCACCACCAGGGAAGCCCTGTACTGTTTTGTATCTGGCTTCTTTTGTTCAATGTAATGTTTTTGAGATTAATCCATGTTATTGCATTATTAGTAGTTCTTTCATTTTTACTGTTAAGAAGTATTTCACCCTTACCTGTTCCCCTGAGATGAGCGTATGGATTGTTTTCAGTTTGGGGCTGTTATTAATAAAACTGCTGTGAACATTCTTGTACAGATTTTTTGTGGATGTGTGCTTTCATTTTAGGGGGGGGTAAATGCCTAGGGAGTGAATTCGCTGGGTTGCATGGGCAGTGTATGTTTAACTTGATAAGAAACTGTCAAATTGTTTTCCTAAGTGGTTACACCGTTTTGCACTCTTACCAGCCGTGTATGTGAATTGTTCCCCTTCTACTCCAAACACTTGCTATTTTCAGGCTTTTAAATTTTGACTATGAAAGCATTTCTTAATGATTCTACTCATTAAACATCCTCTTCAAAAGGATCTTTTTGAATTATCTCACATGGATTTTAGTGATCATTCAGTCAACAGTTTTATGTAGGGCTTAATAACTTAATGTGTGGTTCTTCGTATATAAAGCTTATACAATTGATTGTCAGTAGGGAATTTGATTAGATTTGGTTCTCCAGCAGTCAAAGATGTAAATTAACCTATTATCTCTGTATGTTTTTCTCTGCTTCTTTGTACATGGGGCAGAAGACGTCTGTTTGCCCTCTAGCTCCTGAATTTACATGTCTTTTGGTCCCAACCACACGCTTGGGGGCTGTTTTTCGGTCCCAATTCCATATTCCCAGAAGAGAGAATCTTAGAGGCTTGCCTAAGTTGGTGAACACACTCATCCATCAGCCATGACCACAGGAGTGTGTTCACCCAGTACAAATACGTCTGCTGAGGATGGGCCCTTCTGTGGGACTAGAGGATAATTTTACAGAGTAGGTATTGAGTAGACATCCCCACAAGGTAGTGACTACATTTGGTTAATAATATTCTTTGGGCTTTGTCCTGCTGCTGTGTCAGTATTAGGATGATTATCATTATCCAGCGCCAACCCCCCCCTCAACACTGCTCTCCGCCACCAGTTTGTTTATTTGAGTTTTCCAGTTTGGATTTTGGATATGAAAACATTCAGAGTTGGAAGGGACCTTAGAGGTCATCAAAAAAATACTATACATGTAGCAATTTATGGGTTCCGTATCATTTTCCTGTGCAGTGCCTTATTTGGTCTTGAGAACAGCTAGTGCTGGTGGAGCCAGGCCTGGATTGTAAATTTCCTGACTCCAGATCCTTTCCGTTTACTTTTTATTGCACCTCCATAGTTGCTGTAAATAAATTGGAATGTGTACCAAGATCTCTTTAATAGGTTTGCTGTCATCATCTGCTCTATTGGAAAACAATAATAGTCCCTGTTACTATTGTGAGATTGTTCATTTGAAGTTATTGATCTTTATAAAATCAGACACTTTGTAAAGACTGGGTTATCAAATGTCATTGACTTGACATACTTTAAGCCAAGAGGTTTATTTTAATTTTGAACCTGTGAAAGGGCAAATGTGCCTGGCTTTTCTTGGCAGCCTGTTAATAGAATTAATGGAGGCTTGAGAAAAATGCTCTAATGCTTTCCCTGCATTTTCCTGCTGTAAATTTTAATATAAGAAGACTGCTGGTTGCTTTCTTAAAATGTTGCTATTTTACTGATGGCAAAGCAATTTGTAGACAAAAGGTACCACATAAATACTAAGGAATATACATGTATTCATCTTTAGAAATGTCATGGCCTATTAAAATATGGGCTCCAAATTCCTAAAAGAAACCTGCTGATTTAGTATTTATATATATATATATTTTTTTTTTAATTTTTTTATTTTTATTTTTATTTTTATTTTTTTTTGCGGTACGAGGGCCTCTCACTGTTGTGGCCTCTCCCGTTGCGGAGCGCAGGCTCCGGACGCGCAGGCTCAGCGGCCATGGCTCACGGGCCCAGCCCGCTCCGCGGCATGTGGGATCTTCCCGGACCGGGGCACGAACCCGTGTCCCCTGCATCGGCAGGCGGACTCTCAACCACTGCGCCACCAGGGAAGCACAGTATTTATGTTTTTATCTTTCAGTCTAAAACATTTACAATAATTGCTATGGTTCCCCATAGTTTAAAAAAATTTTATAGCATTTTGTTTGCTAGTACACAGGACTTAACAGTAGTTTAGCTGCTTTTTTCTCTTTTTTTAAATTTTAGAGATCTCTCTTAGTGTTTTTATTTCTTTTTATTTATTCATAAATTTATTTATTTTATTTTTGGCTGCGTTGGGGCTTCATTGTTGCGTGCAGGCTTTTCTCTGGTTGCAGCAAGTGGGGGCTTCTCTTATTGTGGAGCACAGGCTCTAGGCTCGCAGGCTCCAGTAGTTGTGGCGCATGGGCTTAGTTGCTTTGCCCGTGCGCATGTGGGATCTTCCTGGACCAGGGCTTGAACCCATGTCCCCTGCATTGGCAGGCGGATTCTTAATCACTGTGCCACCAGGGAAGCCCAGTGTTTTTATTTTAAAAAAACAATTTCCCCGAACATATTGCTCCCCAGTCTTGTTGAAGGGGGGAAAGGAGCATGTGTAAAAATTCATCTCTTTAAATGATACCTACATTTGTCAGTAACTGGATGGGGGAGGTACTGGGAATGATGGGCTGAGAGAATTGGAGGAGAAGAGGGCAGTATTGAGTTGTTCTGCAGCCCTCTCAGGTCTTTCTTCTACCACTCACACTTTGTTGACCTTTACTTAGACCAGAAATTAGCTTTTCAAGATGTGATCACGGGGTAAGCTCCCACAACGTATGATTTTGGGAATTCATTTCATGGAATTTTGATTTGTCTGAAATTTTCATCATGTGTTCATCAGGATGGAGAACAAGAACAGCTCCCTGAGCTGCCAGATCCAAGCTTGGAAATGGGCATTTTGCCCAGAGAGATCCGGAAACTGGTAGAGCGGAGAAGACAAGTCAAACAGCTAATGAAACAGCAAGATTTAAATCCAGACCTTGTTCTTCAGGTATCTCTTTCCACTCAGCAACCTCTGAGTGACAGTCTCACCTTTGAAAATTTGATTATCTAGGAGTGATTTAAACTTGATGCTGTGGGCAAATGCATGTGCTTATTTTAAGTTGGTGGGTAGGAAACCATTCAAAAACACTGTATGCCTCAAAATACAAGGCACGTCTATCTGCAGAACTGTATCTGAGCAACATCCTTCTGACTTCTGGGAACTTTGGAGTCTGTGTTTACTTGATTCTAGGAGGTCAGGGAATCATGGATCTGGGAGGATGGGTTGATTATGTTAAGAGTTCTTTTTTCCAGGGTTATTGTGGGTTTCCCCTTCTTATTGGTGAGCTAGAAAGCATCTAATGTAATGCTGAAGCATCTGCAAATACTTTTGTTTGTCTTTTGTCCTTGTGTGGCCTGCAGTATGACATTCGACAGAAGGCTTTGAAGCTCACGGCAAACAGTATGTATGGCTGCCTGGGATTTTCCTACAGCAGATTTTATGCCAAACCACTGGCTGCTTTGGTGACGTACAAAGGAAGGGAGGTAAATGGCGTAACAGTCCCATATCTAAAAATGAGAGTATTTTAAACTATACATGTTATGGGGTAGGAGAGCCAAAAAGTTTGTTACCTAGTTATACAGCTTCAAGTATCCCTTTCTTAGGACAAATTTGAGACAGGTATGCTTTTTTAAGTAAGGATTCATTCATTCGTCCATTTTGTGTGTGTGTGTGTGTATATTTATTTATTGAGCATCTGCTATGTGCCATGGATTGTTCTAGGTACTGGGGATAGAGTGTTGAGCAAGACGTAAAAAGTCCCTGCATCATGAGGCTCACATTCTACCTAGGGCAGGGGGTGTAGATGGGCTTGGGGTGGCGAGAGCATCATTCTGGAAAACAGAGTCTAAATAAGTGAATAAACAAATAAAGAAATAAGAGAATATGATAGAAGTAATGCTCTGCAGATAAGTAAACAGGGTGGAGGGCTAAACAATGTTAAGGTGGCTGGCTAGTTTAGCTCGGTCAGGGAAGGCTTCTTTAGGAGCTAACATGAATGAGAACTAAGTGACATAAGGGAGCTAATTTTTTTTTGCAGATATATTAGGTTGGAGTGTGAGGGAAAAGAAGAAATCAAGGAGGATGCCTCCATTTTTGTCTTCTAGCTGGTTAGCTAGTAGAACCATTTATTAAGAAGGAGAAATCTGAGGGAGAAAGATTAAGAGTTTTATCTTGGATGTGTTACCTTTGAGGCTTGTAATAGATCTGTAGGCATGTTAAGTAGGCAGCTGGATGTATCAGTTCAAGTCCCCAGTGTCAGGGATATATCGGGACTGGAGTTATAGATTGAGAGTAATAGGTTTTAGAAACATGGGCCAGATACCAAACAGATTTGAGGTACTGTCCCTTTGTAAACACTAAAAGCTTCATTTGCTTTAGCACCACGTGCATGGGTTTTCCTTAGTTTGTAAAAGAACAGTTATGTTAAATATGATATTCCATTTAACTCCAGTAAAATACTGATTTCTGTCAGTGGATTTAAGACTACTCGGTCTTAAGGAGGTAGTGGTTACGGGCAGAATGCTCACGCTGGGGCCGTGGACTCAGAGTACTCTTAGAGTAGTACTCTTAGAGTAGAGGTCGGCACACTACAGCCCATGGGCCCTATCCAGCCCGCCACCTACTTTTATAAATAAACTTTTATTGGCACACAGTCATACTCATTCGTTGAAGTATCATCTATAGCTGCTTTTGCAAGTACAGCGGCAAAGTTGAGTAGTCAAGGTGGAGACTTGCATGACCTGCAAAGCCTAAAATATTTACTCTCTGGCCCTCCAGAAAAAAAAAAAATGCTAACCCCTGCTTAGGGTCTAGATCAGGACTGTCTAATAGTACTCTGAGATGATGAAAACGTTCTCCATCTGCAATACCCAGTGCAATAGCCGCAAGCCCCAAGTGGCTAGTGAGCACTTGATAGCTGGCTGACGAAGTGGATTTTGAGTTTTATTTAATGATAATTAAAATAAATTTGACCTCAGATATCCACATGTGGCTAGTGGCTGCTGTATTGGACAGTGCAGATCTAGCTGGCATGAAACGAACAGGATATTGAGAGGTGCTCTTCTGTTGGGAGCCTACTTTCACTCCGCTGAGGGCACAGTGAGGAAGGGCAAGGCATGTATTGGACACCAGCATTATGCGAGAAGCTTTCAGATGCATTATTTCCTTAAGACCCCATAAGAATCAATTGATAGAGGCAAGAGTGTTCCAATTTTGCAGATGAGGAAGCTAATAAACTCAAAGAGGTGAAGTGTAACAAGTGACTTTTTTGGATGGGAATCCAGCTCTTCCTGACTGTAAGGCTTTTGCTACATGGGGGTTGTCTGCTCCATCTCAGGATGGCTCTCCTGTTGCTTTATATTCTGCCTCTTATTCCTAGAAGAACGTTTTTTTCTATACTCGTCTCGAGACGTGGGCCTTTTTTACTTGAGAAGATACAGGTGTTTTAGGGGCTCGTTGAAGTGAGGAAAGGATGTTTTCAGTTTCTTTGGCTAAGTTTACTTTAAAATTATTTAAATTTTATTTCTCTGTATGTATCCAGTGGCTTCTGATAGAATACCATCTTATTTTTGTATTAGGAAGTACACTCACTATGCCCCAACTGGGTGATAATACATGGGTTGACTGTTGAGATTGGATCAAGGTTACTCTTAAGTTTCTCATGAGAAGCAGTAGTTGACAATTTTCTCCCTTGGAGAGTGCCTCTTGCTGTTGGGAAATCCCTGTTGTTACATTTTCTGCATTGGCTCAGAAATCCACAAGCTTAAAAGGGCACTGTTGATAATGATAAGCCCCAAATTTGTCCAATAATCTCCCCCACTCCCCTAATCCGTTGTACTTTAATGGCAATATTTTTGTTCAGCTCGATTTTTAATGGGGAATTTAAACTCAATTTTTATTTTTCTTATTTAAAATACAACAACAAATCTTTCTAAACTATTTTTAAAAAACCCTACTCTTCCCACTAAAAAACAAAGAACTTCAGACAAATTTAGAAATAATCATATGTGATTTAAGTTCTTGGCTTCTGCTTCCCTTTGTCTCTTTCGCCTTTGCTCCTTCCCACAAATAAAAAATACAACAACGATGGGAAACGGACCTTTAAAGTAATGTGAGGTTAATGAGAAATAATAATTACACAGTTGCTTCCTGGAAATCTTATTCTAGAAGAGGATTCAAAGCCACGTACAGAAATTATTTCCTATAATAAAAATGATTGTAACGTATTGATGATAATTATTAGCACTGGCGGATGGAAGTATTTTATGTGATAATCTGTCTTTGGGTTTACTGTTTTTTTTCCGTACGTACTATTAGGTCTTTGTGAATTCAAGCATCTCTTGATTATTAAAGAGGTAGGAGGAGCAAAGTGTAAAATGAGAGTCAGTTTGCTGAGATTTTGGAATACCTTTGTAACTTATCAAACTTACCTTTTTTGTACTAAGATAGAGCAGACCAAGTAATACAGTAACCTGAAAATCCTAGAAGTTGATTGCTTTTAAAGTCCTTGTAGGATAAATTAGATTAGGGTTCAATTGGAAATTAATGAGAAGGAAACCTGGTAACATGTCGTCTGAGAAAGATTATAAAATTTTGCATTTGAATATAGATTAATACACAGTCTGGGGAGGCCTTAAGCCCCGCCCCCCCCGCCCTTTTTATTTTTAAGTCTGTTTTGTGTGTGCTCAGTTTGTTGGAATCATGCAGGTTTGGCTCTGGTGACCTAATAATTTCTGTAATCAAATGTATTATGGCTGCTAGAGTACTCAGAGTAATTACTAATTGTACTTTTAAAAACAGGTTTATAATAAAAATGCTAATAGTTGTGTCAAATGGACATCAATATTGTCTTTTCCCAGGTGTGATCTTTCACACTTAAACTCTTCTATGATTTTTAATTGCTCGGTGGTAGAGGAATTAGTTAATGGTTAAGGAATTGTATGAGGGACCTCATGGTGTGCAAGTTATTTAAAAATAATGAACTCAATGTTTCCAGAGAAGTAATATGGAAACCTGGTTGACAGATAACTTGAAAGTGAATCTATATAAATACCATCTGTATTTGTGTTTATTCTCAATGTATGTGTAGGGAGACATAAAAAAGATACTGAGCAAGTTGGTAGCAGTAAGTGGACATATATTTTAAATCACAGAGAAAACAGACTAGGTAGTCAAGTGACTGGTGTGGTAGTTGAACTGATTGTTCACTAGATGGCGATAGACACCCTGAGATCATTAATCAATTAAGGGTTTTCTTCTGTGAACAATAGTGAAAGCCATTTAGTGACACAGATCTGTCCAAATTTTTGACTTTTATTAATTTTGAAATTATTAAAGGACCAAAGGATTGTAATAGTCTAGTGTATTTAGTGTTTAAATAGTGGTGGTCTTTGAATAAAAAGTTTTAATGATAAGAACAATCATTTTATGTATCATAGCAAGCTAATTCTTCTATCAAAGAGCTAAATTCACACTTCTGGCCATGGCGCTACAATCCATGACTCCCTTGGTCACAGTATCAGGCTAATCTAAAGAGAATTGAAATGATTTTGATGTGTAGTTTTGCCTCTGAATTTGTTGGGGTTTTTTTGAGGGATTTAAAACTTACTCTATACTTATAAGCATACTCATTGCATAATCCTTAGTGTAATGGTAATATTTGTCTTTATGGAATAATTACTACTTACTGGCATTGGTATTGTCTTATTTCTGCACTCTGTTATTTCTTTGCCCTTGAGAAAATGATTTTTGGTCTGGATTTCTGATTGCATTTTAAAGTGAATGCATGCTCTAGTGTTTGGGTGTAGAGCCCATGCTTTTTCATTTTCTCACCCAGTAGGCTAAAGTGAGTCTTTGCCAGCCTGCTTGCCAACCAGTTGTAGACTGCCTAGCTTTCAATTGTGTTTGGAGCTGAAATTTGTGCATTTAGAAAATGTGTCCAAATCATTGCATGAAAACATTGCAGTCAAGCCCAGGGTAAGCCTTCCTGGGAGTCTCTTGGCCATGTGCTAGCACCTGTCAGGAGCCCTTCAGAATGGCCCTGGGATGGAGGGCTGTAGCCTTTGTTGGTGTCAGCGGCAAAAGAGAATGAGTGAATATACAGAATCTTATAATTGAGTGCTAAAGGAGACTTTCAACTTTATCTGGAAATAAGCAAAAATTTCACTTTTCCAATCTTTTTTCTTAAAGCCTAGTTTTAAAAAATTAAATGCAATAAAATATTGTAGAGACAACTAAAGACTCTTTCCTCCCCACCCTCTCTCATTTTTTTCTTTTCTTCTTCCAAGGTAACTGCTCCCTCCGGGTTGGTTTTGTCCTTTTTGCCCAGGGTTTTTTGCTTTTACAACAAATATGTGTACCTATACATGTGGTGCCTTAAAAGTTTTTACCATTTATGTGTCATGCTATCATATTTTTTGCAGTTTGCCAAAGAAAAAGTAGGGGAAAATCCCTGCTCTGTATACCAATTTTTAAGTATGTCCATGTTGATACATTTTTAGACTTGATTTATTCATGTTACCTATTGTGTAATATCTCAGTGAATAAATATAGCACAGGATGTTTTTTATTCTCCCGTTGTCCATGTTTTTAGCTTTCCTCATTTTCACTTCTTTTACTTTTTTGCTATTGCAAATGGTGCTATAGTAGACAGTGCCACATGTGCGAGAGTTTCTCTAGCGTATTACTAGGAGTGGAGTTTGCACATCTGCAAGCGGTATATGACATGTTATTGGTAGGAGCAGTCATTTAATTTATCATAGCGAGTTAATTCTTTCAAATAGCTAAATTCATATTTATGGCCATGGGACTACAATACATGACTCCCTCAGTCGCAGAATCAGAGGTTAATTTAAAAACAGTTGGGAATAATTTTGATATACAATTTTACCTTTTTGAATTTGTTGTGTATTTTTCTACTGAGGGATTTTTAGACTTCTTAGATACTTGTAAACATGCTTGTTGCATCATCCTTAGTGTTCCACACCTTTGTCAACACTTGTTATTATCAGAATTAAAATTTTTTGCCAGTCTCCTGAGTGTGAAGTGGTATCTCAATGTGATTTTAATTTGCCATTTCCCCAAGTATTAGTTAAGGTGAGCATCCTTTCATGTGTTTTAACTCTTCAGTTTTCTTTTTTTCAGTGTGATTTGCCTGTGTGCATATAGGTCCTATTTCACTGGGTTGTATGTCTCTTAGTATTTCTTCTTAGGTATTCAAAGGCTAGTTCTTTTTTGGTCATTTTTGTTGCAGATATCTTTTAGTCTGTGACTTACCTTTTTAACTTTATTTGTGGTCTTTTCTTGTGCAGAAGTTTTTAAATTTATTGTCAAATATTTGGTTTCTTCCCCCTTGTACACTGTGTTGTTTTTTTCCTTAAGAAACCTTTCCCTCCTTCAGTGACATAGACATTCTCTCTTATTTTCTTCTAAAAGTTGCAAGCTTTGGCTTTTCTTGTTCAGGTCTTAAACCCTTCTGGGAATTATTTTTAGGGATCGTGTAAGTTAGGGATCTAACTGTATTTGTCTTTTTGCTTCCTGTGGAGTTGTTGAACCTATTCTTCTATTCCGGGGTCGAGAACCTAGAACTCCCAGGCTATCTCCTGTCCACTGCTTCTTTTGTGTAAATAAAATTTTATTGGGACACAGCCACACCCACTTGTTTTATGGCTGCAGTTGTGTTCTGTTACAGTGGCAGAATTGATTAGTGCCCAGAGAGCCTGAATGACCTGCAAAGCCTAAAATATGTACTTTCTGGCCCTTTACAGAAAAAATTGGTGGACCTCTGGTCTATAAGAGAGTCACGTATAATAGAAAAGTCACTCTCATTTCTAACAGCATCAGTCATAGTGGGTGAAAGTAGAGGAAAGCACACTCAAAGTAGTAAGAAGGAAGGAAAGCAATCTTTCGGACATCTAAAAAAACATAGATTTTCAAGTTTTATCTGTTTATATTGTCATATGAGAACTTCTCATAGAAGCAGAGCGAATGTCTGTGACTCCTCAAGTTGCATGTGACATTTTATGTGTCTGTGCATGTGTGTGCTTTTTTGGGGAAAGGGTGCATAGCATTTAAGAGATTCTCAAAGGGCACCATGATGCAAAAATGCTAAAGAACTGGTGGTTCTTATATTTCTTCATTTCTGCCCTCGTAGGTTGAGGGGACACTTTGGTCTTAAAAACGTATGCTTTTGTTACCTAAAACATGGCAGTATGAAGAATTTCCTTGCCAGACCAGACTCATGGAAACTGTGTGGGTGGTAGGAGGGGAAGAGTTCTAATTCTGTCTCCAGGATTTAATAGCCACCATTAAGACTACTTTTAACTTCAGCTGACCTACTAACATTTCGGTTTTTTTTTTTTAATATAAGAAGATAATTTCTCTTAAGGCTGAAAGTGAAGGTTTAATATATTTTGGCGCAATATGTTTTACGTTAAAAAAAGCAATATCCTTTTTCAGTGATTACAGATTACTTACCACTTTGAAGTTGTTTACATTATAATATTCTAAGCCAGAGAAACTTTAAATTCCCTTTTTATTGTTGTATTTCAGGGATGTTTGGGTTCTAAATTCTTGGCAGTTCTTCATACTATTCAACTTTATTAATTCATATCTACTAATTCAGAATTGGTGGTAATTCAGATGGAATGAGTTGAAATTCTTCATAGTACAAATTAATAGCAAATTTAGAGCCGAGGTTCTTTTTATATACCTTTAACTTCTATAGAAACACCTGTTTTCCGTCAGGTAAGTGGCATCTTAACTGCAGATTATTTATATGGGTGAACTTTTACTAATTAACATCTATATTTGCTTGTCCCTTTGTCTGTATCCTTTCTGAAATTGGTGAAAGTAATGTTGGTAAATATAAAGCTAAGAAGAGGAAACACCTTGGAAATAGCCCATGGAAGGCCAGTTCAAATTATGATAAAGTAGACATTCAGTAATTTGAGAGAAATGCAATGACAAAAAAATTTCAAATGTATAGAATAATCTATGCTGTATGAACGCAGTATTGCGCTGTATAAATAAGTGGGTTACATTTAGGCCTGGTTTGAATTTATGTACTTGAACACACATAATAGTTCTTTCAAAATGGCTAAAACTTTAGACTTTGAAAAAGAAATTCAGAAGAACGTTATCCCTCTCTCTTAATGTTTGGAACCTATCCCCTCCAAGATGCCTGGACATCTGCCTTTGTGTGCTCTTTGGGTTTTGAACGTTGCAATGTATAGGTTTAGGAGCAAACGGGCGGTCGATGTTAGAGGTAGCTGGGAAGAGGGAGACAGGGTCAAGTCCTGCCTGTGAACCGGGCTGGGTCTGTGAGCAAGTCTTTGTCAGAAAGGGTAAGCTGGGAGGAAGTGAGAGAGTGGCATGGACATATATACACTACCAAATGTAAATTAGATAGCTAGTGGGAAGCTGCCGCATAGCACAGGGAGATCACCTCTGTGCTTGGTGACCACC
>NC_041234.1:8704714-8712919 GCF_002837175.3 Physeter macrocephalus
CACCTCTGTGCTTTGTGACCACCTAGAGGGGTGGGATAGAGAGGGTGGGAGGGAGGGTGACGCAAGAGGGAAGACATATGGGAACGTATGTATATGTATAACTGATTCACTTTGTTGTAAAGCAGAAACTAACACCATTGTAAAACAGTTATACTCCAATAAAGGTGTTAAAAAAAAAAAAAAAAGCGCCTCGCACCCGTCCTCACACGTTGTACCCCCTGGGTGTCAGCGGCGGTGACAGGTGGTCTTGGGGCTGTGTGGGCTGGCCTCCCTTGTCTTCAGAGTGCCAGGGTTTATTTCATTAAAGAAGGTGGAATTTCCTTATTCTCAGTCTAAATTAGGGTCTTTTAAAAACCCACATGTTGGTAGTTTTACACCTAGATTTCGTAATGGGTCTGTAAAAACTAGTATGAATACTTAAAATTTTTCTCTTAATTGACCAAAAAACGAAAGAAAAGAAAAGCCTGCAGCCTCAAATTGTTTCTGTATTCTCCAGTCTCTACTTGTGTTTGGTTTGTCGGGGATCACTGTGTCTGTATTTTGATGTCCGCCCCTCCAGCACCTAGCCCCGTGCCCCACGGAGTGCGTGCTAGTTTGCTGTGACTCTGGGATCACGCTGGTCTAGTAGTTTCTGCAGTTGTAGATGGGTGGGTGTGGAGGAGATGCATTTTGTGATATAGGATCTTGATATTTAAGCCTTATTTGAGTTTATAAGAATGGCCTGGATACTCAGAATAAGAAAAAGCCTACTTTATACGTTTTTACTGGGCCACTCTCATTTGAGAAGGCAGGGATGGTATTTTTGCCTCGACATTTTGCCCATTTAATTACTGAACCCACTGGGAGTGTAACTGAGGATGAGGAGATAAATACTATCTGACTAACTTTGTGTCGGCGCCGCTGATCTCTGCTCAGATTGAGTTTCATTACTCTGACTCGAATCACAGAAACTGAGGCCTGGAAACCTCTTCCTTTCTTCCCCACCCCTCGCCACAGTGAGTGATTTTCTGTTAACCCATACTCATTCTACATATGTGAACATTTTCTATAAACCTGTTTTGGTGTATGTTTCTTTTTCACGAGCCGCGTGTTATTTGCCAGGTGTTCTACAGCTCCTTGCTTTGGCAGTGAACCAAGATGACAGGGCAGTAATGATTTCAAAAGTGCCATTCCCTCCTTGTTAAGACACAAAAAGAAAAGTGTGAAGTTATTAACCACTATTCACCAGTGGCACAGAAACTGGCGTAAGGTTTAATTGTCTGGATCCACAGTCAGTCTGCCTAGGTAATTTCCTGGATAATGCTACTCTTACGGAAAGGGGAAAATATCCTGTAACTTTATTTTTTTTCCTCCCGTGTCCACCCCCCTTCACAGATTGCGGATACAGATGGATTGTAGAGAAAGGATCACTGCAAGCCAAAAATGTTGATCTTTTCTCCAGATTTTCCTTTCCTCATCCGCCCAGGTAGTAGATTAATGGGTGATGTGGTTGCACTCGGCAACCTTGCAGATTTCCCCATCCCCCAAATGGATCAGCCGCCCCAGCGTTTGAATCTGATGATGTACAAGATGTCACCGCACCATCTCCTGGCTTCAGCCATGCCGGGGACACTCCGTGTTAATTGGAAGAACCTGCTTTCGGCAGCCCGCGCTGTCTGGTGGCTTGTGTGTGCTCTTCCCAGCGGTACAGTCAGGCCCTTCAGAGACACATCCATCTCAAATTTAAAAACAAAACAAGCTGGTTGGGTTTATTATGGCTCAGGGCTGGTTAACTGAGGGCAGACTAATAGAATTAGTGCCTTCTGTTTGTGTTTCATCTTTTCGGTAGGCAGCATGAGCCCGTGTCAATTTGCCATATCATAAATACGGTGTGAAATTACAGTGAGCCGAGTTTGGTAAGTTGTGGGAGTTTTGGAAGGCGGGGAGAAGGATGGCTTTATGTATGTGTGTATGTGCTAAGAAGCTGTTTGATTTTAAGCCAGAGATTCCTGAGCCCTGTAGTCATTGCTTTAGAGATTTTGTACATACTTTGAAATTTAGTGCCAGTGTCGGGCTGTACAGCTGTCCTTGTTTCCCTTTTATTATTAATTTTGGTGGGTGAATTGGCTGGTGTCACTTTTAAACTTGAATGTATTAGAGTCTCAGAATTTAAATTTTTTCTTTGAGGGTTCCCTCCCTCTTTTAAAAAGCTAAATGAACTAGAATGTAACTGAAGCCAATCTCTATTTTCATTTTTAAAAGAACAACAGAGCATGAGGGGTTTCCAGAAATGACTTGTGTGTGGTGCTTGGGATTACTAATTGTTCTTTTCAGGTTTGGGTTTTGTTTTCTTTTACCTATTTTTATTGCCTTTGTTGTTTTACATTTAAGAAAAGATTTGTTCTTTTGAGGCTAGTGATGAGAGTTTTTGCCTTAGGGCTAAGAGTTGAGTGGGGATGGGAGAGGAGCAAAGATATTAGGTTTCTGTCATAATTTGGAGTGTCAGACATTTGGCTATATTTGTTTCAGGGGCTTTTCGCCCCTGCTGACTTAGCCACAGACTATATTTTCAGCCCCGTGAGGAGGGTGGTGTGCCTTCCGCAGGCAGGGAGGAGGAGGGTTGAGGAGGGGGCACTTGCGGAAAGGAATAAGCTCATGGGCTATAAATAATGTGCATTGTTCTTAAGGCCACGTGTAATACTTCCGTGCGCTGGCCAACAGGGTAGGGTGTATGTTCTATTCAAGTTGGACTGCATGGCATGATGCGATGGACGGCTGATCATTGAATCACATGAAAGATCCAGATATTTCTTCTTTAATGATGTCCTGACAGGGCGGAAAAAAATAACCTGTTTTCAGAAGATTGGCTTAGAGCAGGTGAATATATTTAATTCAATTACTGATTCTTGCCTCATAGCCTGAAATTCTTCCGGTACTATTTGCTGAGTCTGTCCCACGGAGGGAAATGGAGACAGATGACATTGCTTGTGACCTCTAGGCTTGAGATGAAAGCCTTAGGTAATGATTCCAGTAAAACTAGAGCTAGAGCTCAGAAGGCCAAACTCATGATTCCTTAGTAGGAAGCAAGATAAAGGATCTGCGGTAGGTGCAAACACCACGCGGAAAAGCCTGAATATGTGCTGGAGGAAGCCTGGACTGGAAACACGGGCGCCACACTCACTGCGTGTTTGCTTTGTTTGGCTTTGAGCAAGTCCGTCCCTGTGAACCTCTGTGTTTTCATGTGCCAGAGGGTGCTAGTTGACAATGGCTACTGCCATGTCCCCCAGTCACAAAGCACCTTAACCTAGGAAAGCCTGGGCACCATGGTTTCTTGTCACAATGCAGACGAAGGCACCAAACCCGTACCAGGTGTTGGGCCTGGTGCTGGTGTGTTGGGGATACGGTGATAAATTTAAATGTTCAACGACCTTGTCCTCATGGGGTTTTCATTCTGGTTGGGGAGAGCCATTAAGCAAATTGTCCAGTGAATAATCATGCCGACCCAGGAGAAAATAAGAGCTAAGAAAAGGAATGGGAGTTTCTGAGTGCTGATAACAAAGGCCGTCTGAAGAATCAAAGTTCCCAGACTGAAGAATCAGAGGTTTCCTGAGCATGTGACACTTGAGCTGAGATCAGAAAAGTGTGTGTTGGATGCTGGAGTTAACAAGCTAAAGGGTTACAGGGATCAGCATTCCAGGGTGCGGGATGCCTTGTGCAGAGGTCCTGTGGTGGGTGGAAGCATTGTGTGGTCAAGGAACTGAGGGAAGGCTGCTGTAGCCTGGACGTAGAGAGGAAGCAGGGAGTGATGGGAGGCGAGTCTGGAGAGGAGGACAGGGTCACACCATGCGGGCCTTGCCGGCCACGTTGAGCAGGGGGTGGACATTAGCAGGTCCTTCGTGCGGTGGAGGGATTGCCTCCCGTTTGCATTTTGAGACCATCGCTCTGGCTGAGTGGATTGGAAGGGTCAGCGTGGATGAGGGAAACTAGTTAGTAGGCTCTTATTGAGGTACTCCAGGCAAGCGATGGTGGTAGCTTGGCTGGCGTGATGGCAGCTGGGAGAGGGAGAAGATGCAGATATGAGAGAGATGTGAGAGAAGAAAAACCAGTAGAACCTGGTGGCAGCTTGGATATTGGGCTTAGGATGGGGAAAATATCCAGGACAACTTCAGGATAACTCCTGGCCTTCTGAGTTGTGCAGGCGGATGGATGGCAAGCCTTTCACTGAGGTGAGGAGTGTTGGAAGATGCCTGGGTTTGGGGCCAGGGGAGGGAAGGATGAGCAGTCTGATATTGGACATGTTAATTTTGAGGTGGCACGATAGGATATAAATTTGGGCGTCATTGGTGAATTGACGTAAATTAAAACCTGGACATGGATGGGATTACTTTGGGAGAGGAGAGAGTAGAAAGAGAAGTGGGTGTAGGACGCTGTCTTACCGATCCCCAGTGTGGAATGGCTTGGAGGAGGCCACCACAGAAGGAGAAAAGCAGGAACACAAGGTGTCGTGGGAGACAGGGAAGAGTGTCTCAGGGAGGTGGTGTGTGACTGTCAGCAAGAGACACAGGTGATAGCTTTGAAAATTTGGGGGACATGGAGGTGATCATTGACTTCAGCTGGTGCTGTATGCGTGCAGCGGTGGCGGCGACCAGAATTGCTGTGGGTAGCTATTTTAATTCTCCCCAGTTCATAGATGACGGATGTGAGACTGAGAGAAGTAGCTTGTGAAATGCCTCAACTAAGTGGCAGCCCTGGAATCCATGCCTACGCCTGGGGGGTCTCACGCTCCCCGCTCTCCCCACCCTGCCTGCCGCCTCCAGCCCCCCCCCCGCCCCCCCCTGCCCCCCAGCTTCCCAGGTATGTGCAGCCCAGCCGGTTATATAACCTCTCTGAGCCTCAGCTTCCTCATTGTTAGTCATGGTAATTCCCCAGCGAGGCTGTTGGGAGAATGAACTGAGATGGTGTGTGTTAATGCTTCGATTCAGCGTTTGATCCATAATAAGCGCTCAGTAAACGTGACCTGAAAACCTAACACCTTAGCAGCGGTGGCTGCCCTCCAGACCCACTCTTACCCCGTCTACGTTTTTCTCTCACTTGAATGCCTAAACGTCTACTCTTATAAGACCAATTTGTCGGCTGTTTGCCGAATTATTTTCTATTTTGTGTTTTTACTTTGTTGTTTCTTCTGCTTTTTGTGCCTTTGTCCACCCACATCACTAATTTCTGCTGTCTCTTTCAGTCTTTCTGAAAACTCACTTCCCCTGAGTGATTTAACCTGAGCTTCCTCACTCTTTAACTTAATGACCTCAGCTGATCCTTACATTTACTCTTAAGAGTTTGATGTTCGTGAGTTTACGTTTTTTCATTTATTTTTACTAAGTAGATTCAGGAGCCTGGAGTGTTTTTTCATGTCCTTCAGTGACATCTAGTAGTGGACCCAAAGTGGCAAACACCAGCCATTTTTATAATATTTAAGAAATAGTTGTCTTTCCTATCACTTCTTAGCCCAGTCCTAAGATGCAGTTAGTTGTAAGTCCTGCCAACCTTACCTTCAGTATACCCAGATTCATCCGTTTCTCTCCACTGGTACTGCCACCCTCTCTCCTAGTTGAGACCGCATCGTCTCCGGCCAGGATCACCGCAGCAGCCTCCCTTTGGTGTCTCCCTTCCACTCTTGCCTTTGATCAGTTCTCCACACAGCAGGTGATCTGTATTTTTAACGTGTGATTGCATCACGTCCTTTCCAGTGGCTTCCATCTCAGTTCACCATGGCCTCCCAGGTCCTCCGTGGGTCGCTTCACCTCTCTGGTCACCTTCCCTGCTACTGACCCCCTGCCCTCCCCACCCCAGCTTTGCTGCAGCCCCCCCGGGGCTACGTTTTCTTTGAGTTGCGCACACATGTTCACTTCTGTCCCTCTGCAGAGCCCTCATGCTCTGGGCGCCACTGCCTGGAATGCTTCTCCCCAGCTTGGTGCAAGTTTGTGTTTTCCTCTCTCCTTGGTCTTGGCTTATATGGCACCTTCTTGGTCCTCTGCCTAAATAGGTCCATTCACCCCACTTCCTTCTCTCATTTTTATTTTTTATTTTTTTATTTTATTTATTTTTGCGGTACGCGGGCCCCTCACTGTTGTGGCCTCTCCCGTTGCGGAGCACAGGCTCCGGACGCGCAGGCTCAGCGGCCATGGCTCACGGGCCCAGCCGCTCCACGGCGTGTGGGATCTTCCCGGACCGGGGCACGAACCCGCGTCCCCTGCATCGGCAGGCGGACTCTCAACCACTGCGCCACCAGGGAAGCCCTCTCATTTTTAAATTAAAAAAAAATCTTTTTCTTTTTTCCCATTAATTTTTATAGAGTAAAGTAACATATTTGTGTAGCCATCTCCCAGAACTAATACATGTTAAGATTTTCTTATAATTCCTTCAGCTTTTCTTTAAATAAAAGCCTTACAGATAGTCAGGGTCCTCTGCGTGCCTCCCCTTCCCTCGTCTCCTCTTTACCTCTCCACAGGCAGCTGCTTTTGTGAAGCTGATATGTAGCTTTCCATTTGGTATGCTTTTCTTACCTTTGAAATGTACCCACTTAACTTATGTAAATGACGTATCATATTTGAGTTTGCAACTTGCTTCTTTCTCTCAACGTTTATATTTTTGAAGTATATCCATGTTGATACATATAGATCTAATCTTTCATTTGAACTGCTCTGTCGTATTCCATCATATGAATATTCTGCAATTTATTTTTCCTTTTCCCTAGTGATGGTCATTTAGGTCGTTGTCGGTATTTCACTATTACGGAAAGTAGACATTCGTGTACTTGCCTCTTTGTACATGTGTGTGAGTTTCTCCGTCGTGTTCTTTTCTTGCTCAGCACCCTATTTTGTTCCCATTTTGCTACTCATCATTTTGTACTAACTGGACAAACATCTGTTTGCATGCTCACATTCATCTTCCTTATTAGACTATGAGCCCCATTTAAGGTAGGGAGTTTGTTTTACTCACCTCTGTACACACAGCACCTCATATGGACCTTGGCATGTAGTGAATACTTGGTTGGTATTTGTTGTATTAATTCAGCTACTTGCTTTCCATTTGTCTTTTTCTTTTAATTTTATTTATTTTGGTTGCGCCAGGTCTTAGCTGTGGCAGGTGGGCTCCTTAGTTGTGGCTCACCAGCTCCTTTAGTTGCAGCCGGTGGACTCCTTAGTTGCGGCTCGTGGGCTCCTCAGTTGCAGCATGCATGTGGGATCTAGTTCCCTGACCAGGGATTGAACCCGTGTCCCCTGCATTGGGGGGATAGATTCTTAACCACTGTGCCACCAGGAAAGTCCCTCCATCTGTCTTGTATGCTTCATCTCCAGTTTTTGATCATTGGTTTTAGACTTTTGAAGAAAGGTGAAGACTGATGAAATGAACTGCCAAATCCTATGGGTAATGAGTGCAGGTGATTAGGTAAATCTGGTGTGAAAGGGAGCTGAGCCGAAACAAAGCTTTAAATCACTTGCTTCGGACTAAACCTATTTTCATCTCAAAATGTGGAGGTGAACAGTGATTTGGAGCCACATGGGCTCATTTTGGTTATTAAAGGAGCTGGGTTGATCAGCTGACGTCTCCTTCCGTATCTGTAGCATTATTTATTATTATAGAATTTTGCAGAGGTAAGGGGAATTTGTATTTATATTCTAAAATCATTTTATTTGAAAATTAGAAAATAAAGAACTACTATCCACCTGTTGATATTTATTTTTGGAATAGGACTTTTGTTATGCATAGGAGACAGGGGCCATAGATAAAGAGGCGCAAGAGGAAATCGGACTGTTGACCTTCAGATTTTTTTTTTTAAGTCTCATTTTTATTAGGGTCCACAAATCAGTGAATGTGCTCTCTGCTTTGTTTTTCGAAACTGTTAAGTGTTCCCTTACCATCCCAGACTTTAGATTTAACTATTTGATACTCACATACCGAATTCACACATAGAGAAGGAAGACCAATTCATGGGATCAAACAGATTTATCTGTACCCCTCTGCTCTTCTTTATTTTAACACCTTTATTAGAATATAATTGCTTTACAATGGTCTGTTAGTTTCTGCTTTATAGCAAAGTGAATCAGCTGTACATATACATATATATATCCCCATATCTCTTCCCTCTTGCGTCTCCCTCCCACCCTCCCTATCCCACCCCTCTAGGTGGTCACAAAGCACCGAGCTGATCTCCCTGTGCTATGCGGC
>NC_041234.1:8713066-8714185 GCF_002837175.3 Physeter macrocephalus
ACAGACTCTAGGTCCATCCGCCTCACTACAAATAACTCAATTTCGTTTCTTTTTATGGCTGAGTAATATTCCATTGTGTATATGTACCACACCTTCTTTATCCATTCATCTGTTGATGGACACTTAGGTTGCTTCCCTGTCCTGGCTGTTGTAAATAGAGCTGCAGTGAACATTGTGGTACATGACTCTTTTTGAATTATGGTTTTCTCAGGGTATATGCCCAGTAGTGGGATTGCTGGGTGATATGGTCGTTCTATTTGTAGTTTTTTAAAGAACCTCCATACTGTTCTCCATAGTGGCTGTATCAATTTACATTCCCACCAACAATGCAAGAGGGTTCCCTTTTCTCCACACCCTCTCCAGCTTTTATTGTTTCTAGATTTTTTGATGATGGCCATTCTGACTGGTGTGAGGTGATACCTCATTGTAGTTTTGATTTGCATTTCTCTAATGATAGTGATGTTGAGTATCCTTTCATGTGTTTGTTGGCAATCTGTATTTCTTCTTTGGAGGAATGTCTATTTAGGTTGTCTGCCTATTTTTGGATTGGGTTTTTTTTTTTTATATTGAGCGGCATGAGCTGCTTGTAACTTGTGGAGATTAATCCTTTGTCAGTTGCTTCATTTGCAAATATTTTCGCCAGTTCTGAGGGTTGTCTTTTTTATGGTTTCCTTTGCTGTGCAAAGGCTTTTACGTTTCACTAGGCCCCATGTGTTTACTTTTGTTTTTATTTCTATTTCTCTAGGAGGTGGGTCAAAAAGGATCTTGCTGTGATTTATGTCATAGAGTGTTCTGCCTGTGTTTTCCTCTGAGAGTTTTATACTGTCTGGCCTTACATTTAGGTCTTTACTCCATTTTGAGTTTATTTTTGTGTATGGTGTTAGGGAGTGTTCTAATTTCATTCTTTTACATATAGCTGTCCAGTTTTCCCAGCACCACTTATTGAAGAGGCTGTCTTTTCTCCATTATATATTCTTGCCTCCTTTCTCAAAAATAAGCTGACCATATGTGCGTGGGCTTATCTCTGGGCTTTCTGTCCTGTTCCATTGATCTATATTTCTGTTTTTGTGCCAGTACCATACTGTCTTGATTACTGTAGCTTTGTAGTATAGTCTGAAG
>NC_041234.1:8714230-8716035 GCF_002837175.3 Physeter macrocephalus
TTTTTGTTGCAGTGGTAAGTGGGAGTGTTTCCTTAATTTCTCTTTCAGATTTTTCATCATTAGTGTATAGGAACGCAGGAGATTTCTGTGCATTAACTTTATATCCTGCTACTTTACCAGATTCATTGATTAGCTCTAGTGGTTTTCTGGTAGCATCTTGAGGATGCTCAGTGTATAGTATCGTGTCATTTGCAAACAGTGACAGCTTTACTTCTTCTTTTTCAATTTGGATTCCTTTTATTTCTTTTTCTTCTCTGGTTACTGTGGTTAAAACTTCTAAAACTGTTGAATAATGGTGGTGACAGTGGACAACGTTGTCTTGTTCCTGATCCTATAGGAAATGATTTCAGTTTTTCACCATTGAGAATGATGTTTGCTGTGGGTTTGTCATATATGGCCTTTATTATGCTGAGGTAAGTCCCTGCTATGCCTACTTTCTGGAGGGTTTTTATCATAAATGGTGTTGAATTTTGTCAGAAGCTTTTTCTGCATGTATTGAGATGATCATATAGTTTTTCTCCTTCAGTTTGTTAGTATGTTTTATCACATTGATTGATTTACGTATATTGAAGAATCCTTGCATTCCTGGGATAAACCCCACTTGATCATGGTGTATGATCCTTTTAATGTGCTGTTGGATTCTGTTTGCTAGTATTTTGTTGAGGATTTTTGCATCTATGTTCATCAGTGATATTGGCCTGTAGTTTTCTTTGTGACATCTTTGTCTGGTTTTGGTATCAGGGTGATGGTAGCCTCACAGAATGAGTTGGAGAGTGTTCCTCTCTCTGCTATATTTTAGAAGAGTTTGAGAAGGGTAGGTGTTAGCTCTTCTCTGAGTGTTTGATAGAATTCGCCTGTGAAGCCGTCTGGTCCTGGGCTTTTGTTTGTTGGAAGATTTTTAATCACAGTTTTCAATTTCAGTGCTTGTGATTGGTCTGTTTATCTTCTGCTAACTTTGGGGTTTTTTTGTTCTTCTTTCTCTAATTGCTTTAGGTGTAAGTTTAGGTTGTTTATTTGAGATGTTGTTTCTTGTTGCTTGAGATAGGGTTGTATTGCTATAAACTTCCCTCTTAGAACTGCTTTTGCTTCATCCCATAGGTTTTGGGCCGTCGTGTTTTCATTGTCAGTTGTTTCTAGGTATTTTTTGATTTCCTCTTTGATTTCTTCAGTGATGTCTTGGTTATTAAGTAGTGTATTGTTTAGCCTCCATGTGTTTGTATTTTTTTTTTTACAGGTTTTTTTCCTGTAATCGATATCTACTCTTGTAGCATTGTGGTGGGAAGAGACACTTGATACAATTTCAATTTTCTTAAATTTACCAAGGCTTGATTTTTGACCCAGTGTATGATCTATCCTGGAGAATGTTCCATGAGCATTTGAGAAGAAAGTGTATTCTCTTGCTTTTGGATAGAATGTCCTATAAATATCAATTAAGTCCGTCTCGTTTAATGTATCATTTAAAGCTTGTGTTTCCTTATTTATTTTCATTTTGGATGATCTGTCCATTGGTGAAAGTGGGGTGTTAAAATCCCCTACTTTGATTGTGTTACTGTCAATTTCCCCTTTTATGGCTGTTAGCATTCGCTTTAAGTATTGAGGTGCTCCTACGTTGGGTGCGTAAATATTTACGATTGTTCTGTCTTCTTCGTGGATTGATCCCTTGATCATTATGTAGTGTCCTTCTTTGTCTCTTGTAACAGTCTTTGTTTTAAAGTCTATTTTGTCTGTTATGAGAATTGCTACTCCAGCTCTCTTCTGGTTTCCATTTGCATGGAATATCTTTTTCCATCCCCTCACTTTCAGTC
>NC_041234.1:8717014-8739692 GCF_002837175.3 Physeter macrocephalus
GTAGTTCCCGTTGTTTTTGGTGTCTGTCCCCAGTGGCTAAAGTTGGTTCAGTGGGTTGTGTAGGCTTCCTGGTGGAGCGGACTAGTGCCTGTGTTCTGGTGGATGAGGCTGGATCTTGTCTTTCTGGTGGGCTGGTCCACGTCTGGTGGTGTGTTTTGGGGTGTCTGTGGCCTTACTATGATTTTAGGCAGCCTCTCTGCTAATGGGTGGGGCTGTGTTCCTGTTTTGCTAGTTGTTTGGCGTAGGGTGTGCAGCACTGTAGCTTGCCGCTCGTTGAGTGGAGGTGGGTCTTGGTGTTGAGATGGAGATGTCTGGGAGATTTTCGCCGTTTGATATTACTTGGAGCTGGGAGGTCTCTGGTGGACCAGTGTCCTGAACTCGTCTCGCCCACCTCGGAGGCAGAGGCCTGACTCCCGGCTGGAGCACCAAGACCCTGCTGGTCCCCCGGCCGTGGCCCCGGGATGGGCGGCTGTGGCTCGGTGCGGACTCGGCTCGGCACGGGGCTCTGGGCACTGGGCGCAGGCTCAGCGGCCCTGGGGGCGCGATCCCCACATCCCACGGGTGCCGCCGCCGCCGTCTTGGCTCCGCACCCCTCTGCTGTTCTTAAAATGGAGATTGATGCTATAATCACACCTTGGGCCTCATTTTCAGTACAGAGCATCTTGTTTTGTCCTCTAGGAGCCTGCGCAAACCGTTCGCTGATGAATCACCAAAGATTATGCTTGGCGACATTTCTTAGAGGGAGAAATAATATAGCTGTAGTTCAGTGCTGTGCTAATGCCTTCTAATTTTTTCTTTTTCAGTTTAGAGTATATTGGTCGTCCCCTCCCCGACTCAGTTCATTGTGGCACACATGACTTGCCCTGACTTTAAGTTGGGTAACAGTTACTATGAACTTCCAAAGAGATTGGGATCTGGTCTAACTTTTCCCTCTGTATTTAAGCAGTGAAAATTAGACACACCGTTCAATTAGGGTTAGTAATAATAATAGCTAAGCTATATTAAGCATTTAATGCTTGCTAGACACTGTTCTAAGCACTTTATGCTAACAGCAATGCCCTACTACAACATATAAGCTGAATTTTAAAAAATTCGTTTTCTGGTTATGTAAAGTGTAGGAGTCATGTTATGACGTTTATGAAAAATAGCGTTTTTCGATTTGTTTTCTAGTTACTGTGTGTGGGGGGTGGCATGGAGGAGAAAATGTTTTCACTTATTAGGTGTTTAGAAGTGTACTGAACTGGGAAAATCGAAATGGTCATGAGCTGGTTCTTTCCTAACCTCCTCCCTTGCTGCTCATGCAGCCTCTGGATTCAGGCTTTAGTCCGGTCCTGTAAATGGCTGCTGGGTGGACAGTGCCGGTTAGCAAGGGTTTTAGGCCATGATCTCCATTTTATAAGCTGGGAGAACTGAAGGATGGACATTGTCAGTAACTTGCCCAAGACCACGGGGCTGGTGAATCACAGAGCCATGATTCAAATCCAGGCTATGCAGTCGTTCTTAACTGCCTCCAGCATACATTGCCTGTGTTTTTTGAGAGCGTGTCTATGCAACAGGTATCACGAGGTGGGAGAAAATAGAGTTCTGTCTTCACCGTGCTGGGAGCCATTTTTTGTTTGAGGGGATGTGTGCCAGTTTGCATGTATCATGCTGGTTTGGTTAGCGTTTGCTGCCACTTTATAGATTTTCCAAGAACGTTGATTCTCTTTTTATCTCCTCAGTCTTTTCACACCAGCCATAAAGGAATTTGATTGGTCATAATTAATGAGTCCCTAAGAATGGAATTGTTAAGGAAGCGGATTGGGTGATGAACCAAGGGTAGACTCGGGTGGGGAGGAGTACTCCCTTCTGTCCTGTGTGTTTTGCGGCATACGTGGCGGTGGTGCAGTCCCCCACAGCTGAAACCGGCGTGGCTCTGGAGTATGTCTGCATAGCTTGTCCATGGCACTCACTGCCTGTTAACAGTGGTGAAGGTCGAAGTGTGTTTGCCATAAGCAGAATAAACAAACAGATCCAGAAAATGTATTCACTAATCTTTGCTTGGTGAGCAGAAGCTAGTGGTTGTTTAAAACAAATGAAGGGGATAAAAACTCCCCTAACTTTTATTTACCACTCAGATTGCAAAGGGAAAAAATAGCCTATTTTTAGACTGAGGCTCCAATTATGCTAAGCCTTGAAGATAATGAAACAGTCTGACACAAAAGAGTGTGGTGACGCAAGTTTGTGTGGTGAAATTCCAAGGCATTCACTGACTTTTTAGGATTCTGCACAGTGAATATTAAGCTCCTAAAGTGTTTGTTGCCCGGAAACAGTGCTTTATTCTTTTACATGCAATGTAATGAAGTGAACCTGTGTTGTAATTTGTTTCTTGCGAGGAAGGGGAGAATTCGCGCAGACCATCTATCTCTGCATCCTATCCTTGGCCTCTTGTGTGTCCCTTTTTTTTTGGCTGAAGCCACCACATCACGCTGTTACTAATACAGCACACTTCCTCCTGTTTTAGTCACTCTCGATTTTTCTTCATGTTCTACACCATGAGGGTTTTCCAGTATTCAGTTAATTTTGTATTGCAGATTTGGCAGAATGCGGAGCCCCCTCCCCCTGCCGCTCTTTCTTCGTTCTGCGTAAAAATTACCCTTAGCTTTTTCTGTTCTTCTTCTCTCAATCATGTCAGGTGACATCCTTCCTTGGAGCTAATTAGTTTGGGGGATTTAAGTGAAGTGTGCGCTGGCCCAGGGCTTCGGTGGCTGGGTAATGGAAGTTGGCTGTTGGTGCTCTCCAGTCTCATGTTGCCTTTCCATTTACAGGTTTGGTAACATGCTTCTGAGTTTTCATTCTGCTGCCTGTAGTTGTCTTCCTGAAAATGAAGCAGGGGTGCTCAATGCTCATGTGATGGAAAGTATAAAGCTTCCTTCCAAGGCAACATGTTTTCTTACTCCCTGAGCCCTGCTATAGCTTAGATCCTAAGGTATCTACTTCCTGGAGTCAGGAGCTCGGCCATCTTCCATTTAGCCTCAGTTTTCTTTTTCAAAGCGGTCGCCGTAAGAGCTAAGTGTGGGAAGGCAGAAGGAGAGACCTATCAAACCTAAGAAGTCGAAGCGGCCAGCTCCTGGCGTTGGTGGTTTATGGAAGGCTTTGATGAAGTGGGGAGGGAATGGGCTGTGAGGGGGATAAAGAGCTCCTCATTAGATTCAGACTGAAGTGCATTGGTTTGACTGACCTGCGGAATAGCTGGAAACATAAAATAGTAATCAGGTGATTGATAAGGACAGCCTGGTTGGAAGAAGTGGAAGCTAGGAAATGTCTCTGGCTGGAAGCCTGCTATCCGCATACGGTACTTTTACTATATTTCATTTAATCTCCCTCAGTCCTGTGGGTAGGGGATCTTATCCCTTTTTACAAATGAGGAAGAAATCTCGAACGGATTACGAAAATTGCCAAGGTCTCTTTACTCGTAAGTGGCTAAAATGAATATGGCTTCTTATATCCATGCCACTCTTCTGAAATACAGGAAACACAGACACCAACAGTATTTATCTTCTTAGTGCTTGGTAAGTAAAATACTGGGTGGTCCAATTGCTGAAAAGGCTATAATAGCTTTTTTGTTACTATACTTCAATAGAGAGCTCTTTCTTAAAATTGTAAATGGGTCAAATTCAGTTCAGTTATCTGGCCTCCTATGTGCCAGGTGCAGTATTGAGTCCTGGGGTTACAGGGGTCCCTGATCGTAGTCTGAGTTGAGAGGGTAGAGGGAAAGGAAAGACCTTGACCTGTGATTGAATTCTGTACCATATGAATAAGGTACATTTAAGGAAAGGAGGAAAGATGCTTTTTGCCTGGGGTTAGAGGATGATACCCATGTCCATAGAATAATTCCTACTCTCAGTTCCGTTGATTCTTTGGTGATTGCCAAGATTTGCCCAGAGGGGTATGGCATGCTGTTTTTGTAAGAGTGAAGCCCAAGAGCAACCATATGATGTTGTCACATCCTTGGGGACCTTCTTTTCTAGCTAGAGGTCTAGATTCATGAGGTTAATGAAGGTTTTGTTTTTGGTGAGTGAAGGGTCTTCCATTTCTACAGCCCTTAAACTTTGTTTTCTTAATTTTGAATTCTCCTCGGCTCCACCTCTCCTCATCCCCTTCTCTGCCCAGAAAGGGCAGAGGGCTTTCTAATTCCAGCTCAGCACATAACTGGCACTCAACAAAGATTTTTTTTTGCCACAGGGCAGCAGAACTTGAAATCTTCCTGTGATTAATTCATATTAATCTTTTGGAATGGAGCTAGAAGGGGATTAGTTTTGTTGGATAAAAAGCTGCCTCCTCACCTTCAACAAGAATAACAATGATCATGGGTAAATCATTAGTATAAATTAAAGCCCAAGATAAGCAAAAAAAATATTTCAGAATTTAAGTGTTCGTTTATAAATTCCATCTCCCAGCCAGATGCATTACATCTCAGCTCAGAATGCTGAAGGTACTTGTAATTCCTACCACCGTGCCTCACCCTTGATATACACTTGATGAAGAATAATTCGATATGAAATGGCTATTGGTAATCTCTGAGGAATCCTGGATAATAGGTGTTCTGGCATCTGCCCAACTTGGAGACCACCTCCCTTTCCTGGAGCAAACTGATCTTTCAGGTCGTTTTGGTACAATCAGATGGGGATTGTAGGGAGGAAGTCAAGAATGAAAGCTCAGTCAGAATGTTTCGCATGTTCTCAGTGCTGTAGTAAACGTGGTATAAGCAGTACTTGGACATTGCCCTGGGCCTGAAGGTGGGCTTCTTTAGCACCTCATACAGTATAAGGTGGAGAACCTTTCAGTGCTTCTTTCAGGGTAGAACTAGCAGGGTCTTCGAGTCATAACTCTTGTAATTTGGGATGCAAATTACATATAACTTTGTCAGGATTTTCTTGAGGTTTTCATTCTAGAAGACCAAAGACAGCAAGTGTTGATTCTGCTTCCTGAAGGGTGAACTCTAGAAGATTTTAGCTTTTTAAGAGCACAATTCTAGAAAAAATTGCTAAGCAGCTGTTCTTCGGTATATTACAGCAGTCACCAAGGATCAGTATTGGTTCACCAAGATCCAGTAGTGTTAATTTTGTTTTTCCTTTTAGGCTTAATATTGACATTAGGTTGAACCACTTGAAAGTGCTAATTTTGAAAGTCGAAGCAGTTGAATATCAACAGTTGTTTTGTTTTTTTGTTTTGTTTTATTTTTTTTCCTGGCCGCTCTGTGCGGCATGCGGGATCTCAGTTTCCCCGACCAGGGATTGAACCTGTGCCCCTCTGCAGTGGAAGCTCTGGGTCTTAACCACTGGACTGACAGGGAAGTTCCAACAGTTTTGTATTCTAATAGTTTTTATTGTGTTTTTTCTGATTATAAAATTAATACATGTTCATTATAATGTACTTAGAAAATATAGAAGAATAGAGGAGAATAAAATGTATTCATAAGCTAACAGTCTATTTTTATGCATATCTTTCCATCTTTCCGTATATGATCACAAGAATGCTATTTTTAAAAAACATAATTTAGACTATAGTTCATTTTTGTAGAGTATCTGGCTATTTATGTTGAACCTATCATAAGCATTTCCTTGTAGTCAGATATTTATAGAAACTGAATTTTTACTTTTACAATTTCAGCAAGTAGATGTCGCATAATTTATTTATCCGTGTTCCTATTTTAGCACATTTGTGTTGTTTCTGGGGTTTTACGGTGGTAAATAGTGCTGTAATAAACATCTATATGAATCACGGTCTACATTGTACTCTGATTATTTCTTTAGGATAAATTGTGAAAAGTGTGATTTCTAGGTTAAAGGATGTGAACTCTTAATACCTATTTCCAAATTGCTTACCATTAGAGGATGTGTTCTTTTATGCTCCCCCCTGGAGTGTATGAGAGAACTCCCCTTACGGCATCACCACAATTAGCTATTATTTATAAACACAACAAAGAAATAGGATAGGCCAATGTTGTTTTTCCACCTTTAATAAGTTTTTAGTAAACAAGATCACATAATCTGCTTTTTCTCGAAGGCTCTGACAAAACTTCTTGTAATATCATCATGGTCCAATCAGACTGATGTGAACTGAATGCACATAGAATTGGGGGGATCTCTAACTTGCTGAACAACTGTACCCTAGAAGGGTTTTATTACTGAGTTATTGTCAGCCAGTAGGGACCCTTCTGTTTTGTGGTGAGGATCAGTGACCCTGTCCAGACCAACATTATTTGTTGAGATTTTGATGAAAACAGACCATGTGCTTAGCAGATTTGCATGTATGTCATAAAGCCGAGAGGGATGGCTATTAGTTCTTTACTACCAAACTGTGGGTTTTTTAAGCATAGGAGCCAGCGTGCAGAGAGCAGTCCTTCTAGAATCAGCTTTGTGGCCTTGGGCAAAGTTACTTCACCTCTCTTTGCCTCAGTTTCCTCATCTATGAAATGGAAGTCAACAGAATACCTAGCCTCCTGTGTTTGGAAGATTAAATGAATTAAGTGTAAAGCACTGAGAATAGTTCCTGGCCCTTAGTAAGTGATCATTAAAGGTTAGCTGCCATTGTTGTCGTTATTAACCTTTCTCTCTCTTGAATGGTAGGTAACACATACTTCTTAAATGAATGACTAACGGAATCAATGTCATTAGGTAGAACGGGCCGCCCATACTACAAATGAAATGTAGTGGACAGGTCTTGCGTTTATGTTTTATAATATTAGACTGTCACATAAAGAAAGGTTAAGTTCGATACTGTGTGGGCTTCCCTGGTGGCGCAGTGCTTAAGAATCTGCCTGCCAATTCAGGGGACACAGGTTCGATCCCTGGCCCGGGAAGATCCCACATGCCGTGGAGCAACTAAGCCTGTGCGCCACAGCTACTGAGCCTGCACTCTAGAGCTTGCGTGCCACAACTACTGAGCCCATGTGCCATAGCTACTGAAGCCCACGTGCCTAGAGCCTATGCTCCGCAACAAGAGAAGCCACGGCGGTGAGAAGCCCACGCACTGTGACGAAGAGTAGCCCCCTCTCGCCGCAACCAGAGAAAGCCCACGCACAGCAACAGAGACCCAACGCAGCCAAAAATAAAATAAAATAAAATAAAAATAAATTTATTTTAAAAAAGAGAAAGATTGATACTGTGTGCCTCCAGAAAGTAGAGATGTGTTAATTGACAGAAAGTAGCAATCAGGAACTTTCTATCACTTAGCTCTACTAAGCAGTGGAGTTGTGCTTTCAGTTAGTAGAAGAATTCAAACAGAAGCTTCCAGACTATTACAAGTACATAATAGAAAAGAGAAGCCTTCTTTGGATCAGAGGTTGGACTAGACGACCTCTAAAGTCCCTTCCAGCTCTGGGCCAGTTCTGTGATTGTGAGTGGAATAAGTAGGATTATCACAGAAGATGCAGTAAGGCCCCATGAGTGCATCTTTGGAAGGGTTGACGCTGCTAATCCCTGCCCACCCTGCCCTCCCTGCCCTCCCTGCTCCAGTTTCTTTCACCTGTTGCACGTCAGCCTGGCAGCGGCCTATTCCTCAGCTTGATGGGGGCGGTCTTACAGCCTAGCTTGGTGTTCCAGGCTGCCCCCTCCTCAGCAGCGGTGCCTAGGGGACGAGTATTTTGAAACGAGGGCACTTTTTAAGTAATCATACAAGAAAATCGAAAGGAAATTGCTGCCTGCAAAATGTGTTTCAGAATTGTTTTAGAAACCAAGCAGATGGGTTTGTTCATGGTGGGTGTGCTCTTGTTGTGTAGCTTTGTAAGGGGTGGAGGGTGGGATTCACCTTTTGCTCAGGAGTTCTGGGTCCTGGGTTTCTGTGCTTGCCTAGTGTCTCCGCTAAGTGTAGCATTAATGTTCTAATCCCGGGGAGGGCTCACTGAACCCACACTGTTGTCCATTCTGTTTGGGCTTACATACCTTGGGCTGGCATGATTTTTCTGTCATGTGAACTCTGATCCCTTGCCCTTAGGTTATTTATAGGTAAATTCCAAATAAAGTTAGAAAGCTGGCTTGGGAGACCAAGCAATTGCTTGCTTTCTTAGGGTTCTTCGCTGGATGCTTTCTGACAAGTTTTGTCATTGTTTTGCGCTGCTCTCCCCATTTATAATATTTGGAGCATTGGGTTTTTGCCACACTCGTCAAGGATTTATGGGAGTTAGTGACATGTGGTATATAAAGTGCTTTGAGATTCTTTCGTGCAACTTGGTATTATCTTGAAAGCAAGAGGTTTAACTGTTCATGTGTTAGATAACTAGTGGGATTTTAAACAGATGTAATCACACCATGTCTGTTATTTAATGTATTAGGTGATATACACAACTTTAGCTGCTCAAATTTTCAGTGAAGTGCCATTTTTTTTTTTTTCCTGTTTGTAAAACTTGTTATTAGGGAACGCCTCGGGAAAAATTGGGAGTTAAGGTCTTGAAAAAAATTGTCCAGTCCATGGTTTTTAATATTTTGGCTTGTCCTTCTTTTTGCTGTCTGGCATTCGATAACTTACAGGAAGAACTCACGGCATTGCTGTATTTTGCTGATGTTACCAATGTATGTCTGTAGCTGGTGTTACAGGGCCCAAACTGAGTTCTGTGCTGTGCGATGCATGGCCCAAAGGGTTGCTGTTCTGTGTGCCAGGTGGGTTAATATGTTTTAGAAAAAGCAGCTGAGGAATTTTACAGTGGATACTCTCCTACGTAGCCATATAAATTTTACCCCTTTTGAGCAGTATCACTTTACCAGCCAGAATCTAGGGCACGCAAATGCATTATCAGAGTGATTTGAAACAGTGATGTACACACAGGGAGTGAACTTTATGGGGATGGTTCTGATGCTTTCAAGGCCTTGGGTCTCGTTGCATGTATTTTGAGCTGGAGTGTTAAGCCTGGTGCCTTAAGAAGGCTTTGCTTCTCCTTTTAATCTTTAGAATTTATAAAACCAACAGCTTTGTAGCCTTCAGTAGGAGGATTGTATGTAGTATCCAAAGGTCCTTGGAATGTAGAAGCCATAGAGAGGAATAGATCTGTGTTTACACTTGTTCTTGTGTTGTGTTACGTGCACAGCGTAGAACTCTGCAAGATAAAAATTAGAATAATAGATATGGAAGATTTTTTTCAAAGACTACTAAACATTAGATTCCTGGACTCATCTTATTTAGACTGAAAGGAACCTTAATCCAACGCCCTTGTTTTACAAATGAGAAAATGGAAGTCCATAGGGTCCCACTGAGCCAGGATCCGGACTGATGTAGAACCCAGGGGTCTTCCCTTCCTAAGCCAGAGCTGATTGGATCTCTGGATCGGAGCTGGATTCTGACAGCTGCTATAGAACACCCCTGTAGCATTTAGAAAATTCTGAATCATCATATAAGAAAATGACTCGCAGTGAGTGCAGTTGTTGAATCCATAGTCCAGGGAGGTCTTATCATTTGTATTAAGTAACTTCAGATGTTCCATAGTCTTCAGAAAGTCTGACTTGGCTGTATTTATTTTGTCTACCTTTTACCCAGTTAACAGAATGCTTACTCTCTTATTGCCACTTAAAAGTCATCTGGAAGACTCATGCTGACAGTGTAATGCACGGTGAAGGAAGGGGGTAAAGTAGGAAAACATAATTATCGCATGTAGTCTTTTTAAAGGCACTTTTCTCTTCCCTCCTCTATCTTTTCCCCAGCCTAGTTGGGTGGATCTGATTTGTATAGCCTTTTTTTCCCCTTTTCTTTTCCTAAATCGAGTAAGAGCTTTAAAACTATTCAGGAGAAGCTGTAAACTATAGCAATGCATGTGAAAAGACAGTAGTTTGTGCCTTTCTCAACCTTGTTACAGATCTCTGGATAGTCTGGAGCTTACAAAACTGTACTTAAATATTTTCTATAGTATAGGTTGAGGACAGATTTCTCTTTGCCGTTGATGACTGTCAAAACAACTTCCCCAGAGCGATTGTCACAGAGTGCGGGGCCTCATTTTCTGATGGAGAAACTGCTTTGGTTTATCCTCACTGTGTTTTTAGATGATTATTTCTTATTTTCTCAAGTGCTTATGACATTTAATAAATTTGCAGTTGAGGATTGTGGCAGCCAGTAGTGTGAGAAAGGGAAATTGGGTGCCAGGAAACTATTTAAATACAAACAAATGACAACAAAGCTTAACCAGGAAAATATAATTTTGAAATTGTGAATAAAAGTGATCTAGGCCCAAGACAAGCCGAAAACTGTATTTCCTCATTCATTCCTTTATTAACCAAAGTTGCTTTTCCTTCAAACACAAGCAAGTCTTTTGTTTAGTCTTTGGGAATTGATACTTCACAGTTCCTTATTTCAGTCACTGATGGACAGTATTCTTAGGATTCAGTGCTCAAGATGTACCTTTTTTTAACTGTTTTACTGAATCCCAAGCTTTCTCAAGATATATTTTAAAACCAGCACAGTACAGTTTACAGTAAACTGTACAGTACAGTTTACATCTGCTTTCTTTTCTTGCTTTCTTTAGAAAGAAAGAAAGAAAAAAAGAAAGAAAAGAAAGCAGATGTTCTTTCTTTTCTTTTCTTTTCTTTTCTTTTCTTTTCTTTTTCTTTTTTATTTAACTTTTAGCTTCGGCTAAGTTGGGCTTCCAGTTTGGAGTATGAAATACAATACAAAAAGGTTTGGCCAAAATAACTTTCTAAGCCTCCTCGCTGTATGTATATTTTTAGGAAATACTCTGCTCACAGGGGAAATGTCTTATTAAGTTTTGGTTCCACCAAAAAGCATTTTGAGCAACTAACTTTGATATACGGGGCTAAAATTAACTTGCACGCTGAGTCTGTATTGTTTTGGAAAGAGCCTTAATAACTCGGCATGCCATTTGTGTCATATGTTCTTATTAAAGGAATGGAAAAGAAATATTAGGTAAATATATTTTTAAAGGGATAAACTTTTTAATCTTTAATTTTTTTATTTTTCAAGGCTGGTTTGTGTTATCTTTTTAAAAATTACGGTAAAAAAACATATACCATAAAATTTACCATCCTATAACCATTTTAAGTCTCCGGTTCAGTAGTGTTAAGCATATTCACATTGTCGTGAGACAGGTCTCCAGACCTTTTTCATCTTGCAAGTCTGAAACTCTATACTCAGCAAACAACAACTCCCCTTATCCCCCTCCCCGAAGCCCGTTTATCACCCTTCTGCTTTCTGTCTCTATGAATTTGACTACTTTGGATACCTCATATAAGTAGAATCATACAGTATTTGTGTTTTTGTGACTGGCTTGTTTCACTTGTGGCATAATGTCCTCAAGGTTCATTCGTGTTAGAGCATGTGACAGGATTTCCTTCTTTTTTAAGGCCAAATAATATTCCATTGTATGTATGTATCACATTTTCTTTATGCATTCATCTGTTGGTAGACATTTGGGTTTCTGCCACCTTTTGACTCTTGTGATTAATCTTTAATTTTATATGTTTCTTGAATAATACATTTTTGCCAAATTAAAATCAAACGCAAATTCTGGTAGACATATGTGTAACTGAATATAACAATGGACAGAGGTCTGTGAAATATTTGTGGATTTGAAGACTGAAGTGTATATATCTCTTTATTTATTTATTTTTATGTATTTATGTATTTATTATTTTTGGCTGCATCGGGTCTTAGTTGCGGCATGCAGGATCTTCATTGAGGCATGCGGTATGTTTCGTTGTGGTGCATGGGCTTCTCTCTCGTTGTGGCGTGCGGGCTCCAGGGTGCATGGGCTCTGTCGTTTGCTGCATGCGGGCTGTCTGTGAGGTGTGCAAGCTCAGTAGTTGTGGCGCTCGGGCTTAGCTGCCCCGCTGCATGTGGGATCTTAGTTCCCCGACCAGGGATGGAACACACGTCCCCTGCATTGGAAGGCAGATTCTTTACCACTGAACCACCAGGGAAGTCCCTGAAATGTATATATCTCTTAAAATTCTGTAATATTGTTACTGATTTAAATTTATTTAAGTATTTTATGACTATACCATTTTGGTTTTTGGTGTAGGCTTAAACTCTTTTTCAGTGTCAACCAACTGACCCTGGAAACTGCAGATACAGTCTTTGAGGTTGTTCATTATTAATAGAAGAGTTTATCCCAGGCATGTACAGCCTTACATTTTCTTGAAAGTGAAATTGCCTCTCAGTTGTTCTTCATTAAAATGCTTATTTGCAGTTTTACTGCATGAGACCTACTGTCAGTTGTAAAAGCATCTATTTGAAGTTTTGTGAAGTATTGTGTGAGCAACCTGATGATACAGGTGCAGTGTGCAGTTCACTGCCAGTTGCAGTAGCGTAAGAAATGGATATTTATTTGCCTTTTGGAATCTTGGGAAGAGGACTGTTTCCCTTGACTCCTCCTCATGGAATCATTAAATATGGAGAGAATATTGAGCTCCCTTCTCTACAAGACATTTACTTAAGCTTCTTGTTACCATTAATTGCCTCTGTGGGCCCAAGGAAATGAAAGTGTAGTCAGGCAGTCAATTGGCTACTGCTGTTCAAAGGAAGTGAAACCTAGGACTGGCTTAATAGTTCAGGTTGAAACTATACACAATTAACAGTAATTTTATATGGTCTTGTAAGTAGTTGTTCGTATACCTGATGTGAATGAAAGTTAGTAATACCAGGTAATGAGGAAAGGATTATTTTAATGGTTGTGTATGTTTTGGAAATGGAAGCTAGAGTGATTTAAAGAACAAAAAACTAAACGTTCTAGGGCTGGTAAGTAAGTTTATTTGAGGTGATTTGTTATTAGGATTTACCCTGAATTATAGTGGTCAGACTTTTCTTTTTTAATTAATTAATTAGGCTGCATTGGTTCTTCGTTGCTGCGCGCGGGCTTTCTCTAGCTGCGGTGAGCGGGGGCTACTCTTCATTGCAGCGCGTAGGCTTCTCATTGCGGAGCACGGGCTCTAGGCGCAGGGGCTTTAGTAGTTGTGCCACACGGGCTCAGTAGTTGTGGCTCGCGGGCTCTAGAGCACAGGCTTAGTAATTGTGGCGCCCGGGCTTAGTTGCTCCGCGGCATGTGGGGTCTTCCCAGATCAGGGCTCGAAGCCGTGTCTCCTGCATTGGCAGGCAGGTTCTTAACCACTGCGCCTCCAGGGAAGCCCTCCTTCTATGTACTTTTAAAAGGATTTGATTTGCTAAAACGTTTAGCATTTTTACATTTATGTTCACAAAGGATGCTGTTGTTCTGAAGGTTTCTTGAGATGTCTTTGTCAGTCTCAATCAGACCAGGATAATACTAGCCTCATAGAATATGTTGGGAAGTATTTCTTCCTCTTCAGCTTTCTGGGAGAGTTTATGTAGAATTGGTATTATTTCTTCCTTAAATGTTGGGAGTAATTCACCACTGTGAAGCCTTCTGGGCCTGGACTTTTGTATGTGTAAACATTTTTAACTAAAAATTCAGTCTCTTTAATGCATAGAGGGCTGTTCAGGTTACTGACTTCCTCTTGAGTAAGCCTGGTAGCTTGTGCCTTTCAAGGAATTTGTCCAGTTTATTGACATGAAGTTGTTTATAATATTCTCTTTGTCCCTTTAATAGCTGTAGAATTGGTAGTGGTATCATCTGTCTCATTCCTGATATTGGTAATTTGTGCCTTTTCTTTTTTCCAGCTACGTTGGTCAACTTTAACCCTGTCTTCTGGCTCTTCAAGCCAGTAGAGTTAAGACTACTGCTCCACACAGCACCTATTAGTGCCTGCCCTCAGGCAAAAAATTGGAAAAATGGGTAACTTGGCTGGGAGTCTTTTCCTTTCTCCAGTTGTAGGCTTCCCTACATTTTGGACCTGTTTTTGGTTGCTCTTCAGTACCTTCAGGTGGTTGTTTTTTATGTTGTTCAGAGGCTATAGTTGTTTGCTGTGAGAGGGTTTGTCCAGTGCTAAAAGTCTGGGTTTTGGGTTTTGTGGCATTATAGCCAATTGAAACATGCTTCAATAGCTGTAATCAAAGTATGGAACTGGGTAACTTAGCAGTACTTTCTAGTCATTGTTGCCTTTATTGGATTTGATATGGAATAGCTCAAGTGGATATTTAGAATGAATTATGGTGTTAGGGAAAGGTGAAAGGAGAAATGTTGGATTAACTGTTACTTTTCAAAATGGTATCAGTAGGAAAAACCATATTACTTTAAAAAAAGTGAGCACTCGAGTGCTGAGTATGTCAAGCTTCTGAATGTTTCTGAGCGCTTTTGCTTGTCATGGGGAAGTTTTTCAAGACGGAAGAAAACACTATATTTCAGGCATGAAAACAAAGCATTTCTAATTGCTTAATGTTTACTATATCAAATATATTAGTTTTAGGTCATATTAATGCTATGACACTTAAATATTTTATTTGTAATGGACTTTATTTTCTGGTCATTTTATATTGACCATTTATGCCCTTTTAGTATATATTACAATTGGAATTGAAAGACACTATGAGAAGTCATCTTAGGTCTCTGGACTTCGGCCTGATATTTGCTGAGCAGCTATGATGAGCCACACACTGTTCTAGGCACGGGAGGTTCAGTGGTGAACAAGGAGCTTATATTCTTAGAACTTAGAAATCTGACCCTTTTGGCACCCTGTGGGTGGTCAGACTCACATGTACCTGCCCTAATGCCAGTTTGTTCATTTGAAATGAGAACCACTGCTGTTAATTAGACTGGGGAGGTCGAACTGCGAGATTACTGCATTTTCTCTTTATAGACAAGGCGCATAGGAAGCCACATTACAATCACAGGGTTGCTTGGTGAGAATGGAATCAAAACAAAGGGACTTGGTTAGATAATCCATGATTAGGATACACCTGCCACAGAGACTATTTGGGTTTCCCCTGAATAATGCTGAGCAGTAAAACTTGCCAATGTCTGGTTCTTTGGGCTTATTTCTATGGTGACCATTTTCCTTTGTTCATATGATTTTTTTCAAACCAAACTGTATTACATTTTACTAAATGACAAGCCACAATCTAGGCCTGCTTCCCAATATTACACTCAGGTCACCTTTAGAAACATGTACAGGCATTCAAATTCTGGGGCTAGGCATGCGCATAGACAGTCTCTTGGTTGATTTCAACAGAGGGCCACCATATCCGTTGTGCAAGTAGGTTTTACCCTTAGAGGGTAGGCTTTTTTTGCCTTACATGTAGTCATGGTCTGGAAGGAGTCTGTGAATCCCTTATAGTTGTCCCCATGTACTGCCAGTAATATAGTTTTACTCTGTTTAAGTGGTTATAGAAGGTTTCACTTTTGTTTTTCCTATGACTTCCTGACGCCGGCTCCTTGTTCATAAGATCAGTTCCCTACTTACAACATTGTTTCAATGGGAAAGCTTAATCTTTCCTAGTGGAGGTAAAATTTATTTATTTGACAATGTCAGAAATATCTAAATTTAAATCTAGAAGGTCCTGGAAGCCAAGCATACATGTTAAAAAAAAATGAAGGCATTTACCATAATTCTCTATAAAGTTCCGGGAAACATGAAAAGTAGTTGCCTTCAAGCAGGAATGGCATGACTAGGTATGATGGAGGCTCAAACCTTGGAATTGTGAGCCAGTCTCACTCACTAGATTCTTACATTGTCCTCTCCAGCTGTACACCAGCTGTACACAATCAGGGTTAAAAGACCACCCAGTTTACTGTTAAGAAAAAAAATGTTAAGACCCAATGATGGCCATATTTGTCCACATCAGTTCTCCTGTTTTCACTGACACAAATGAAGTGATATCACTGTCTATACATCCACCAAAATCTATGGGCAGCCAGCAAGGAAGGCCTTGACAGGTACAGTTTGTAAGTTCCTTGAAGGCAAGAACCATTAGCACCAACAACAGCAAAATAGTGGTAGCAGCAATAATAATATATGTGTGTAGTGCTTTGTAGTTTTTTGCAGAGCCCCTTCACCTAAATTTTTTAATTTGAATTTCGCAAGTGGAATATATAGTGTATAGGTATGTTGATAACCATTTCTGCTTTCTAGTCAACCATAACCTACACCGTTTCTTACTATAAATTTTTGGCCTGAAAGATGGGAAAATGTATTTGTCCCCTTTGAATTACCATAGTGCCTTCTTTTACAGACAAATTTAGTTTTGTGAAGTTTTAGACTATACCTCTAAGGAATTTGAACACCAAGTTGATCGTTTGAGATGAAAAGCAAAACTAAGAATCAGTGTCTGACTCTCTTAGATGGTGACTGCCCTCTAAATCCTCGTACTGATTTTTTAGTTGAATAAAAACACAAGGCTAATTTCTTTTTTCAGTGTCCGTACCATTCATTCTTTGCGTGTGTGTGTGTTTAAATTTTTTTGTTGTTGAAGTATAGTTGGTATACAGTATTATATAAGTTACACGGGTACAATATAATGATTCACAATTTTTAAAGGTTATTTTCTTTTTACAGTTATTATAAAATATTTGCTGTGTTCTCTGTGTTGTACAATATATCCTTGTAGCTTATTTTATACCTAATAGTGTGTCACACCATTCATTCTTAAAATACATTCCAATTAATAACAGCTTTCTTTGCATACATTACTTCTGTAGATATCAAGTGTTCTAGATCTGTACTGTCTAGTATGGTAGCCATTAGCCACAGATCGCTATTTAAATCTAAATTTTAACTAATTATAATGAAATAAAATGAACATTTCAGTTCCTTAGTCACACCAGCTACATTTCAAATGCTCAGTAGTCGCGTGTGGCTAGTGACTATCATATCAGACAGTATAGATAGAGAACATTTCCATCAATGCAGGAAGTGCTGTTGGACAGTGCTGTTCTAGGCGACTATCAGATAATTCTGCCATTGTTTATAATTTTATCTGCAACAGATTTATGTTTCTAAATACATTTAATAAGCCTGTCTATGTGATGTAAAATATGTACTTTGAGTATGCTTTTTAAGAATATACATGAACTTTTTATTTTCTTAGCGCTCCTTAAGTAACAGATCTTACAGGTAAGCAGGAATGGGAATCCAAGTAGAAACTCTGTGTGATGATAAAAATGTCCAGTTTCTCTTCCCTTCTGTGGATATTTGGTGAAGTCAACAGAAAAATTGATGGAGAAACATGATGCTGCAGTATTTAGAAAGTGCACGGCCATCTAATAAGGAAAAGTAACTGACTAACAGTAATCTTAAGATGATTCACATAGTTGAGATTCCATGATGCAAAAATTTAGGTCAATTGTACTCTCATCAGATTAAATATTAATCAGAGAGTTTAGCTTGAAAAGGCATTTGACAATTGGAGAATCTCTCAAGTGTAAAGCTGATATTAAAAATTTGATATCACATGTGAGGACCTTAAGTGTTACAAGTTAATTCAGTAAGATGTTGAGCATATCCCATTTACCTTTTCCTCTTTCTACTTATATATTCAGGTTGTGCGGAACTAAAGGAAAAATTCAGGCTTAACACCCAAAGTCTATATTTTTGCCATCAGTGATTCAGGCAACTTCAGGCTAAAGATGCAGCATCCTATCATGTATTCAGATTAACTTGGACAAAACACTCACAAACATCTTTCATCCTTGTTTGTGTAACAGTGGTCTCCCAAGTGGCTGAATGTAAGGAGAAGCCTATAGGTAAATAGGCCATGCCTCCGCCATGGCGCCAGCACTGTGCCACGGTGGAGGACGAAATTGGATAGGTCTTATTCAAGGGCTTTGCAGAACAGAGACATTTGGACACACTGAGTTCCAGATAGATTGAGAAAGTTGTATGAATATGAAAGAAGTGATCACCTTTTAAAAACGAGCAGAACCCCACGAAACACTGGTAGTTGTTATGTTAGTGTGATTCTGTGCAATCAGATGTATGTTTAATGCCATTTTCACTTTTAAAGGCCATCGCTTTCTTGCAAAATCAGACAGTGTTAAGAGACTCAAAGGACAGCTGTGTTTTTTGAAAAAGGCCTTTCCGCTAGTTGGGGTGATAAGTGTAACATTTACACAGAAAGCAGATACTCCCCCTTTTATTTCTATGTTCATTTTAGATACTCTTTGCCTAAAGTAGCAGCTTGTTATGAGCATGAGTATAGAAGAGAAGTTTTTATTCATAATTAAAGAACATCAGTAATAAAAACATTTCCCTAGTGTGACAAAGAACAGCCTTTGTTTAAGGGTTAGGTATGTCTAAGGAAGTGACTCTTGTTAAGAACTAAGGAATAAAATATAATTTGTCTTATCTCGTGTAAGGAAAATTGTCCTAACTTGCATGCTGCTGAGTGCCTAATTTACATTTAAAGCTGAAGTAATGAAGCCTTTATTTTTTGCCAGAAACTCCCATTTCTCTCCCAAATATATTCTCTATCAGACCAAAATAAAAAAAAAAGGCTCATTATTTTGCATGGTAATGTGTCTTTGCTGATGTAGAAAAGCAACATAATTTAGCATGAAGGATTAATTTAAACTTTCTTATGGGCTCTTTTGCAGATAATTAAAATTATTTCTAGAGATCAAAAGGTGGGTTTGCAGAGCACACCAAAAAGAATAGCTTCGTCCTCTGAGTTGCGAATGGAAGGGTATAGTCCTTTTCTTGCCAGGAGGAAGAGGTTCCTGAAAACTCAAGGATTTAGAATTTAAGTTGGAGAACTTTAGACCTCATGGAAACTGTAGTCACAGGGGGTCTGAAGTTGAGAGCTCTTAGGAATAAACAGTGTTTATTTAACTGAATATAAATATATGTATTTATATATGTATATATTCAGTTAAATAAATCTTCTAAATGTAGTACAAATGACCTTTAATTTATATTCTTATTTAGTAATAAGGGGTACTGTGTATTCATTTTCATTCATGAGCCCTTGTTTAATAGAAAATTTGCTTTGTTGGTGAAAATAAGCATGCTTCGAGGTATTTCCCCTCCTTCCCCATGGCTGGTCTTCAGCCTAGCTGTTCATTGCCTTTCTGATTTTCGGACTCCGAAATGGTTGCCTCCCAGGGCTCCCCACCCCCACTCACTGCTTTCTCTTAGATGCCGTCAGCGTGTAGTTTGGAGTTCCAAGTGTGTTTTGCGCTCACCTTCTTTATTTTTCCTATGGTTTCATTCTTAAAATCTTTATTCCTGTTCTGCCATCGGCTCTTACCTTTCTTTCCTCTTCCCAAGCCCAGCTCCATCTTTCTCTAATTATCCCCAACAAGATTGAATCTTAGTGCAATTTCCATGTACTACTGCAACTAAATGAAATTTTGGAAGTTACCCCCAAAATACACAGAAGTGAAGTTGAGAATATGCAAGCTCAGTCTAATCAGATCAGATATGGGTAATTAGTGTAGTATCCTGCAAGTGTGTATGATTATGTGCGCTCTCAAACACTCTATGTGTATATGTATGCTACAACCACGTATATATAAATAACGTTTAACCTAAGAAGAACTTGCAAGTGTTAAGCTACTTAAGAACTTTCAAAGCTTCCACGACAGTTGCATGTTTCAATAAAAGCGGTCAGTGTGTTTGCTATCAGTCAGTGGCATAATCAATCATTTATTGAATACCACTTTGGATTTGGGAAGAAATGGAGGTATTTACAGCCTTTTGGAACCTAACTGGTTCCAAAGTCTCAAAGCTTCTTGGCCGTTCCAGCACGAGAGTTTCAGATCCTAGATGGTAGTCACCTGATGACTCCTGACACCAGACTGCACCACCTACCTTCATTCCTTGGGCCCCGGGGGTGTCCCGGATGGGGTGGGAATGCCGTTGACGCTCCCTCCCAGCCCTTCTCAGCTAGCAGTCATCAGACATTGGAAGAAGCAAAAACAGCTCCTTACTGGAAAGAGGTTGAAACTTTTGTTCTGTGAGTAACTGCATTCCTGATAAAGCCTTGGTTGTTGTATTGTTTTAAAGCTTACCCCTGGGCTTTAGCCTGTGTTTTTATTTTTTAGGAACGATTCTATGCATCGATAGTATGCTCTATTCTTTAAATTTTTAAAGAAGTAAACCGAAATGTTCTGATTTTCGTGTTGTTTAGAGTTCTTATCCCAGGGAAGAACGTCCAGAAAGATAGTCTAGCAAATCTGTGATTATTTTACCCTGATTTGGTATTCCCTGTGGTGGGAACTTTATGAGTTTTTCTTGTAATCATCGTTATCATAGTTAAGATTTATTGCCTAACTCAGTAAGGGGTAGTTGGATGTTTGTACTGGTTTTGTGAGTTCTTGGATGAGATATGTAAAATAGATTCAACTCGAGGCACTCTTGTAACAGTAAATACTAGAGCCACTGCCGTTGTTCGTCAGAAATCAGGAGAAAAACTTCATCATTGGCCTGAATGAGCTGAAGTTCATAGTAAGACTGTGGTCATTTATTCATTACCTCTTTTTCAAATAGTGAAACTCTTGGGTTTCTGTGGACAAGGCTGCTTTTTAATGGCATGTTCTCCAAACAGCTGTTAGGCACCCCCCTTCCCCAATACCACAGATCACATCTGTTCCCACTGTTGATTAGCTCGAGGGTGGAGAAAGAAGAGAGGCTGTAGCATGTGTAATTACCAGTAATTAATTCTTGTTGAGCCTCTTCATTTCCTTCTATTCTGACTCCACCTACCCTTCTTCCTGTCTCCGTTGTAAATTCTATTCCATGTTGGCTACTTGTGGAAAATAATCTTGATGGGTATACAGCTGTTTTCCTAAAATTTTACATTCACCTTACAGTGAAGCTTTTATTTTTCTTCTGGTGGCAAAGTCTCTTGATAAGGCAAGGCAAATAAGAAAATACTGAAGTAGTGAGTACATCTCTTGGGGCTAGTTTTCCTGCTTCCTTCTGTTCGGTTTCTGTTGATGCTGTTTCCAACTGTCAACAAATATTTAGCGAATATATTCTTTCTTAAAGGAACTAATGCAAGGCGTGAGTGAAGAAGTGTGAGGAAAACAAATGTAAGATACAGTCCTGGTCCTGAACATTAACGTACAGAGTAGTCAGAGGCGTAAAATATGTACATGGAAAAATAACGGTGTAAGTTAACGTCTAATAATTGACCAAAATTGTCAAGACCATAAGGTGGAGGTAATGCTCTACTGTTTTTCTTTCTCTTTGGGATAAGGTAGGGCTAAAGGAAATATAAATTTGACATTTTAATTAATATGTTACGGTAGAAGAGACATATCACAGGCTTGCTCTTTAATAAAGAAAGTTCACAGTAATCTTCTTTACACATCTTAAAAGCCTAGAGATTTTCAAGGCGTGATGCTTTTTTTTGAGCCTCTTTTCAGGAGAATGGAGCTTCAAGTGGACCATTTTAAAACTGCTTGTTTTTAACATTTCAGATAAACTTAAAAATGTATTTGGTGTATCAGTCAGCAGGGCCCCAGCAGGAAAGAGATGACACTGGGATTAATGGGAGGATTTGATAAAGGGATTATTTACCAAAATGTGGGCGGCGCATATAGTAAAAGCACAAGGCAGCTGTGTGAACTTCAGGGCTAGTAATAGCAGGGATGTTACACTCTGAGGTGAAGAGGAGTGAGAGGAGGAACAGATACCTAACCTCCAAAGAGAGAGTTGGGTGAGGAGGGTCTTCTGATCGCAAAGGATTCCGCCAGCCCTGACGCTGAGCCCTCCGGGAGAAAGCCAGAGGCATAGCCTGTGCTCATTTCCCTCCTGATCCAAGCAGTGTCCGCCATTAGCCAAACTCCACTGGAATTGGGACGAGGGAGCTCTTTGATGTAGTCTGTTAGGTCAGCCTTCCCTCCCACAGAGCAGGGTGGAGCGTGGAACTGGATGAACAAAGGCAAGATACCTGGTATATTTGGAGACTTTGTTAAGTTTGCCTACATATGAGAAATCCCTCTTGGATAACGTAATCCTGTGCACTGAATAATCTCTGACAATAGGCGTATGTCAGGAATCAGTACGCTTCGTGACACATCAGTCACTTCTCAAGCATGTGCACAGGGAGCCATTGATATAGGTTAGTGATTCTCACCTGGGGGCAGTTTTGGCCAGTGTGAGACATTTGACAATGTCTGGAGGTGTGTTCGTGTGTGGGCTTTGTCATTAGGATCTGGTGGAGGGTAGTCATGATGAAGCGAACACAGTGAAGTGCTTTTTCATTCCATCAAGGTAGCTGCCCAGATGATTGTCGAAGACTCTTAACTGAAGCAATGACCATGACTTTTGGTGAGAAGAGATTACTGAGCTTTGAAAGAACAATTCGAGTTGCATTCTGAGAATGAAGCTACAAGTCAGCATAGGTTGTACACATTGAACATGAGGTCGGGGGATGGGGTGGGGATTCAAGCCCTGAAAGATAAAGAAGAAATGAGACCACTGTGAATAACTGGGGTGTAGATGGCAAGCTCCTCAAGGGCATGGACTGCATTTTAGGTACCTTAGGAGAGGTAAGCACCATGTCTTGAGCAGTACAGACTGTCAATACCTATTTGGCAAGTGAATGAGTAACCCTTAATTGAGGAGAAATGGTTAGAAAGAAAGGCACCAGTAGGAAGGGACAGATGAAAGATGCTGGAAGGGGAGGAGGTGAGATACTTAATGTGAAAGGAAAGATGCTCTGGATTGCAAAGAAATGAGAAAGCTAGGCTGTAGAGGCCATATTGGGTGTGCCGCTCAAGCTCATTGGATCTCAGGTTTCCAGACTTTATGTCTGTCCCTGACCTGGACCCTTGTACCTCATGGTTTCCTTTTCTTTTCTTTCTTTCTTTTTTTTTTTTTTTTTTTTTTTTTTTTTTTTTTTT
>NC_041234.1:8739887-8755387 GCF_002837175.3 Physeter macrocephalus
AGCGGCCACGGCTCACGGGCCCAGCCGCTCCGCGGCATCCCTTTTCTTTAAGATGCAATAGGTAGGGACAAGGATATTTAAATGATGTTGTCAGAAACCATTTGTCCCATTCCTCTTTTATCAGCACTGCCTTCCCTCCCTTTTAATGTCATGCCCTGCATGGACCCTGAGCTCCTTCTCTCCTTCTTAGTTGGACCCAGCTGAAGATTTAGGTAGGCCTCCAAAGAGAAGATTTTAATAGATCAGTCCATTGGTGTGGGACTTGGTGTGATTGGCTCAGTCATCCTGTTTTTATATTCCTGCATGACAACGCTTGATAGCTGTTCCTTTCATTGTCAGAAAAGGGAAAGCTGCTTACTTGGAGGTGACCACATTTGTCTTTTAAGTTCCTTAAGAGCAGTGAAACTCCTTTTATACTTCCCTCAGTGCTCAGCCCATTGTAAATGCTTGTTGAATTAGTGGATTTATGGAGGGTTACTCCTAAGATGGCAAAGAGAAGTGGTAGAGTGAGATAGGCAAGGTTATATTTAGGAAGCCTTGGCCATGCAGTGTTCAGTCTTCTGAGTGACACATGATATTAAAAGGCCTCTTGTGTTCAAGAGGGTTGACTGTAGAATTAAGAAATAGAGGAGGAATTCAAAATACTGGAATGGGAGCTGGAGGTAACAAGAGAGCAGGAGTACTGTCTCTTTGCTGGAGGAAGAGTCATGCTGCTGTGGCCCGATAGTAGGCAGGGCCAGGTAGATCTGAAATGTCCACCAGCCAGCCTCATCAGCATCGTTAAAAGAATGTCTGCCATCCAACTTAATAGCGAATCTTGCAGATTTTTTAAAAATCAGCTTTCGGCTTCCCTGGTGGCACAGTGGTTAAGAATCCGCCTGCCAGTGCAGGGTATACGGGTTCGAGCCCTGGTCCGGGACGATCCCACATGCCGCGGAGCAACTAAGCCCGTGCGCCACAACTCCTGAGCCTGTGCTCTAGAGCCCGCGAGCCACAGCTACTGAGCCCACGTGCCACAACCACTAAAGCCCACGCACCTCGAGCCCGTGTTCTACAACAAGAGAAGCCACCGCAATGAGAAGCCCGTGCACCGCAACGAAGAGTAGGTCCCGCTCACCGCAACTAGAGAAAGCCCACGCGCAGCAACGAAGACCCAACATAGCCAAAAATAATAAATTAATTAATTAATTAAAAAAAGAAAGAAAAATCACTGTTTTTAAAAAAAAAAGTTAATGATGGGTAAGATTCCTTACAGACAGCCAGTGAACTAACCAACCTTTGGAATTTCCTAATCAAAACCATACACTATCTCTGTAATTATAATCATAGTGGTCATGGATTTGTTAAGGCTCATTTGTTTTTTCTCCCTTCACCTATGACTGATGGTTGACACTAATTTTTAGGATGCTTAGTAAAGGGTTTATAAGTGACATTGGAGCCAGCAAAATGAGTCACTCCTCTCTGGCAGTCTCTTGGGTAAATCGAGCATAGCCATGGGTATGAAATATACCAGGCAACTGTTTACTGTAGTTTTAAGACTGATTCAACATAAGCATAAAATCTGTCCAAGTTTGGAAGGGAGGCTAATCTTTTTGGGGCTGTGACCCATTTGAGAATTGGGTGACAGCTGTGGATTCTTTATCCAGAAAAATGTTCACATATACACCAGTACAGAATTTTATAGACCATGAAGGAGGTTCACAGACTGAGCCATAGCTCATAGAGGAAGTTTGTGCAGTTGAAAGTGCATCTTCAAAATTACATTGTTAGGGACTTCCCTGGTGGGTCAGTGGTTAAGAATCTGCCTGCCAATGCAGGTGACACGGGTTCGAGCCCTGGTCCGGGGAGACCCCACATGCCGTGGAGCAACTAAGCCCATGCGCCACAACTACTGAGCCTGCCCTCTAGAGCCTGCAAGCCACAACTACTGAGCCTGCGCTCTAGAGCCCATGAGCCACAACTACTGAGCCCACGTGCTACAAACTACTGAAGCCTGCGTGTCTAGAGCCCTTGCTCCGCCACAAGAGAAGCCACTGCACTGAGAAGCCCACGCACCACAACGAAGAGTAGCGCCTGCCCGCCGCAACTAGAGAAAGCCCGCGCACAGCAATGAAGACCCAACGCAGCCAAAAATCATAAATAAATAAATAAATAAATAAATAAAATTATGTTGTTATATTTGGGATGGGTTAAAACATCTGTTTTTGAAATATAAATTATAGAAAGTAATGTGGCAAAATATTGGCAGATGGGGATATTGCAGAAAAGAGATTTTTTTTTTCCCTGTGGTTATTTATTGAGATCATAGCAGAATCTTAAGGGATAGGGAATTGTGAGGGGCTTTGTTTGTTTATCAAACAAAAAAAAAAACCTGAGGATTGTTGGCTGGTTTTGCCCTGTCTTTTTGTTGAGGCAGAGGAGCGTGGAAGGTAAGCACCTCATCCCTTGCAGACCTTGTGCCTCTTAACATGGAGAGCGGCCTGTAGACAGACCCACGGAGAGGGGAGCTGGCGATGGGCAAGGAAGGGAGGATGGAAGCAGATGGGCGTGGCGCACAGGATGGAAGGAGAGAAATTTCTTACGCATTTGCCCAGGTTGAATGCAATGCCCTTTTTTTTCTTCCTGTTTTAGTTCGTCTTGACATCTCCATCGAACAGACACATCGAGAAAGGAGATTTTCCTCTTTGCCAGAAGTTCTTAGAAAGACTTCGCTGGTCTTCAATGTCATCTCCTTTGGGGTTAAGGAGAGCTGTTCTTTCCGAACTTCTTGTCGAGGGTTCTTGTATTCCTAATGCTTTATCTCAAGCTAGCTTGTTTTCGATAAATCCCTAAAGCAGAAGGTATTTTGTTCAGCTATCTAAGCACGAAAAGCAAGTATGTAATGCTGTAGTACCAGCGTTGTGGTTTTTTTCTCCTGCACGATATATTAACTAAGCAGAAAATTTAAAAGAACAAAGACAATAAAAGTAATGTTTGTTAGTGGTAGTTTGAGATATTTCAGGAGAGATGAGATGTGAAGAAAAGCTATGCCGTATTTAGAAAGCTCCCTCCAACCCAACAGTATCTATTGAAGTAAACTTGATGACAGACTTTTTTCCTCTTCATGAATCATTGTATTCCTATAAAAGCGAAAATTCCTCTTCATCTAAACAAATGGCTTCCACATCTGTTTTCTTAGTTTCTCAAAAGGGTGTCTTCGGCTTGCATTTTTTTTTAAAGTGTTTATCTGTTTAAAACGGAATATCGTCAAAAGCAGTTTATACATCAAAATCCAAGTTGGTCTTCAGCTTCTAAGAATTAGTCAAGAATGATCTGGTGGTGATGGTGGTTGTATAGGGAGAAAAGAAAACACATTTTGTATTCTGCATAGGTAAGTTCTCCCTAACCATCCTCTTCAAATTTCATTGATTTATATTTAATTTTACATGCTCTTTTGGTCTTGGGGGCTGATTGAGTAGGTAACTTTGTTATTGGTGGCACATCCCAATATTTTAATGCTCTGGATTCAGAGTTCTGAACCTAAGTATTTTCCAGATTAGTAGCAGGAGAGTTAATCTGTTAGTCCCGTTGACTAAGAACTGATCTGTAGTTAGATTTTTTTTATTGTTGTTGTCCCGTAGTCAGCTTTCTCCCACCAAGTCACTAAGAGAAACACACTCAGAACTGGTTTGTAAAACGCTGCTGTATGCCCTTTTCTAAAGTGCTTGTTCAGTTATCCATCTTGGGTGAGTCTGCGCACCCTCACGGGTTTTGGTTTTGTCTTTTAAAATCTGTTTTCTCTTCTTGTGTGACAGGCCACCATGCCCTTGAGACCATCCTGCCATTTAAAAATAAAGAATGAGAAGCAGCTGAAGTGCTGGCTCGTTTGCAGCTGACAGCAATCTGATCTACTGCTTGGATTCTTTTATCTGGGGACCAGACATGCCAGTGGTTTGTGGCTCGTCCTAGCCATGCCATCTGCAGTCACAGGGTTTAAGAGGGTGGGAGGAGAGGAGGTTGTCTCCAGGGGAAAGAAAGGTTTTTGTTTTTGTTTTTTGTATGTAAAGGTCAGGGAGAAAGGCTGTAGCTCGGCACATGGGGTCCTACAGCAGGTCGCAGGCTCCTGGCTTCTTCCCACCCAGTGGAATTTCTGGGCCCTGATGGGGCGCTCTTCTTTCAGGAGGTTCCGCAGGCTCCTCCCACCCCCAAGCTACGGCTGTCTGTTCTGTCAAAACAGTGGCTAGCTTTGAGGTCAAAGGTCTATGAGAACTCTGAGATATTTGATGTTATCAAATCAGTGACAAAGGCAATTGATTTAATCACTTATGACTTAGTTTTTCTCAAAGGGTGTGGAGAATATTGTTTGGAAACAGGGGAACCCTTCCCCCATCACTCCTTTTCTTGGCTGACCATGAACCGGAACTGCTAACAAATGGAGTCAATCTTGACATAAGGGAGGAGCCCCCCCCGCTCCCAAATGCAGAAGAGAGGCAGGAAAAGGATGGTTACGTTGGAGCAATGGGAGGCTCTTTCCTGGTGAAGTGAATTGATTGATGTTCCGTCTTCCCGTTGAGCCCACCGTCACCTCAAGGAGGGGAGCCTCCGCAGAGGTTTTGCTTGCTGTTTCTTGAGCCGCGGCTGGTAGCTGCTTTGGTTGCTCATGAAAAGGCAAGGTGCTCCCCCTTTTTGACCTTGTTCAAAGGCTTAATACAATTATTTGTGTTAGGCGCTAGCCACCTGTTGGGATCGTTCTCATTAAAGGTCAGCGTGTGGTGCCTCGCTGTCTGACTGTGGCAGCCTGCGTCAGATTTGCCAGTGGCGACTGGTTTGTGTGACACCTGCCAATTGTGACAGAAAGAACGGAGATTTGATAGATGGAAGGGAAAGGAAGGTGCTGGAGGAGAAATGAAGGATCAGGAGACCCACGGAGCACCATTACTGGGGTTGGGGTGCCAACTTGCCTCGTCTCCGTTTTCTCCTGCTTCCCCATCATGAACTGTGCCGTCTGTTTTGATGGGCTCTGTTAGTGTCTGCCCACTGCCATTGCTTTGATTTATTCATATATTGCATCTCTGTTGAGCATTGGATTTCTTGCATCTGAAACTCGCCACATCTCCTCTATTGAGCATCCTTGCTGCCCCCTGCCTCCCTGTGGTCTCCACTGAGTTGTCCACAGGCATAGCATATTCATCAGCTACAAAACGCTCTGCCTCTGCTCCCCTTCCCGGATTCCCTATCTCAATGAGTAGCTGCCTCCCCAGTTGTTAAGCCAGGAATGTGGGTATCGTTCTTGACTCCTGTCTCTTCCTCGTGCCCCAAATCCAGCCAGTTGCCCAGTTTTGTAGATTCCACTTCCTAAATACCCGTGACTCACTCTCTCTCTCTCTCTCTCTCTCTCTCTCAATCTCTCTCTCTCTCTCTCTCTCTCTCTCTCTCCAGTGCAATGACTATTATGTTATTCAAGCCTCATTACTTCTTCCTGGGCGCTGCCCCTGCCCCCACTCCTCCACATGTATTCTCCACAAGTTTTACAGCCAGAGAGACCTCTTTAAACTATCAATCTGATTCTGTCTCTCCTTAAAAGTCCTTACTGTGGCTTATGAGGCCCTTCACAGTTGGGCCTCTTTCCTGCCCTCTCCCAGCTTTCCCAAGCATTCTAGCCTCAGCCGTACTTTATATTTTCTTCTTGTTGCAAAAAACAAACAAACAAAAACTTAAAAAAATTTTTTGAAAGCTTTTCTTCAATCACCATTGAGTTTCCCCTCTGTCCTTTGGATCTTCACACTCTTCCCCTGTTCCTCTTATCCTGTTATTCTCTATAGCTCACCTTCCCCTTATTGACAATCTGCTTTCATGAATTTTCTCTAACTCCCACCCCAGAGGCCCCTATTATGTATGAGTATATATTTTTTTCAGTTGCCTATTTGGTTCTCTCCACTAGATATTACATGCTCTAGAGGGAAGGGATCTGATGTCTGAATCACTCACCTTTGTGTTCCTTTTACCTAGCACATAAGAACAGCTCAGGAAATACTTGTTGATGAGTGAACGATAACTTCTTTTCTGAGGTTCTAAACAAAAAGAAAATAACAGGGCTTCCTAGAATTCATATCAGATTCTTGAGCCTTGGCCAGATTAGAAAGTAGAAATGCAAATGAAGTTCAGAAGTAAAGGGGTTTTTTTAATTTTTCATAGCAGTGATTAGCCAAATCTTTTATAGCTTATATGTTGATATTTTGTCCTCTCCATATTCTGCATCTCCATCCTAAATGACTTTTCTCAACTTGGTATTTATCTTTCTTTCAGAATTTTCTGAGTTCTTCCCAAAGAAAGCATAGAGGATGATGGGACAGGAGAAAAAGTGTTTGATAAATGGGAACACATTATTTGATTGATCCTTAAATGTAGAGAGACATTCTGGAGGCGTGCCTGAGTATGTGTGCAATGCATGTATCTCTGGACAGGTGGACACAATCACATTTCCCCAGAACGAGACCATCTTTCTGAAAGATTTTTCTTTGTAGTGGGAGCCCTCCATATTTTAATCATAGCTAGCTCCTAGAATCTGTTTTCTGAATTTCTAATAAAAAGAGGGTGGGCACGGGACACCATTTTATAAGAAATAGAGTTGCTTTGGGAGGGCATGTAGGAAGTATGGTCATTATAGAACAGAATTTAGTGTTTAGCCTTGGGACTGAGCGGGGGAACCCCGTCCCCCCCAGGTATTGAGCTTAAAAAGCTCTCCCTCCTCTGACCTCCCTCAAGGCAGAGAATAATGAAGGACAGCCCCATGACTATCTTGTCAAACACCAGTCTTGAGCTTTCTGGAAATCAACAATGCTTCCATCAAAATGGTGACAGCAGCGCCTTGGTCACTCTGCAGCTTGAGGTTGTCCTCCGACCACCAGCTAGGTCCTCTTCCACGGCTGAGCTTCAGGCCAGGTGCTTAGTAATGACGAGTGGCAACCTGTGAAATCTGATATTTGTGGGGGCCGGGAGCTCAGAGTTTGTTAGTCACATTTTCTCATGACCTCAGTTATAAAGAAAATGTTGCAGATTCTGGAAAATGCTAATGTCCTTTTTAGCCATAAGTATTATCTTGATTGCAGTGCTTCAGAATTGCCCAACTTCATTATCTGAGCATAGCCAGCCTGACGCCTTCTTCTCAAATAGACAATTATGATCAATTAAGCACTTTCAGGCCTTATAGAATACTTAATTTTATTAGTCAATTATTTGTGCTTTGAAAGAGTTAATGGTAGCTACCCAAGCCATTATTAGAAATTAGAATGTCCCAGAATAGAAAGGCTATTTCCTTTGTGTATGGCACTGCAGTGGAAAATGCCAAGCATAGTTTTTACTGAGTTAAAGGGTGAGGGAGGGCGGGGAGGGGGAGAAAGTTACATGTAAATCATTTAGCCATTAACCTAATGGGTGGATTTATAAATCCTATTACTCTAAGCCCTTTTCATTTCCACTGAGGCTTGGTGCATGCTTGATCCCACTAATGTAAAATTCATTCCGTCTAAGTGATTACTGAAGTAAGACACTTTGAGTCAATTTTCATCAGGTTGTGCGAAACTTGCCTGAGTGCCGGTGTTCACTACAGTGCGGACATAGTTTGGCCGTGTCTTCATTAGCCCCCCCCCCCCAGATGAGTTATGTGAGGAGTCAATCAGGGAACCAAATCTTGGTGCCTTTTGACATGTCTGTGTTTTTCTGTGAGGGAAATACATTGAAGGGGCCGAAAATACCCAGCTCCAAAGCAAGAGGCAAGACCTTTGGGTGGGGTTTTTCTAGTCTCATGGACATTACATGAATTCCAGGAAATCGGAAAGCTCTATTTTTATGGCTAATTGGAACATCTTCAGTGATACTTATACTTAAATGAATCGAAATTTCAAAATTGATGAAATACATGGACCCTTTTCCTAGAAAAATGCATACAGGCACACATTCAAATTTCTCCTTACAGTTTCGGGGATTTTCAGATTTCTTGACCTTAGGTTAATATCTCCTGCTCTAGTTTCAATCTTGTTGTCTGAGGGATTTTTTTTCTCCCCCTGAGAATTTAATATTTAAGAATGTAGGCTCGTACTTGAACTCTTGTGTCTGTGAGTAGATTTGGCTCAAGTTTGCTTTAAAGCCAGCTCTACAAGCTCTCCAGGCTCCTGTGTCAGGTATAATCCCACGTATGGCAATAATGCACATATATGCAAGTGAAACATATAAGACGTGAGTTTCTAGACTGGAAGTTGGAGTGGAGGAGGAATAGAGCATAAGAATGTTGTGAAAGGAAGGTGTTTTTTTTGTTTTGTTTTGTTTTTTTCTCGGTACGCGGGCCTCGCACTGTTGTGTCCTCTCCCGTTGCAGAGCACAGGCTCCGGCCGCGCAGGCTCAGCGGCCGTGGCTCACGGGCCCAGCCGCTCCGCGGCATGTGGGATCTTCCCGGACCGGGGCACAAACCCGTGTCCCCTGCATCGGCACGCAGACTCGCAACCACTGCGCCACCAGGGAAGCCCTGTAAAGCGGATTTCTAAAAATCCACAAGACGAGTAAATATTTTGGGGCAAGAAATTAGAAGACAAGGGAGAAGTTCACTTTTCATTTCACATATTCAGCACCGTAGTTTGTGGTTTTTTAAGTTTTTTAGATCAAAATTAGGGCCCTGTCAGATTTTAGGGCAGTAATTGAAAGATACTCATAAATATCATTAAATGTGTCTGTTGGGGAGGGGAAACCTTTCAGAAAGCTTTGTTTAGTCAACGTGTTTTATATTAACATGTTTTAGATTCCTTACACATGAGCTATCAGAAGGTTAGGTTGTAAATTAAGGATTTAAAACAAAATCAGTTTATTTGGAAACAGGAGTTGTATGGGAGAGGTACACTGTTTCAGCCAAGTTTATAATTAACGGGCCTTTATCACTGGGGTAGAAATTCATTTCTCTTGAGTGAATATTTGTTTATTTAACATGCATTGTATTTGAAGGTGGGATTAAAACTGATTTACTGTTCATTTCTTGCATGGAAAGAGCTGGCATTTAAGTGTGTGCTGTGTGTGGGTTTAATAGCCGCTTTCTGTAACCAGTTTTAGGGTCCTGTCGTTGTGGAGGTGCATTTATCAATCCATGGCTTTGCTTCTTTTCTTCTTCTCACGCTGGACCACTTGGGTTTGCCTCCTTTCACTAGAGCCTAAGAAATAAATATGCATTGAATTACTGCTACGTGCCAGGCATTGTGTTAGGTTTAATGGCAAAGACATGATCTCTGCTTATAATTTGCCTTATAGTTTCTTAATCTTACCTTTTCTAATAGAGTTGTATGCTGTGGTTTACACAGAATAATTTTGGGGCTACATTGGACTGACATTCTCATTAGTATCATTGGATTGGGGAGGCCAGAGAGGCTTTTCTGGTGGTGTGAAGTTCCTTGCAAAATAAAGGAACTTCATGTTTTAGTTGGAGGGGCCATTTATTATGTTTGGAGCTGGTGAAGGTTTGGGGGAGATGGTTGGGATTTAGAATGAATGCTTGTGGGACAGACAATTGAATATAGGCCTGGATAGAGAAAATGTTGAGTTATCAGTATAATATTACTGATTCTCAGCCAGGGGCAGTTATGCTCCTCAGGAATCATTTGGCAACATCTGGAGAAAATTTTGGTCACAACTGAAGAGTGTATGTGTGTGTCTGCGCACACATATGTGTGTGCATGCATGCTACTGGCATCTAGTAGGTAGAGGCCAGGGCCAGCCTCCCATGACAAAGAATTATCCAGCCTAAATGTGAGTAGTGCTGAGGATGAGAAACACTGGGGTGTGTGTGTGTGTGTGTGTGTGTGTGTGTGTGTGTGTGTGTGTAGATGTGCATGTATTCTCCCGGAGTGGGGGAGCAGGGGCATCTCAAGACAAGGTGTCAGATGTTTTATATACTGTAAATGTGCCCACCCACTTAAATGAAGTGCATAAAGTTATATGCAGACAACTCGTGAGAGCTTACGTATTTCTAGTTATTTTACGACCACGTGGCCTTCAAAAGCAACCTAGAATATGGCAATATAGTCTTATAATGATAGTTGTGTTTGTTGGATATATTAGTGCCTCCTTCTCATAATACTAAAGAAATGAATGTGGTACAAAGTCAGAGCAGCCAGATATAAGGAAGAGATATTGCTACTTGTCAAACTTGGATTCTAGACTTTTAGATCTGGGAGGAATCCCAACCTCTTAATTTTATAAATGAGGATGCTAAGACCTAGAGGGGGAAACCAACTTGTTCGCAAATCACTTAGCTAGTGATTGGCAGTTTTAAACCAGCACTCAGATTTCAGACCCCTGACTTTTAAATTTTTTTAACTCGTATTTGTATAACGTTTTATCTTTGTAAAGCATGTTTTCAGCATACAGTTCTTATTAACCACCTAGCTCTGGGAACTAGGTGGTAGTATTATCGCAGTTTTAAAGAAGGTAAAGCTAAGGTTTAAAGGCGGCAGAGAGCCCAGTGTCATGGGAATGGTGGAGACAGAAAGTAGGGTGCTTATTAAATCCATAGCCCTTGCTCCCTGAACATCTTAGAGAGAAGACACACATCTAAGAATAACAGAGAACAGGAAAATAGGAAAAAGGCAATCTAATTTAATGAAGATGAAATAAAAGATGTATGCCAAGCAGGAGAACTGGGTAACACCGAGTCCTGCTTGGAAACTGCTGAAACTGGGAATAGGGAAAGCTTAGATAATGGTTGGATTACCAAATATCATAATATTTATATTTCTTCTACTTTTCTCTTCCCCATCCTTCAAAACCATTCATTTTGCTACCCCTATTATGCTAATGTATTACAAAAAGTTTCCAGTTTATTTCTAATTTTATGTCATCAGTAACAGAAGAATCCTAAAGCCATTTGAGATTTCACTTGTCATTCTGTTCGTGCGTTATTTGTTTCGAATTTGACCTTCACCCAGCATTTTCTTATCTTAGAAGATTCCCATTTTGTTTAGTTTCTGCATCAGATATCAAAGTGGGTTTCTTGTTAGTAGATATTACTATAATAGATGTATGCTTTTGGAGTAAGAGCTTGAAATTTTATTTTTTTTTAACTGTGGGAAGTTGGTGTTTTCTCTCTCATTTAGTATTAATAAGTACTGTTTGGGACTTCCCTCGTGGCACAGTGGTTAAGAATTCGCCTGCCGATGCAGGGGACACGGGTTCGATCCCTGGTCCGGGAAGATCCCACATGCCACGGAGCAACTAAGCCCGTGCGCCACAACTACTGAGCCTGTGCTCTAGAGCCCGCGAGCCACAACTACTGAGCCCACGTGCCACAGCTTCTGAAGCCTGTGCGCCTAGAGCCCGTGCTCTGCAACAAGGGAAGACACCACAATGAGAAGCCCGCGTACCGCAACAAAGAGTAGCTCCCGCTCGCTGCAACTAGAGAAAGCCTGCGCACAGCAATGAAGACCCAACAGAGCCCCAAAAAAAAAAAAAGGCACTGTTTTAGTCTGTAATACCATCTAAAATCATTTTATAACCTTTGAATGCATGCATGGCAAGACACTAGTATTCTGTTCTAACAAAAAATAAAGACCCTGGCCTTGTTAGGAGAACCTGTAACCACACACCTCAGTTGTAGTTGGTCTTAGGTGGCTGCTGTTGTTTATCCTGGCGTGACAAACATGCTTTGTTCTTAGTAAACCGCATCATGGGTGTGTTCCTGAACACATTATTTTCTTAAGGAAGCAAGTTTTTGAAATACACTTCACATTTCCTTTTTAGTCCCCACCATCCTTCGCCAGTCTTCAGAGGCTCAGACTGGGGCTAAAACACCTTTTCGTGTTATTTTAATGACTGCTCTCCCCACCCCCAGCCCCACTCCTTTCCTGTTTCCCCCTCCTCTTTTCCCCCAACGGCACTGCTCTGCAAAGCCTGCAATGATTGATATGATGGCAGTGCTGTCATTCTTTTTAACCAAAAAAAAGTCATTTTTGTTCTAGTTATTTTAATAGAGTCCCATTAAAGATGTATTGCTGACTGAAATACCGGCATGAAGGGCTCTCGCTGAGCTGAGCCCAGGAATTAAGAAGTCAGGAAATCGGCTGCTGCATTGCAAGAGCCTTGTGTGACACCGAATCTCCTGATTGGGGAGATCATTACTGCTATTATGACTCGACTTGCGTAGGAATTTTAAATTCCATCTGAATGTCAGTAATAACCCTCTTAGCAAATTATCCTGAATAAAATCACGAAGGCATTTTATATAATAGGTGTTGAATTACTGGATAGATTTGCTAATTAAATACTCTTTGTTCTGCTGCAGTTGACATTACAGGGTAAGATCTTGAACAATTATTCTCAACAGCTGTACTTTGTTAAGGGAAAAATTAACCACAAAGTTTATTTTTTTACACTTGAAGTTGGCAGATTTTTGAAATGTGCTTGAAAAAATTCCATCATCCAATTGGTAATGAGTAGATAAATATGCAGGTGTTGCTGTGAAATCAGATAACTGCAGACTGCCTTATTAATGAATTTAGCAAGTCTTTATAGCCCTGTGTTCTAGCTGCTGGCACTTAGAAAGTGATTTTCTGTCAGAATGGGTAGCTTTAATATTAGGCTTGTCACTTTGAAGTGAACTTATGAAGGGCATCTTGTAATCACTGTACGTTGTGTCCAGTAGACCTTTCAGGATACCTGTGGCTTTTTTCTTATGAAGGGCTTGTAATCACTGTACGTTGTGTCCAGTAGACCTTTCAGGATACCTGTGGCTTTTTTTTTTAATGCATTTCCTTAATGGGGAAAATATCTGTAATGTATACGTTTTTGATCATTGGCTGCCAGAACATTCATGTGGTATGGGCCTTTTAACAAGGCAGTGAGACACAATGAAAAGAAAATGAGACGTAAGGTCCAGCTTCCAGATCAAGCTGTTGATTAGCTCTGTTACTTTGGGCAAAATCGTAGAGCCTAGTTTTCCTCATCTGTAAAATGGGGTTTATAATACCGCCTACTCCTCAGGGTTATTCATTCAGCATTCTACAAAGATTCATTAATAGCTACCATGTACCAGGGCCTCTGCTAGATAATAAGGGTTTGGTAACCCACAGGAAAGATGGTGGTTAAAAGTATTGTCAGAAATTGGTACAACCTCTGTGGAGACCTGTTTGGCTATATTTATCAAAAATGTAAAAACACACAACCTTTGATCCAATAAGCCCTCTTGTAGGAGTTTATCTCATTCCTGGCAGATTGGCAAATTACCTGTATACAAGGATTATTTATTAAAGTGTGTTTATGCAGGTAAGGATTAGGAACCACCTACGTTCATTAATAGAGCACTAGTTAAATCATCCTTGAGTCATACAATGGAATACTATGTAGTCGTTAGAAAAAGAATAAGGCAGCTCTTATGCAATAATCTCTAAAATAAAGTATTAGGTGAAAAAAGCGGTTGCGGTATGTATAGTCTTTATAGTTTGCTTAGTTTTCTATCATTTTTTGCAGAGCATCCACTGAGAGGTTTCTGCCACCAAAGGGGAACTCATTTTAGTAGCAGCCCTCAGATTGTGTGTGGAAATGGTTGTGAGTTGGTGGAAGGACAGCAGGAGGGTGGGTGGTGGATCTGAAAGGTGAACGTTGCCACTTCATGTTGGAGGTGCACTCAGGGATGACATAGTAGGTTTGGTTCACAGTGCAAAAGGAGAGCAGAAGAAATCCGTTAGTGCATATGTGGAATTAGAGTCAAAGGTTGACAGATTGCTCCTGAGGGGGTATACTTAGCAGGGAATGCTTACCTTGTGGGGTTGTCCGTTGTGATGAGGAAAGCCAAGCCTAGCGAGGTGGAAGGGGCAGAGGGTGAAGAGAACTCGTGGTAAGTAGTTTTGTCCTCACTGTGATTAACTTGACTTGGGTTGATCTCCTTATTGCCCTTTTCCCAAAGGAATTGTCAGGTATTCTCCCACAGTGCATTTCCCTGTAATTTATATGTTAAGAAATGAAGATGAATTGGAGGAGAGTGAATTTTTTATGAGTTAACTGGATTTTCGTGTCTAGTAGAAGAGTGATTGGGATTACTACGAGACCTATCAGTCAACTAGCCAACAGTTTTTCGAGTGCCTGTTAGATGTGAAGCGCAAACATGTGCTCTGACCTCCAGGAGCTTGTGGTCTAGTTGGGTAGGGGACAAACTGTCAGCTAAAAACTGTTTCCAGGGACTTCTCTGGCAGTCCAGTGGTTGGGACTCCGCCTTCCAGTGCAGGGGTGCAGGTTCATTCCCTGTTTGGGGAGCTAAGATCCCATATGCCTTGCGGCCAAAAGGCCAGAACATAAAACAGAAGCAATATTGTAACAAATTCAATAAAGACTTTAAAAAAATGGTTCACATCCCAAAAAAAACTTAAAAAAAAAAAAACTGTTTGTAGAATGGGATTACCATGATTATCTTAGTCCAGTGGTCCTTAACCCTGCCTGCAACATAAGAATAATCTTGAGAGCTGCTTAAAAAAAATTGCTGGGGCCAGCTCTTGGCTTTTTTTTAAAAAAATATCCCCAGGTGATTCCATTGTACAGCCACTATTGAAACCATTGGTTAGCCTGCTCAGTATTCACCACCCCCAGGGCAGGTGAAGGTCGTCTTTCCCAAGAACATACGACACTGAACTCATGCACAACATTGGGAGACAGTACTACAGAGGAGGCAGGGCAATGGAAATGGAACGTAAGGGGTAGATATAAAAGATACTCTAAGGCCGGGATTTACAGGGATCTGTAATATAAAGGACAAGAAGGACAGAAACAACACCATGACGTTTGAGCTTAGGTGACAAGAAAGACTCTTGGAGGTAGGAAAAAGAAATATAAATGAAGTAAATCTTCTATCTGGGTCATTGGAAGAGTGACTTCTGGTTTAGACTGATGCTTTGAAAGATGGATGCTTGTCTAGAAGCAATAGCGTGCAGTGACTCAGGCCCCACGCTCTGGAGTCAGAGCGCCTGGGTTCGTATCTTTGCTCTGTCCCTTACTAGGAGAAGTTAATTCTCTTCTCTTTGTTTTTTGCATCTAACAAATAACGGTATTAATAGTGGCTGTCTTGGGGCCCTTAGAGAATGAAATGAAGAAATGCACGAGATGCTCATCGCAGAGCATCTTGCCCATATATTTTACACATACACACAGATACTGAGTGCTGAGGATGTTGTATTACTCCTTTGAAGAGGCCTTCATTTGTAAAATGCTTTACTTCTGATCTAGTCCAAGATAATTTATGTCTCTTTTTATTTACAACTACATTATAAACTGTATGCCTCTAGTCTTACAGCTGCATAGGCCTGGGGACAGACCTACCTACAGATACTATCTACTATATATGTTTCTCTTTATTTACTGAATGTTTATTGAGCCCCACCTTTGCACTGGGCACTGTACTAGCTCCAGGGATATATAGTAAAGATCCACATATATTTTTTTAACTTTTTTTTTTTTTTTTTTTTTTTTTTTTGCGGTACACGGGCCGCTCACTGCCGTGG
>NC_041234.1:8755415-8758544 GCF_002837175.3 Physeter macrocephalus
CGGCACGTGGGATCCTCCCGGACCGGGGCACGAACCCGCGTCCCCTGCATCGGCAGGCGGACTCTCAACCGCTGCGCCACCGGGGAAGCCCCTAACTTTTTAAATTAAGATCCTGAATACCCTAAGAATTGCTAGATTTGAAATGCTTGGTCAAGCTCTTTTTTTAGCCATGTAGTTCTATTTAAATATTGATAGCAAGAATAGTTTGCCTTTATGCCATATTATAACAGGATATTTTATTCATATTTATTAAAGATAGATCTTTACGTAGATCTGCTTACATAGATCTTACATAGATCTTTACAGCAAATCTGCTCACGTATCTCTGTCTGAGAGTCAGTGTAGAGGCAAACTGATTTTTAGATTACGTTGATGATGTTGTTTTGAGGGTTGTAGTTCGAAAACCATCAAGAGCTTTAAAAATATATGGGAATGACAAATAATTGGGTTACCTATCTCTGTCAGCATATATTTAGGTTTTTGTAATTATATAATGCATTAATCTTGACTTTTTTATTTCATTTAGATTTTGATGCATACAAAAGAGATGGTACAGAAGGTAATGCTGAGCATTTTCATCATACAGTGATTCTTAGATATCATACCTGGTGACGTTTTTGTATTCAAGGAAAATTGTAACCCAGACTGGAAATGGCTTCTTAGGATGCCTAGTTTATGTTTATAATCCCTCCTAATGGATTATAGCCTTTTTCTTTTACTAACACTGATATGATCTAGCCGCTGCTTGAAGCCTGTATGTGAGTGTTTCTAGCAAATTAGTAACAGTGCTAATTAGAGCTTACTTCCAGGCCTTTATACTGTATGTGTTCTAGTGTTGTTTGTTATGACTGATTTTTTTGACACTTCATATTCTACTAAATACTGTTTGAAACTGTTAAGAATTTAATATGGATTTGTGCCCCTGAATTGAAAAAACCCATTTTGTTTCTGCTTCATAAATTGCCATGACCACTGAGCATGTGGGACAGTGGGTATATATAGACCCCCCTTTCCTAGTCTCTTATCTTTTTGAAACTAGATACTTCCCCTGCCACTCCACTCTCTGTTATAAGAAAATTAGGGAGATTTTCTTAATGTGGCAGTGCTCGCCTTTCTGGTTTATTGGGGCTTAGTCTTTGATTGTGCAGTGACAATATGGTTAAGAAGAAACGTAAACTCTTGAAAAATTATCCAGAGCCTGTAGTTTCTATAGTATGGAAAGTCTTGAGTTTCACTGGGTGCGTGTTGGTCACAGTGTTTTTGTTGTTAACTTTTGTAATGTTTGCTTTTCATTAGATGAATCTTGAAGTTATTTATGGAGATACGGATTCAATTATGATCAACACCAATAGCACCAGTTTGGAAGAAGTGTTTAAATTGGGAAACAAGGTGAGATAATTTAATAAAATTATCTGTTTTAACCTGCTTTTGTGAATTCTGTTTCTAACATGGAACTTCGTAAATTCCAGTTTCTGTACATCTGTGTCCTTCTGAAAATAATAATAAACTTAGTGCCTTCGATTCTTCATCCTCTGTTATATTTCTTAACCTCTACTCCAGTTGTTTGTTTTGAGGGCAAAATTCAAAGGAAATTGGTTTTTCCTTAAGTGATGGATATGTTATACCTTTGAAAACAGTCTAAGTTTAGTAAGTTTAAGATGTGACCACATCAGTACCTATCACATTGTCGTTCATTAGGAGAACTATGTCTCTAGTAGTATTGAGATGCATTTTATACAGTGATAGATATGGATAAGTACCTACCAACATATATGCATATATCTATAATTTTTACAGGAGTACTTAAAATATATTTGAAAAGTCAAAGGGACATTTACAAGTAATCATTTGTAGCCTCCTAATTACAGTTCACAATTAGCAAGTGCTTTTTGAGCACTTGTTATGTTAAGATATTGTCCCAGTAAACTAAAACTAAGGTACCATCTTACAAGCTAACAGCTTCCTGCCTTTCCCCCCTAAAATGCTTGAAATTTGAACTGTAGTCTTTACTTAAGAGCAAGCTTGGCATATTGTACTCATTGGACCTTGAAAAGTTGTGCATTTTCCCTAGAGGTGATGGTCTGTGCCATGACCCTATCAATAAAGAGCAGGTGGCTGTTTCATTTATTTGTTCAGCAGGTAGTTATTTGCTTAAAGTCAAGGTGCTATGGGAGGTACAGGGAGATCTTAGACATTATTTTAATAGTCAAAGTTTTACTGGCCATGTATCTAGTTGTTGAACTATCTAATCTCTGATTCAGTAGTTTGAAGGTAAGTACTTACGCATTTAGTTTTTAGATTCCAAAAAGAGTATTTCATAATCTTCATAAATTTCCTGGGGCTGACACTGCCAATTTTGTCTTTTGGTTGAGTGGGATGATATAGTTATATTATTGTCTCTTTCTTTGTTTATCTTTTTATCTGTTTTTGTCCCTGTGCTTTTTCAAAGTTCTTGCATCATACCAAACATAATATCGTGTTCTATATAACCTGAAAAAATGCCTTCTAGTCTTATGTGACTTCTAGTTTTGTTTAGGTGAACTCTTGGGAATTTGTAGCGTGTTCATCTTCTCCCTATTAGATGTTTGAGAAGCTAGCATTAATGGTTGAAATTTTCACAGGTGAAAAGTGAAGTGAATAAGTTGTATAAACTACTTGAAATAGACATTGATGGTATTTTCAAGTCCCTGCTACTGCTGAAGAAAAAGAAGTACGCTGCTCTGGTTGTTGAGCCAACATTGGATGGGAATTACGTCACCAAACAGGAGGTGAAAGGATTAGATATAGTTAGAAGAGATTGGTGTGATCTTGCTAAAGACACTGGAAAGTGAGTTCAGTTTTCATTTTTGCTTTTGTTGTTTGTTTTTTAAAAAAATTGAAGCATTAACGGTGTGGAGAACACTTTGATTCTGCCAAGCACAAGGACACGACTTCTTTTTTGTTATTGTTATCATTGCATATTAACAGTTCTTACTGATTTGGAGTGGAATTTTACAGATGGGTTAAAACTTAGAAAAAGCTGGGCTTCCCTGGTGGCGCAGTGGTTGAGAGTCCGCCTGCCGATGCAGGGGACGTGGGTTCGTGCCCCGGTCCGGGAGGATCCCACGTGCCGCGGAGCGGCTGGGCCCG
>NC_041234.1:8758557-8796518 GCF_002837175.3 Physeter macrocephalus
GCCTGTGCTCCGCAACGGGAGAGGCCACAGCAGTGAGAGGCCCGCGTACCGCAAAAAAAACAAAACAAAACAAAACAAAACAAAAACACAAAAAAACCAAACTCGCTCAGTAAGAAATGCTTGCTGTAAGATGCATCTTATGAGTTTTAACTCATGGTGAGGGTAAGCCTTCACATTTTAGATGCTTACAGAGTTGGGTTCATCAATGTTGGCTTGTTTTTGTCTTGTTTTGCTTTACTGTTTCTTTTAGAATGTGCAGTGTGTTGTGCTCCTGAATGTTCCTAGCGCCTCCTTAGGGCCATAACTGTTAAGGTGTCCCTATGTTGTGGCTTAATATGTTCTGGGATTCAAAGTGGGCCATGGAGTGAGACTTTGTTCCCACCCGTATCATTTGTGTGTAAAGATTCTTACTAATCTCAGGTGAATTTAAGAGCTAGTTCTCAAATACTGTATGTACCTCAGAAATAATAAATGTCATGACCGACCCCTTAGTTTTACATCTGGGACTGAAGGTTGTGATAATAAGACCTATTTGTCTGTTTTTAGGGTCACATTAATTTATAAAGCACCCATTTTAAAAAGACGAATCCTTAGGTAGTTTATGTACCATCTTTCCAGATAATTCGTTTTGAGAACCCGAACAGTTGTGAAAATAGAAGGACTTTTTTCTTTAACGTGAAATTTAAAATTAATTTTAGTATTGCTGAATGTCAGCATTTTTTACTTGTTTTCCAGTCTTCCTCTTGCTTTCAAGTTGGGAGACGGAGCATTTGTTGCTTCTGCAAAACTACTCTTGATTAGGCAAAGTTGATCATCTGAGTATGGGTCACTGTTAGCCTTTTATGAAATACAGTTTGAAATGCTTCATTGCCCCCAGATGTACTCAAAGATGAAACTACTTTGTATAGACTGTCGATTAGAGTATTCTCTTCAGCTTTGTGTTTTCTAAGAAAAGATGCATCATAATAGAAGTAAATTTCTCTGAGTTAGAAGTGTATTAGTAATTAAAGCTATACAAATGTTTTTGTCAGGGTTCTTTTTCTGACAAATTATAATGCAGCTGTCAAACCCTCGCTCTGCATTTTCTCAGAAATGGATAAAATATTGGCTTCCTTACTCCTTTTCTTTTTCTTTTTTTCTCTTTTTTTGGGGGTCTGATAGAATAACATGAAGCTTTTGAGGCATAGCAATATGGTTAGAGAACACTGAGAAATATAATAAAGCTGAAGAAAGAAAACTTTGGAATCTTTGAGTTTTAAAAAATTTGCATAAAGAACTTTATACTCCTACTTTCCTAGCTTGTAGTCTTCTCGGGCAGAGATAATATCTTGGTGCTTTATGAGGAAGGTGAAATATTTGTCTTCTCAAATTTCTCCTAAGAGTAGGACACAACTGCTTGTGAATTTTTGTAATTGCTTAAAAATACGATGGAACTCATACCGCTCTCTGTACACACGCAATGGAAGCCTTAGCTGCCACGTTAAAAAAAGGGGGCGGGGGCTGGCCTGTGTGTTTAAGGGCAAAGCTGATGTTCCAAGGTTGATAAACCTTTGACAGAGTTAATGTTAGAAAACAAATAGTGATGGGCTTTTGGACATTAACTGTCATGTTAGCTTTTAGTATGGCTCTTGTCCACATGTTAGTCTAATGGCATTTATCTTCCTTTCTCTCCTTTATTAATAAAGTATGATACTAAAAAATCAATCCCTCTCTTTTTTTGCAGCTTTGTCATTGGCCAGATTCTTTCGGATCAAAGCCGGGACACTATAGTGGAAAACATTCAGAAGAGGTTAATAGAAATTGGAGAAAATGTGCTAAATGGCAGTGTCCCAGTGAGCCAGTTTGAAATTAACAAGGTAAATGTAGCATTTATTGCTGAATCCAGCTGCTGCCATGTGTTTTTCTCCTCCTTCAGATAGTTGAAAAACCACCTCATCCTTGGAATTGAAATAAATTCTAGCTAGTGATGAAAGCTGCTTAACGACTATCTCACAGACTGCGCATTAGCATACCACTCTTCCTCGCCCAGCCACTGACACTACCCTGTCTGCAGTTGGGGCCTTCTCTCTCCGTTCCTCACCGGAAGCCTCGTGCCCAGAGGTTCTATGGAGTGATGTAGTTGATGTTTCAGAGACTTGGGAGTATTGCCTTCTTCATAGTCGTCCTAAGTTACAGTTGTTTGGGGGGCAGGCCTGTAAGCTTAGACAGAGAGCGTGTGTTTGTGTAACTTTACAGAAGGTGATCCTTAGGGGTACTTATAATCAGAAGGCGTTTTTAGACGTTGTTATTTAGAATTAAGGTGGTGCCAGCAATTTCTGTATATTCAAAGCACTTGTGCTTTTTTTTTTTTTTTAACTATATATATAGTTTCTCTTTATGGATAGACTTAGCTGTTGAAAATAGAGAATATTTTTTCTTAACCTAATTTGAAAAAGAAAATCTTGGTTTCCCAAAGTGCTGTGTAGTACAAGATGTTAGGTTATAGATTTCTTTTTTTCCATTTAAACAGAGTATCCTTACATATTCCGAAGGTAATTTTGCAAATACCATTTTACCCGTTTTGTGATACATAAATTTTTTTGTCAAAACTCATACTAAAAAGAATTTTAATGAAACAGAATCTAATGATGGCATTAAATGGAAGTTTTAGAATTAAAACTTGTTCTTAATACCCCTGTGCTAAAGTAATGCTAGTCATTTTTGCACATTACCTTACTCTTTAAAACAGTTTTACATGGTAGCAATTACAGTGTATATTATTTTGAGATTTGTTTTCACTTAACATATACAGATTTTCCCACATTTCTGTATTAACCTTAAAAATCATTATGTTAATCTTATATTTCACCGCTACATCTTTAATTAAAATTTTTGCTTGATTATTACATTATTTATTTTTCCTATTGTTAATAACTGTATTGAACATCTTGTTCATATGTCTTTTTTAAAAATTGCTATATGATCTTTTCTTTTTAAAATACATTTATTTATTTATTTACTTTTGGCTGTGTTGGGTCTTCGTTGCTGTGCGCAGGCTTTCTCTAGTTGTGGCGAGCAGGGGCTACTCTTCATTGCGGTGCGCGGACTTCTCATTGTGGTAGCTTCTCTTGTTGCGGAGCGTGGGCTCTAGGTGTGCGGGCTTCAGTAGTTGTGGCTCGCAGGCTGAGTAATTGTGGCTCGTGGGCTCTAGAGCGCAGGCTCAGTAGTTGTGCATGGGCTTAGTTGCTCCGTGGCATGTGGGATCCTCCCGGAGCAGGGCTCGAACCCGTGTCCCCTGCATTGGCAGGCAGATTGTTAACCATTGTGCCACCAGGGAAGTCCCCATTTGCCTTTTTGCTTTTGGATGAATTGCTTTCTTTGTTTAGATTCCTTGCAGTAAAATATTTGAGTCAAAAGATTTGAGTATCTGTGTGGCTCTTGTCAAATTGCTTTGTAAAAGAGTGATACTAATTGATAATAACAAAATGTGTGCACCAGTTTCACCACAGATTTCCTTGTACTATACAAGTGACATTTCATTGGTGATAATATCATTGGTGATATTTAAATAAAACATTGCTACCATAAATGGATACGAAACAGTATTTTACCGCTGGATTTAATTTGCATTTCTTTGATTCCTAGAGAGAATGAGTATTTTCTATGCGTATCCTTACGATTTGTATTTATTCTTAGTTAAGTCATTTGTTTCCTACTCCTTAACCGTGATGTTTTTAATGTCACAAAAGAAGGGATTCATTTATACATGAAAAGTACAAAAAATTAGAAATATAATTAGTAATATAAGAGGACATGTGCCTTGACACTAGCTCTTCACTTTACGTGATGCAGCGCATGCCTGTTGGCATGGAATCACTTGGGACGTTGGAAAGTGGTTTCCTTTCAGATTTTGTTTTGGCTCTTTCTCAAAAATTTGCATAAGTAAGAATTACTATTTCAGTCTTGCTTTGATCGATTTTTGCATCAGTTCTGCAGATTGAATCCCTGACACTGTCTACCTTCGTAGAAATGTGAGTCCTCTGTTGCACGGGGTTCCAGGCATGAATTTGGAAGCCTGAGTCCAAACATGACCACATTATTGGCAAAAGAACACTGAGCACGTGTCCTCTAGGGTAGTGGGCCCAGTCCGTCATCTCCTCCTGTGGGTGATGGCACAGTGTTACTAGTGTGCAGAGAAACCTAGCCGTGTAGACACACTGGCCATCTCTGAGTTCTCAGGAACATTGTGCAGTCTTGCTAGTTTGAAGTTTTTATTATCGAAAATTTAAAACTTATACAAGGGATTTTCCTGGTGGCGCAGTGGTGAAGGATCCTCCTGCCGATGCATGGGACACAGGTTTGATCCCTGGTCTGCACCTAGAGCCTGTGCTCCGCAACAAGAGAAGCCACCACAACGAGAAGCCTGCACACCACGACGAAGAGTAGCCCCCGCTTGCTGCAACTAGAGAAAGCCCGTGCACAGCAGTGAAGACCCAACACAGCCAAAAATAAAAAAATAAATAAATTAAAAAAAAAAACTTAAACAAAAGTAAAGAGAAGAACATCATGAACCCCCATGTAGCCATCACTCAGCTTCGATAGTTATCAACTTAAAGTGACATTTATTATTACTAACAATACTAGTTAATAATTAGTGTGATTCGGGATGTGCATGTATTTTCATGTGGCAGAACTGAAACCGACTGTCTTTGTATTCTCCATTTCACTTGGCATAGTAGCTGGCAAATAATAGTTGTTCAGTGAGCATTAAAAGAATTCCTTTGCCTGTTTAATCATCCATTCATCAAACATGGAGTACGTCTTATGTGCACAGTGCTAGATTCTGGGATATAAAGTAGAATAAGCAAAACCTGGTTGGTATTTTCAAGATGTTAATGGTCTAGCAAAGATATTTACTGTCACGTGCTCTTATACTTTTTTAAGTAAAGAAGAAGAATTTCTTCAGTGTCGATGAAAGTAGAGTCAATTCTGATGAAAGGGCTCTCTGTCTCATAGTTATTCCTGTGTCAGTTTACATTAAGCTTTTTATATATCAAGAGTGACTGTCTTAATTAACATTTGTCTGAATACCTGTACTGTTTAAAACTTGTGAGTAAATCAGTATTTACATTTTGTCACTTGCAAAGGAGAGTGGAATCGAAGAGTCCATGTATGTGACTAGTTGTGGATGGTTTTATGATAAGATATAGATTAGGTTAGATTAGATTAGATTGATTTTGTGGGTATTGGTGGGCTTGAAAATGGGAGGTTAGCATAGGGTGGAGGGGTGAAGTGGTGAGATTTACCTTTGTGGAGATTTAAGCCCTTGTTGCCAAAAGCAACTGAAAAACACTGTGTGTGACTTTTCTGAACTGCCGCAATTTTAGCTTAAATATGTTTCATAAAGTAACACAAAATACTTCACAGCTGATTTGTATAGCCCTGGCTAACTTGAGCCTAAACCACCAGGAAGCATTTTTTGAAAAATCAAGCCTTCTGAAACTAGGCTGTAAAATCCCCAAATAGTCCCAATCTAATAATTGGAAAGTATGTCAGATGAAATTCAGAATTTCTTAACATTGCACTGAAGTATAGTCAATTGAAGATGATAACGGTTTTCTTAAGTAGAGTTATATTGATTAAAAAATCTATGCAGTATTAGCCGTCCAAGTCAATCAAGACTTCGCATAATGCAGGTTTGAGAAGATTTAAATACTTAGAGAGGCTTCTAGGCACTCTTCTACGCTGAGTGTATGATTTAGAAAGTGCACAGAACAGGGGGGATGTGCAGCCATGTTTGAAGACCTGCTTTACTCTACTACAGTAGTTCTCAAATTTCCTGATCTCAGGACATTTTCACACTCTTAAAATAGTTGGGGGGCTTCCCTGGTGGCGCAGTGGTTGAGAGTCTGCCTGCCGATGCAGGGAACACGGGTTCGTGCTCTGGTCCGGGAAGATCCTACATGCCGCGGAGCGGCAGGGCCCGTGGGCCATGGCCGCTGAGCCTGCCCGCGCGTCCGGAGCCTGTGCTCCGCAACGGGAGAGTCCACAGCAGTGAGAGGCCCGCGTACTGCAAAAAAAAAAAAAAAAAAAAAAAAAATAGTTGGGGACTGCAAGAGCTTTTGTTTATGTAGCTTATGTTGATATTTACTGTTAGAAATTAAAACTGAGAGGTTTTTAAAGCATTTATTAGTTTATTTAAAAATATCAGTAAACCCATTATATGCTTACAAAAATAAAAAATTTTTTAAATTAATGAATTTATTTTTGGCTGTGTTGGGTCTTCATTGTTGCGCGTGAGCTTTCTCTAGTTGCGGCGAGTGGGGGCTACTCTTTGTTGCGGTGCTTGGGCCTCTCGTGGTGGCTTCTCATCGCGGAGCACGGGTTCTAGGCACGCGGGCTTCAGTAGTTGTGGTTCGTGGGCTCAGTTGATGTGGCTCACGGGCTCTAGGCGCACAGGCTTCAGTAGTTGTGGCACGCGGGCTCAGCAGTTGTGGCTTGCGGGCTCTAGAGCGCAGGCTCAGTAGTTGTGGCGCATGGGCTTAGTTGTTCTGCGGCATATGGGATCTTCCCGGACCAGGGCTCGAACCCATGTCCCCTGCATTGGCAGGCGGATTCTTAACCACTGTGCCACCAGGGAAGTCCCACAAAAATAAAATTTTTTCATGAAAAATAACTATATATTTCAAAACAAAGAAAAATTAGCCAGAGGAATGGTGTTATTTTGCACTTTTGCAAACCTTGTTAACGTCTAGTTTAGTAGAAGATATCCGCGTTCTTATATCTGCTTGTGCATCCAGTCTGTTGTGATGTGTGGTATTGGTTGAAGCATAGGAAGAAAGTCAAGTTTCACACAAATATGTAGTTGGAGAAAGGAGAAGTATTTCAGTAATTTTTAAAGATAGTTGTGTGTATTGTCTTCAAGGTTATTTGTATTGTGGAAATAGGAAACCATATCAATGAACTTTTCATACTCTTACATTAAAATCTTTTCATCTGTGCGGTGCTTTGAATGGATCTTTTACCCATGTGTGATGTTACACCCTTGTAATTTATTAAATGTTGGTTCCCTGAGTTTTACAGATCTTCCAAAATATTGATACATTTCATTGTATATTAACAAACCACATTTTAAAATATTCCTACCCATCAGAAGAGTCTTTAAGTATTGGAAAGCTGTCAAGCTCACAGGAGTGGAAACAGAATTTCCAAAATTCTGATTTGTGCTTGATAGCTTCAGTATTATCATAGGCAATATATACTGTCAGGTGTTTTCCTTGAAGTGGCAGGCTCGCTTGGTTCTTTTTGAGTGATTGTCTGCCAAGTACTCAAGTTAGAATAACAGTAGTTGGCCTGCCATCCTTTCAAATAAAAATTGGGTAGAGAAAGGCAGCTAGTTTAGCTTGCAACTCAAATAGTTGCACAAATGCATTTCCTCGAGCATCCTTCATTCTTTTTTTTTTCTTCATTCTTGAGTATACTGTAGATGTGCCTTGTGCATACTTCCCATTTTCTCACACAAAATATTAGCTTTCTACTCAAGGGTCAAGAACTTAAACTGTGAGCATGTCATGGTGACGAATACAATGAGTATTGGTGCTGCTGCCTAGGTTCATGTTTATAAGGCGTCAACACCTTTACTGACCTTTGTTTCAATATCACCAGTGCAGATAGTGTTATTAGGAAAATAGCTTTGACTTCTCCACCCCCTGAAAGGGTGTCGCTAACCCCCAGGGGTCTGCAGACCACACCTAGGTGATCTAGACATGGAGCACCCTATTCCCTGTCCTTCCTCTTGTCTTTTGAAACCCACCCCTTCCCTTTGTGCATATTAAGTTCCAGTCCAATAGACTGCATTTTTTTTTCTCACCTCTTGCTTTTAACTTTTGCCTTTTCCCTCTGCTTGAATGTTCTTGCCCCGTCATTTTTTCTTAAAATCTATTTTTTCCTTCATGTGCCAGTTCGTTTTTTTCTTCCATGATTTCTGCTCTCAGATGGTAGCAATCTTTGCCTCTCTAAATTCTCCATAACACTTAGTTTACCACTCCCTTCTGGCACATGTAGCTTATTTTAGAGAGTTTTTTTGTGGAATGGGGAATCGTCTGCTAATGGCAGGTGACTTAGGACTAGTGACTGTCTTATTCATCTTGCAGTACTTTACAGTGCTTGAACTTAGTGAATTATTGCAGAGTGAAGGAAATAATTTCTTCTGCAAACATTTGGTTGCTGCTACACACCAAGAATCGTTCTGAGCCCTCTGAATGCAGCTGTGGGCAAGGCTGACGTGTTCCTTCTCTCGTGGGGCTCACTTTCTGTTAAAAACTCTGTTACTCTGCCTTTGGAGAGCTTAAATTGACAGTGTGAGTAAATCCAGTGATTTCTGGTGCCTTAGGGATTTATTTAGGCTCGAGAAGCCTTTGAGAAACAGATCATTAAGTCAGAGTAACCGTTATCCATCCGTCTTAGCTAATCAGTTAATTCAGTGAGAGAATTGCAGACATTAGGAGGAACTCTAAGGCTGCATAGAAGACTGAATTCACAGTCTTAATCTTTATATACAGGTATTCTGTGCCATGGCCCAGAAACTCATGTTTCTTTTTTTTTTTCAGGGTTATATCTGGTCATATTAGTTACTAAATGAAGGAGAGAGGAGCCTTGAGGATAGAATGTCTGAAGATCCTGTGGCAGTGTTTTCTGCATACAGCTTCTGTCATTATTATGTTTATGTGGCTGGTGTGATTCTAGCAGAGATATGTTTAGTGTATATCCGTGTGAGAAAGGTTTTATTTTAAAGTTTGGGGCTTTTTGTTCCCTCTTTTTCTCTTTTAGGCGTTGACAAAGGATCCCCAGGATTATCCTGATAAAAAAAGCCTACCTCATGTACATGTTGCCCTCTGGATAAATTCTCAAGGAGGCAGAAAGGTGAAAGCTGGAGATACTGTGTCGTATGTCATCTGTCAGGTAAAACTGTCATAATAAATAAGACTTACACCAATTCCGAGCCCATAGTAAAATCCATCTCTCCATGGTGTCTTATTTAGTACTCTTCCAAATAATTGATGCTGTAAAGAGAGGGTTTAGTCTTGGTTGGTTTTGCAGCATTTAAAAACATTAGTCAGGGGTATGACATTTTATTAAAATTTTTATAAAACATTTGAGACTAGTGTTTTGGTTGTACATTTTATTAACATTTTTATAAAACATTTGAGACTAGTGTTTTGGTTGTACATTTTATTAAAATTTTTATAAAACATTTGAGACTAGTGTTTTGGTTGAGTGAAATTACTTTGGTGAGACAGGTATATAACAGTAGCTGCTGTTTCAATCTGAAATTAACTTGAATGAAAATGTCTCCCAGTTTGCTTGTATATCCAGCAGTAGTCCTTTATCATTCCTTTTGCAGCAGTTTCCGTTCTGAATATTATTCTACCAAAAGAGAGTAAATGCATTTTTCGCTAGCCTGTTCAAATAATTACTTGAAAAAAAATACGAAATGCATGGTTATGGAGAAAGGTGAGATGTCCTAAAAAGATACCTTATGAAGAAAAGACAGATTATCTAACCAGGTCCTTTTTATTTATTTATTTTTTTTTGAGTGGAGGGGGCCTAGAACCCACCTCTTGTCTTCTCCCTGTTCCATGAGACACCTCTTAGGAACCTCTAGGTCTTCTGGAACAGTTTTAAACCGCTGACCAGTTTCTTTTGAGCGTAGCATGCCTCTAACAGTTAGAAATAGGGAGAAAGGGTAGAACAGAAGAGGGTTTTGGTTTTGTGTGGTTTTTTTTTTGAAAGCACTTAATTCCAGTCGGAACAAAGGAGGGGTCTCATCCCTTCTCCCTGCTTAAAAAAAAAGTCAGAGTCAAAGCCTCTATCCAAATTCTTTACAGTTACTATGGTGTGGTCTGTTTACAAAAAGGCATAATTCATCTCAATAAGACTGTTCTTTTTAATTAATTAAATATTGCTTTTTGTTATTACAGTAAAAAAAATTAGATAAGCCTTAAACTTCACTGCAATGTGATTGATCTTTGTCAAAGTACAGTCAATGTGGTTTGCAATCAGAGAGCCTTTTCAAAATGTAGAAGTCGTCTGCTAGTATCTGCTTGGTACTGTAGATGATGTACATAACAAATGATTTAAGTACATGGACAGGAATCAGCACTTGACTCTGTCTCCCTCCTAGGGTTACCCTTGATTAAGAACTGTTACAGAAAGCCAATTCCTGCAGGAAAATATTTCCATAAATGTCTGACTCGCTCAAGCCCTTAATGTGCTTTGCATATTGCCTCTGACAAGTCTCATCTCAAAAAAACAATTTTCATATTATGCAAATAAAGATTTGGTAAATAGGCTAGGTTTTTTTTTTTCACTTAGGTATTCACATACATGGCAGAGCTGTTAAGCTTATTAATGACAGGAGCAGATGGCAACATACAACTTTGAAAAATTATATAGGTTTTCTGAAATAGCATCTAAAATGAAATCAAGCCACAATTATGTTTTGGCTAAACCTGGAATGGAGATGTATGGTCCTATGATCAATGTATTTCAAAAAGTCAAGCTTATATTCCTTGATGTCTGAATATTGAGGTCTTTTGATTTCTTCTTCTTGGGTCTTACTGATATAAGAAAAGCTCAAAATGCTGATGCTAAATCCAATTTGATGTGTTTTCAACCCTTTTCCCATTCGACTGGTGCTGGGTGTTAACTTATTTGCTTGTTAAAAGAACAGTTCATGTTTCTTTTATTGATTTATTCTTCTAACTGTATCCCAAGAAAAGCTGTAGGACTTTAATTTGCCTTTGTCCCCCAGCAGTGGGACATGCCCACTTTCAGCATGTTTGGTAACCAAAGCTGCCTACTTCTTTTGCTTTTAAGCACTCAGGTTATTCTTCCTCTTTCCTAACGCAATTATATTTTTAGAATATGTTTCTCAAAATGTATGATGACACATTTTGAGGAGAACTATTTGCTGCTCTAAGCAAAGGTGCCCTCCAGGAATAACTTATCTCCTAAACAGGTTCGTTTTTGTTTAAAATTTACATTTTGAATATAGTACTCTACTTATAACTTATTCAGACTATAAATTCAGTTGAATTCAGAGAGTAATGTTTGTGGTATGTAATTTATATTGTAGTTCATAGTCTTATTAAACCATGTGAATTATTTGCTGAGATCTTAAATCAACTTCCACTTGTTGGTTAAGTTTTAAATCCTTAATTATTTAACTTTCATTGGACATAATTTTCATAAGGCATGCCTTTAACATAATTGTTTTAAGGGCCCCACTTGTCATCTGTTAAAACTTTTTTTCCATTGGTTTCCTACTAAAGATGACCGCATAGTTTTGAATGAATTGTATCTGGTTGTCTCTGTAAAGTATGTACTTTGAGAAGTTCACAATTTACTATATGGGCACTTCAAGGAAGACCAACATTGCTTCTCAGTCTGTTTTTAAAGGTGTATGGGATGTGTTTTTGCACATACCATGGGTTTGAGAGTTAGGTCTTTGAGAGATATGTCTTATGTTACAGCCTAAATGTTTTCCCAACGTAACACAGGAAAACCTGTCATCTTACCAATTCTTTTGAATTTAGTCATGTTTGAGCTCAGATGTTTTTACATTCAATAAGAAGTATGTTTGGGAAAAAACTTTTTCACCTGAGAATATGCTTAGAACTTTTTCAGCTGTTTTTTTACAGACATGCCTGACATGAGAACATCTAATGATATATTGGAAAGTAACTCAAGGGCCGTTTTTAAAAAATAATAATTTGCCTCTACAAATTTTGTTTTTATTCTTTATTAAAAATTTTTAAACTCAACATTACTATAATCTTAAGGACAGACCAGTTTCAAAAAAAACTACAATTCTATAAATCAGTCAGATTTCATGTGTTTGTTAAAAGGCAGTCTGAATATAGTTTTGGTGCATAAAGACACTGCCCAAGGATCTTTCACTCTCTTTTTGTCATTGGCTGTCACCTTACTCTCATCTAACAAATCAAACTTCTAAAAAGGCAACAATTAAAGTTGATTAATTCTGCCTAATTTCTTTTACTGTATTGTGAACTCCTGAAAAATAATTATAAGCAAGTCTTTTAATCTGAGGTTTGCTTCCTTTCTAGTTGTTTCATTATATCTTAGCATAGGTAGAACCTAGTTGATAAACATCCCAGTTTGTTTCCATCAGAAGCCTAGCCAGAGAAAGAGGCCACTGCTTCCAGTTTGTGGTAAGACAACAGTATGAAAGGTTGCCTCTGCTTTGGGCTGGGCACTGAGCTGAGAAGGGACTGATTGTAGCAGGATTGAAAGAATAGGATTCACATTATAATCAGTTTTGCAGAGCAGCTGAGCACTGTGAATAGTTAAAATTTACGAATCTGAATAATAAATTCTGTTGTTGCAGACAAGAGGAAGAGTGGAGCGAGTTGTTGGATGTTGGTCCAGTAGAGTGATGGGTTTTTGATTCACAGCTGATGATGACATCACCCACAGGACTGTATATGGGCCAGTTATATAGAGTTTCACAACTTTTATTTTTAGACAGTAAAGAGAAGAGGAAGGCCTTGAAAAGAGGCTCTCTGGCCCTTCTTCCTTTCCTTGAGGAAGAGCTGCGTAAACAGCGCAAGATGGCATGCCCTTCGTTCCAGTGGCCAGATATTTTGCTCCTAGAGCACTCTACTCCACCAAGGCAACTTTCTTAATTTTACTCTTACCTATTATATCTTGTACATAAGTTACTGCTCTTGGGTTTTGTGTACTGGTCTCATCCCCTTGCTCATTTGCTTCTCAGTGATACATACAGCTCTCATTGAGGGAGATTGCGCGCGCGCGCGCGCGCGCGCGCGCACGCGCACCCCCGTCTTTAAGATGATAATACAACTAGAATTCTTGCAAGGAGGGATTGAGTTAACATAATAAAAGGGTCACACATTTTTTTGTCGTGACTCCTAAAAGGCCTTTGTTATCAAGTCTTCCCTGTGTGTTTCTGTGATATGGCAGGTGGAATTGTTTAATCTAGTCATGCCATCTTGTTGGTTTTGAGTTTCAACAAAAAATAGAACACAACACATGCTGGATTTACATTCCTGGACAGTGGGTGAGTTGTTCTCCTTGATCTTCCTCCTGTTAGGTGCATATGAAATGTTCACCAATAGGTCAAAAGGACTTCTTGGTGTTTGGAATTGAATACATAAAATTTGAACTGTTGTCCAAAAGGATTTCGTGGTGTTTGGAATTGAATGTATAAAATTTGAATTGTTGTCCCTCTCTTTGTCCAAGCAAGTACTTGTGATTGAATTTCTCACAACTTTACGTGTACTGTGTCCTCTTGTAGGATGGGTCAAACCTCACTGGGAGTCAGAGGGCCTATGCACCCGAGCAGCTGCAGAAGCAGGACAGTTTAAGCATTGACACCCAGTACTACCTGGCCCAGCAGATCCACCCAGTTGTGGCTCGAATCTGTGAGCCAATAGATGGAATTGATGCTGTCCTCATTGCAACGTGGTTAGGTAAGTGTCCCGAACTCACATAGCCCCTTGCCTGGCAACAGCAGCCCGTGCGGTCATCCCTTACCCATCAGGAGCCCTGTCGAGAGATACGGTACTATGTCAAGCACCTCTTTGTTTGTAGTTGAGCATTTATTTTTGTGGTTATTTGGTTAATGTCTGTCTCCCCTCCTGTATGAACCCCACAGGCTTGCTACCTCTGTGAGCACATGCCTGCTCCAGGGTAGGCGCTTCATCAGCAGACGATGAGTGGGGAGGGAGAGAGGCGGCAAAAGAAAGGATAAGAGAAGATTTTCGGTGCCCTCCTAGTCTCTGAGCATACATTGTTGTTGCTATTTTTTTTTAATTTATTTTTTAAAATTTATTTATTTTTGGCTGCGTTGGGTCTTCATTGCTGTGCGCGAAGTTGCGGCGAGTAGGGGCTACTCTTCATTGTGGTGGCGTCTCTTGTGGAGCACGGGCTCTAGGCATATGGGCTTTAGTAGTTGCAGCACGTGGGCTCCGTAGTTGTGGCTCGTGGGCTCCAGAGCGCAGGCTCAGTAGTTGTGGCGCACGGGCTTAGTTGCTCCGCGGCCTGTGGGATCTTCCCGGAGCAGGGCTCGAACCCGTGTCCCCTGCATTGGCAGGTGGACTCTCAACCACTGCGCCACCAGGGAAGTCCCTACATTGTTGTCACTTTAATCAGTGAACTTCACTTAAGAAGAAGATTCATTGTATCTTGATTATTGTTTCCTCTTGTCTCAGTCTCTAAATGTGTTTTTGTATGGAGTGAGAACACACAGCTTTTTTAACATTAAAACGTTTAACTTGTTGTATTCGATTCCTTTTGAGTATCCTGCTCTCGCTTTTAAAAATTCTTCTAAAACTGGACTCATTATCTTCTAGGAATTAGTTGATTCCTAATTTCTCATCACTCTGGAGGTGCCAACCAACCCTGAAAGCTCATTGTTTCTCAGACTTTTTGCCAGGTCACCAGATTGTCATCTCTTGCTTGGAAATGTATTTCATAACCAGCCCTGATTTCCTTTCTAGATGACCAGCGTGTTGAGAGTTACATTGCTTTAAGTTCTCTGCTCTCTATCCCATTGTACACAAAGATGAATATTCTTAGAATAAGTGCCTAATAAAGTCCTTGGCTGGCTCCTCACTATCTATAAGTCCAGTTGCCACTGACATCTTACAGTCTCTGACTTCGGCAGTTATAGACTAACTTTCTGGCTCCAACCTGTATTTCTAGCCTGACTTCTTACTTAGTGTACTCAGGGTCCCCTAAATGTGGCATTGTTTAATCTTTCCATGCCTCGTGGAAAATTCTCCTCCTCTTCTCATTGAAGAAGTCTGGCTTAAGACACGGGCTTTGGCGTCATAGGGATCTGGGCTCGAACACTGGTTCTGTCGCTCACGCGCCCTGTGGCTCTGGCGAGCCTCTGAAGCTTGGTCTCAGCCTTGGTTTCTAGAGTTGCTCTGAGGGAGCGATTACTGATACATGTGAGATGCTCTGCACAGGCCTGGGCAGGGGGAGTGCGCAGCGAACGCCTGTTGGGGCCACGCCCCAGCCCCCGCCAGACCTCTGCAGAAATACGTTCAAACTCCTCTAGTCCCTGGGATTTGCGCGCCGTTAGCTTTCTGTGCGTTTGTGGACTGAGACCGGACAGATGAATCATCAAGTCACATACTTTCCACACTGCCCCTGTTGAACATGTTTCTGAGCTCCTTCCCGCCAGCGGGTCCCGCCCCACCCCACCCCCACCATCAGTGTCTGCTCTAGAAGTGGAAACTCATTTTTGACATTTGCCTAAGCAAAACATAATTAGGAAGATAAAATTCTGCTACCCAGATCATCATATAATGTATTCTCAAAGTTGAGTTGTATTTGATGATGTTTATAAATCCTCAGCTAGGAGGAGGGAGTGTAAGTGCACAATATTTTTTAGCTTCCTTCTTTTTTCTCTCCTCTGCCTTGAGTGCTTACTCTATTGGAAACTGTAATAAGTACTTTGCATATGTTATCTCATTTAATCCTTTCAGTAACCCCATGAGGCCACGTTGTTTCCTTCATTTTATGGAGAAGAAAGCTGAGGCTTAGAGAGGTAACTAACTTGGTCTTGTCACATAGCTAGTGAGTGGCCGACCGTGGTTGGTCTGGGACCCAGCTCTGCGTGACTGCAAAGCTTGTGCTTGTGGCCACCACCTCTTCTTAGCTCGGGGAGGCTGTGACACATGCCCTCAGCCAGGAGCGTGGTGGCGTGGGTGTGAAGGCCCGGGAGCTTCATCTTTGTGCTTCCTCCTCGCCCCACTGCAAACCCCCAGCCCTGCTGACAGCCCCTCAGCAGAAGCATTTGTTTTTTAGAGTAGATCTTCCAGGGTTTCCATTTGGATCATCAAGAGCCTGGTTCATAGGCTCACCATTGCCCTTTCCTTCTTTGGTTCTGAATTTTCCAGTGGCCCTGAGCCGAGGAGAGGTAGCTGGAACAAGCCTCATCTTGTGAGTGACTTTTAACAGATAAGGCTGGAGCCTTGTATTTTCGGCAGAAGAGCTGTAGAGTAGAAGGCGGTGGAGCCTGGCTGGTAAACAGCCTGATGCCTGCTCAGATGTCTCAAGACTGGCCATACCTGGAGGAGACCAGACTGATTTCGTTGGTTGCAGGGTCATATTTAAGATCATTTTCATATCAGTTAAACAGCAGGCGGGTTGTGGCTGCTTAAAGACGAAACTTTCTCATCATTGTGACTGTCTTATGAATCCAGTTTTCACAAATCATTTTCCAAGCCAGTAGCCTAGTGGGCCCCATCTTCAGAGTGTTCTTGCTATTACTGACCGGGCTCAGCCTACAGAGGGGACCCGTCATGCTTGTGCGTGGTCTCAACACATCCCCATCTCTCCTACCCCATCACCTGAAAGCTCTCGGTGCCAGGTAGCCGCTTGGAGCTGCTGGAGGGCCTGTGTTTCTAGCTCTGAAGGAGCTGCTGCCACTCCCCTTTGTACCTTCTTTTTCTCATTTTTGTCTTCTGCTGTTTGGCAGCAGTTCTTATGCTGAAGACATGTGAAGTTGTCATCATTGCACAGTGTGCCCCCTCCCACCACAGCCTCGGCCATCACCAACGGTATCCACATACCTATCTACATTCGTAGTAAATCTCCTAGTCCTTTATCTCTCCCTCTTTCCTCATAGGAGGGTCCACAGTAATGAAGGGCAGAACAGCAAGTGCCAGTCACCATGAAGATCTGTAGAAAACATTGAAGCTTGCTGGGCAGATCTTTGCAGGCATTTGCCCCCTGCCCTATTTGGGAGCTGCATTTTGATCTGCGTCCTTTATTCCTCTACCCCAAGTGAAAATTAGGGTGGCTTTTCTTCACTAGGGGATTTCAGGCCCCTGTTATCAGTTCTCACTTAGCCTTTGGTTTTAGAGGAGAAGGGAGGAGATAGGGAAGTGGTGGGGAAGTAAGGTGAGGAGTGTTAGGGGTGCATGGTTTCTAAGAGGTGCGAGCTATAGGCATACAATTACTGTAATTTGTTTTTAAAGTTCTAAATCTGTTTTCTTTATATTAAAAAAAACTGCCGTTAGTGAACTGACGCCGTTAAATAAGTTGAAGTCTGCAAATTCTACATAAAATACAAGCCCTCCAACTGTCTAATCACAGACATAAAATAATTCTCTTGCCTTTAATGTAGTTTTTATCTTTGATTAATCAAACATATGACAGTGTAGAAACTTCAGTGAAGTTCGCTACTTTGTCCTTTTAGCTAGTATAAAGAAATCAGGAATAATGGCATAATTTCATTTAGGAAAATTATTAAGTTCATGATTTTTTTTATTTTTAAGACTCTTTGTGGAGAGCAACTATATTTTTCAACTACTTCTTTTGCTATTGCATTTATACTGCTTTCCTTGAAATGAAAGGCAAGCATCAAGTGTTGGTTTTATCCTGTGGCTTCACCTTGGAAATTCTCTATTTCTGCCCATCAGGATACCTCCTGAAGTCTGTCTGGTGGCATGTTGCATGGCCAGGTGTTCTGTATGGGAAGGTCGTTTCAGTGAAAAGGAGAGAGGACAGTCTGTTAAATGAGTGAATGAATAAGTCTGTTGTATTGAAAGAGAATAATTTGTTCTCCCTAATAACTAATGGTCCTCATTATCCCACAGTAAAATGTGTATCATTTTTCTGAAACCCATGCAAGATTATTGCTGTTGGGCTTAAATAAAGCTAAATTTTACTCTTTTGCATCTGTGAATAGAAAAAAAAATGTAGTATTACTCTTCTTACACAATAGCCCTATGGGAAACATGGCCACTAAAACTTGGAACTCTCAGCTTTCGTTCTCCAGACTATAGGTTTTTTTTTCCTCTCTTGTTCTAATGAAAGCTCTCTATATTCTGTGGGTGAAATATTCACAGTATGCTCCAACGTCCAAATAGTCTTCTGTACCTAGCAAAACAGGCTGGGGATTAGAATATTCTAAAGTTCATTCCTGAATTTCATCTTTTAATAAATTTATATTTTATGCATAACAGTACTTAAAATTATATAATATCTTTCCTCCAATGAGGACTGATTTGTACAATAACTGTCAAATACCTTTCTTCATGGTCAGTGATAAAATTTCAGGCATTTGACTATCAGGGCAGTTTTTTCATTGGTCCTGAGAAATTATTGATGTTTGAAGAACATGAGAATTTAAAATGTAATCTGTGAAAGTAGTGCTTAGAACAAGACAGCACACTTAACCCAGTGTGTTCCTGAGTTAGATTGGGAAGTAAAAATCCCCCCTTTTAAAAAATGGCCCATACCACCCACCTTACAGAAGGTACTTTTTGTCAGTAGACAGGGTACCGTGATATCTTCTAAGAAATGAAGTGCAGCAGCGGGCCACGCCATGTTTGGGGGTGCCTTTGGTAGACCCGGGGAGATATACCTACAAAAGGTGGTGGGGTGGTGGTGGGGGAAAAGCACAGGTGGTTGGGAGTGGAATGATGCCACCAGCAAATGCCTCAGGCATTACTTTGTTGATCAAGACTTTGCCTTTTTTTCATGATGAAGCTCTCAGAAGAATGTACGTACGTGACCAGCATTTCCAAACAAATATTTTCTGTGACATAATTCATAGTAAAATTTCAGAAGTAAGATCACACCAAATGCAGTGTAGGATAGTAAGTCTTCTCGGTGGCTAAGAACTGCCCCTTCCAGGCTGGAGCGCCGTTCCAAGCGCATTATCAAATGGTTCATGCTCCCAGCCTACTTAGTCCCAACCTACTTACGCATCCACGGAACAGATGAATGTTGAAGACCTGCTGTGCTCAGCAGTGTAATGGGTGCTGTGAGGGATACGAAGTTGAGTCAGCCATGGCTCCTTTACTCACATCACAGCCCGGCCTGTTGAGTCGATTTCCCTGTTGCGGGGAAGTCTAGTGGACAGCACAAGTACATGTCCCCAAAGAGGTAGAATAAAGGAGTTTCAGTGTTTGGGGGAAGCAGAGACCACTTCTAGCTGGGGCCACCCGGGAAGAGTTTATAAAAATGGAGGCGTTTGAGGCATTGTGGGCATGTGCCTTGCAGAGGCCAGTGTGGAGTCGGGAGTGGCTGCCTGTCCCCACCTCCCACTTGTCCTTCCAGCCCAGTGATAAGCAGCAGGGCCCCGACTTCCAGGGGTAGCCCAGGCCATCCCAGCTGCTCTTCAGAGCACACAAGGGAATTCATGGAGAGCCTCATGAAGGGTATCCATTGCACTGCCTTGCACCGCAGTCCCTGTAAGGCGAGCACACGGTGCTTGTTTCTGTGTCACTGGCTCACTGTGCTGAGGGCCCGAGGTAATGCTGCTCGTTTGACTCAGGCACACCTCTAAGAACTTGGAGCCACACCAGAGCATGTTTAGAATAATTGCTTTGTGTAGTGATTTCGAACTCTGACTTTGTAAAGCTTGGAGTTTCCAAAGGAAAATGGGGATTTCTCAAATTATTTAAGTTAGATCAGTTTTTTAAAATTTTAACTTTATTGAGGAATAATTAGCAAATATAATTCTATGTTCGTACGTATGTATGTATGTATGCACGCATGCATGCCATGCTGTGCGGCTTTTGGGATCTTAGTTCCCCAACCAGGGTTGGAACCTGGGGCCCCAGCAGTGGAAGTGCTGAGTCCTGACCGCTGGACCACCAGGGAATTCCCTAATTGTATGCTTTTAAAGCGTACAACGTGATGATTTGATGCACGTTTATATTGTAGAATGATTACCAAGATCGAGATAATTAACACATCCATCACCTCACGTAGTTAACTCTTTTGGGGCGGGGGAAGTGTGGTAAGAATGCTTAAGATCTACTCGCAGGAACTTTCAAGTATACAATATTGTATTATTAATTATAGATCAGATTTTTTAAGATCGTCATATTAAGCATACTAAAATGACGTCAAGATTGTGTAGCCTATAGAAGAATGGATAAGACGTAACAAATGAAAAGCTGAATACAGCATTGTGCACAGATACTTAAACTATGTTAAATGTATACATATGAATAAGACAGAAACGAGTAAAGGTGGTGAATATTAGGTTCCTCCTTGGTGAAAAAATAGAAATACTCTTAATCCTAAAAATAAGACAGTTCTTACAAAACGAGAAGGGAAAAAAACGGGGTTTGTTTTTGTTTTTTTTTATCTACCAACATAGCTGGAGAGGAGAGGCCTTTGTGTAAGAGAAGCAGTCTTGGTCTGTTGTTTTATTTGTGTTATTTTATTTTCCAAATAATTTTTCAGCATAAAGTTACTGTGTTTTCTCAGGTCTAAAAATAATTTTTTTTTTCCTGTTCAGAGGTACAGGTTTCATTAAGTTAAAATTCACGTTCAGGGCTGTCATCAAGGGCATTACAAATAATCACATGCGGTTATGAGAGTGCTGTCCAGCAGAATTTTTTCTTTTCATCAAGATTTTGGGAGTTATCTTTTGCAGGACAGTAAGACTCTTGGGAGTTTATTTAACCCAAAGGTTTGGATATTATTTCTTTTAAAATACTCAGAAAATTTCCATTTATCTTATGGAGAGGTTTGTTGTTGGTGGAAGGCAGCTTCAGTTGTTTGCCACTTGTATAGTCAGTTGTTTATCATTAAATTAGATCCTGCAGTATTTTAAACTTTTTTGTTATGGAAAATTCCAAACATGTACAATAGTAGAGAAAACTGTGTAAGAAACCCACAGATGCTCATCACCCAGCTTCAGCCATCTGCACCTGTGGCCAGTGTTACTCCTTTTCTTCATCTCCTCTGATGATTTTGAGGTGAATTCTAGACAACATATCATTTTATCTTTAAATATTTCATTTTGTATTTCTAAAAGACAAGGTTTCCCCCTTTTCAGCATAACTACAATATTATCACTAGGAAAAAAGCTCCACAATTCCTTCATTTCATCACATAACCAATAAATGTATTTCCCCAATCGTACTGTGAATGCATTTTTCTTTTAAACAGAAGCTCCTTCTTTGAATTGGAATCCAGTCAGAGTCCATATGATAGTTAATCTTCTCTATTTTTTTTTTTGATCCTTCCAATTTATTTAAGGAAACGTGATTTTTGTCATGTGGAACGTCCCTTATTCTGGAGTTTGCCAGTTGCATCCTAGTGGTATCCTTTAACACATCCCTCTGTCCCATCTATTTCCCGTAAAATGGTAGTTAGATCTAAAGAGCTGCCCATATTTCAGTCCAGGTTATTTTAGTTTTTGCTAATCCGACTTCCTAGTTAACGGTGTGTACATCTGTGAGGAGGTACATAATGTCTGGTTGCAATCTAACACATTTTGAAACAAACTCACATATATCATGAGAGATACTTAGTATTTTTCCTACCTTCTTCAGTGTGAATTTTCTTTTTCTTTAATTGAAATATAGTTGATGTACAATATTATGTTAGTTCTAGGTGTACTGTGTAGTGATTTGACATTTGCAAACATTATGAGATGATCACCAGAGTAAGTCTAATAACACTCTGTCCCCATACAAAGTTATTACAGTATTATTGACCATATTCGTTATGCTGTATATTACATCCCCATGATTTATTTATTATATAACTGGAGCTTTCTACCTCTTAATCCCCTCTGCCTATCCCCTCCCCACCTGACTCCCTCTCCCCTTTGGCAGTTACCCATTTGCTCTCTGTATCTGTGACTCTGTTTTCGCTTTTAGATTCCACATATAGTGAGATCATGTGGTATTCGTCTTTCTCTGACTTATTTCACTTGGCGTAATACCCTCTAGATCCATCCATGTCAAAAATGGCAAGCTTTCAATTTTTTATGGCTAAGTAATATTCGTGTGTGTGTGTGTGTGTGTGTGTGTGTGTGTGTGTGTACACCACATCATCTTTATCCATTCATCTATTAATGGGCCCTTAGGTCGCTTCTATATCTTGGCTATTGTAAATAATGCTGCAATGAACATTGCAGTAAATGAATCTTTTTGAGTTAGTGTTTTGTTTTTTCCTGGTAAACACCCAGAAGCGAAACTGTATGGATTGTATGGCAGTTCTATTTTTAATTTTTTGAGGAACCTCAGTACTGTTTTCTATAGTGGTTGTAAAAACGTAGAATCCCACCAACGGTGCACAAGGGTTCCCTTTACTCTACATCTTTGATAACACTTGTTACTTGTTGTGTTCTTGATGATAGCCATTCTGACAGGTGTGAGGCAACATCTCACTGTGGTTTTGATTTGCATTTCCCTGATGATTAGTGAAGTTGAACATCTTTTCATGTGCCTGTTGGCCATCTGTTGGTCTTCTTTGGAGAAATGTCTATTCACGTTCTCGGTCCATTTTTCTAATTAGGTTGTTTGTTTTTTTGGTGTTGAGTTGTATGAGTTCTTTGTATATTTTGGATATTAGCTCCTTATCGGATATGTTATTTGCAGATATCTTCTCCCATTTAAGTGGGCTGCCTTTTCGTTTTGTTGATAGTTTCTTTCCCTGTGCAAATGCTTTTTAGTTTGATGTGGTCCTGTTTGTTTATTTTTGCTTTTGTTTCCCTTGCCTGAGAAGACATGTCCAGAAAAATATTGCTAAGACCAATGTCAAAGAATGTACTTATGTTTTTTCTGGGAGTTCTATGGTTTCAGGTCTTACATTTAAGTCTTTAATCCATTTTAAATTTATTTTTGTATATGGTATGAGAAATCAGTGTGAATTTCTTGTATAACATACATACAGAAAAGTATGCAAAAGCCTAACTGAACAGCTTGAGGAATTTTCCTGAAGTAAACACATACCAGTGTAGTCAGTCCTGAGCTCCAGAAACAAAATATTACTACATTCTCAGAAGCTCCCTCGTATTTCCTTCTAGAAATTATCCTCCATGCCCCACCAGAAAATTACTATCGTGACTTCTAACATCATAGATGAGGTGTTCTTACATTTCGATGCTGTATAAATTATGTCTTTACTCTTTATGTCTGGCTACTTTCATTCAATATGTTTGTGAGATGGGTCCATGTCGTCGTACTTCATTTCTGTCTAGTATGAATATACCACACTGTGTGACTTACCTACCTGTGGGTTCTTTCCACTCTGCGTGGTTATGCATAGGGCTGCTTTGGGCATTCTTGCACATGTCTTTTGTTGAACAATTGTATATATTTCTGTTGGGTATATACTTAGATGGAGAACTGCTAGGTCATAGGGGACATGTATGTTCAGCTTTAGTAGATATTACCAATTTTCCAAGTGGTCCTACTAATTTAGACCCACTACTAGCAGTGTTTGAGTGCTCGACATTCTTACCAATACTTGGTGTTTCCTCTCTTCTTCATTTTATGTGGTGGCGTAATGTTGTGGTTTTAATTTGTTTCTTTGATGACTAATAAAGTTGAGCACCTGTTCTTATGCTTATTGGCCATTTGAATATCTTCTTTTGTGAGCTGTCCAAGTCTTTTTCTGCTTTCCTGTTGAGTTGTCTTTTTCTTATTGATTTGCAGGCATTCCTTTTATATTCTGAATGAGTTGTTTGGAAATATATATCACAAACATCTTCTACTTGGAATGTTTTTAATATATATCACAAACATCTTCTATTTGGAATGTTTTTGGTTTCAGGTATAATTTACGTACCATGAAATGTACAGTGTTAAGAGTATTATGCAAACAGTTTATCACAACAGTATTTCCATTGCCTAGAGAGTTCCCTTGTACTCTCCCCGGTCCATACCCTCCCCCTCACAAAAGCAGCCACTCATCTGATTTCTAGGACCATAGTTTAGTTTTGCCTATGCTAGAATTTTACATAAATAATCTCCTCTGTTATATACTTTTTGTGTTCAGCTTCTTTCACTTAGCGTATTTTTGAGATTCATCCATCTTGTTGCATGTCGGTATTCTGTCTTTTTCATTGCAGAGTAGTATTCCATGGTAGATTATACCAGTTTGTTTATTCATCCTCATGTTGATGGACATCAGAGTGTTTCCACTTTATTATGAATAAAGCTGCTATGAATTTTCTTATACAAGGCTTTTTATGGATGTAGCAGTCACCCTTTAAAAATTCATTAAATATTTTTTCTTTAATCCTACTAAGTTTTCAGTTTGTGTATTGTTCTCTAAGAAGTCCAGCTATATGAAAGCTTGGGTTCGTGGAAAGGATTCATTTCCTAGAAGAAATTTTTAGAAAAAAATATTCACAGTAGGACTTCATTAATTAGCTTCCCTAATAGTTTAAGTGATTCATATTACAGACAACTGCTTGGGAATACCAGTTACTCTACTCATTTGGAGTTTCATTCATGTGGCTTTTTCCCTCTTCCCCAGTTGTATGAACACATGTAATTGACTTTACTGTAGTTATTTGCAGTTGCACTAATAGAGACCTTGTCTTTTGGAGGGAGAAGATTATTTAGTCAAATGCATCAGCCTCTAAACCTAATGCTTTGAGTTTGGAGTATTTTAAATACTCCTTGGAAATGGAGGCACGTGAACATTCTAAAAACAGATAGTTTACAATTGTTAGAAAATACAGTGGTAAAAAAAGTAATTCTGTGCTAAGTGTTACATTGGAGGTATGTGTGATAAGAATGTGGCGATCTTAAGTATAAAACGGCACTGCTGAACTCATCCCCTCCAGTGCCTGTGATGTTACTTTCTATAAATACTTCTTGAAACATGAGAGCTTTGATCCTGTTGCCAAAATAATGTGAGATCCTATAAATTTTCTAATTATAAATGACAGTAATTGAATTTCGTTCCGCTGCCCCTCTGTCCCGTCTCGTCGTTGTTGCCCTCCCCTACCCCCCCACTGCAGCCCAAGCAAAACGGTGTGGCTGGGTCACGACAAGCCACAGGGTTGAATTAAAGCGCACATCATTTCCACTCCTGTTCTTCCCCCACGTAACTGGTGCCAAGCCCAAGGAGGCTGCTCCTCCTTTTACTCTGTGCTGGACCAAATGATTGAGGTCATCTGTCAAAAGCTAGTCTAGTAGAAGTGGAAGATCTCTTTTCAGCTGGGGCATAAAGTTTGTTTCTTTAAGCCAGTTTTTCAGAGAAAGCTCTCATTAGAAGAGATAAGGAACTTGGAATTCAGTTTTGTATCTCTTGCTCGCTCAAAGACTACTGTGATTACTTACTGTATGGTGTGCAGTTTAATATTGATTATGCCCTGTATATACATGTATGGAAAATGTGATTATAAAGGTTTTGCTTTAATGTCATTTCTGACAATAGTGCTTCATTTTGGAGGGACAGTCACTACGAATGGAGTTCTATGTAGCAGCTGTTTTGTACATTTTAAAATTCAGAATCTACCTCTAGGTGGCAGCACCAGATACTTTTTCCCTGTTTTTTCGCTCCAGCCTTAACGAGCTATGGTTTAAGCAGTAAAACTTTTTAAGTTTCCCGAAACTTCGAAATAAGCTGCTTATCGCCAATTTTGTGCGGATTTGGAAAAGTTGATTTATATGTTGAATAAGTTTGGGGTTTAAGCATGGATTTTGACCTTAAAAAAGGATTCCAGCAGCAATGATCCATACTTTTAACATGACTAATTATATGTTTTCTTTAAAAGATTTAACTTAGCCCTCCGTGATTTGCCTGTTGAACATATAATTGTCCTCCCAAGAAAATCACTTTTTTGTGATATTTCTGTATCCAAGTAACTTCTTGTACAAGGATCGTTATATACCTAATATTTTAAGATAATTACACCATCTTCTCCCTTTATATTAAAAAAATTTACCATTGACTTATGGCCAAGAGTGCTGAGGTGAAGTCCCTTCTCCTGAGAAAAATCAGCTTGTGAATAAATCTGAAGTAATTAGGTAGGCCATTTGTTTTTGTTACTGCCACGGGCAGATAAGGATTGTGGAAATGGACATTTATTTTTTTTTTTTTTAATTTATTTTGTTTTTTTTTGTGGTATGCGGGCCTCCCTCCGTTGTGGTCTCTCCCGTTGCGGAGCACAGGCTCCGGACGCGCAGGCTCAGCGGCCACGCCTCACGGGCCCAGCCGCCCCGCGGCATGTGGGATCTTCCCGGACCGGGGCACGAACCCGTGTCCCCTGCATCGGCAGGCGGGCTCTCAACCACTGCGCCACCAGGGAAGCCCATGAAATGGACATTTAAAGTAGGCATTTCGGGCTTCCCTGGTGGCGTAGTGGTTGAGAGCCCGCCTGCCGATGCAGGGGACACGGGTTCGTGCCCCGGTCCGGGAAGATCCCACATGCCGCGGGGCGGCTGGGCCCGTGAGCCGTGGCCGCTGAGCCTGCGCGTCCGGAGCCTGTGCTCCGGGGCGGGAGAGGCCACAACGGAGAGAGGCCCGCGTACCGCAAAAAATGATAATAATAATAATAAAGTAGGCATTTCATAAGGCCTGATAATTTTTCATAATTCTTGGTCACTTGCTGGGCTTTTCTCCATAAGTAGCAAGGCAGCCCATGTCCAGTTGTGGTGTGCTCAGCAGGCAGGCCTCCCCAAGCCTCAGGTGCACTCAGTGGGCATGGCTGGTGGGGAGGCCTAGAAAGAGATTTCATTGCTTCCTTGTTAGAGCCCAGCCAGTTTTGTCTATGTGCAAAGCCAGCTTTGTTTTGTTCCTTGATATTTAGGTTGTGAAAGAAGCTTGTCTTTCAGAAAACACTTACTGTTTTTCTTTTTCCTTACTTTTTGAATAGTATTGGCCTGGGAAATTGATGAATAATTATACCATCAGAGAAAAGGTGGAGCTGCTTTCTCATAATCGTGAATACAGCAAGACATTATGTGAATACAGTTGGATTCACAGCTAGAGGTTCAGGAATTTGCAGCAGTTGCCCTTCACTACAGAGAAGAAATGGCACCATTCACAGGCGTGGGCATGGTCTCTCTTACTCCTCTGCCCATTCTTGTCTTTAAATGAGAGGGTGTATGTTCCCCCACACTTCACTAACTTGCTGTTGCTCTTAAGCTATAGGTAACTTGTAAAATAAAAATGTATAGTGAGTCTTGGGGCCAAGTGATCTATGTTACAGTGACCAAGAACAGTTTTTCAATTTGTTTTGAATGTGTAGTCTTTGTTTTTATTATATACTATCATGTTGGGAAATACTTTGATTAATTACTACGAAGAGCAGCTATTAACTTGCTGTGCAACATGAACGTGCGTTTCATATTTTTTTCCAAATTTGTAATTTTGAATGAATATTAAATGATGGATTAAATGATGTTCATCTACTATTTTACTTTTTCATTCACATGGCATTTATTGGGTGCTTACCAGTGATAGGCACCATTGAAAATGATTTGTCCCTAACATCCGATTTAAACTTCAGAAGTGCATGGTGGTGGTAGTAGCTCCATCTTTCAGGTGAGAAAACCAAGACTCAAAGTCTCAGTCTTTTCATTCTTTGTTCAGCACCTTTCCACTGTGTCAGTCAGCCCTAAGTCTTTTATAATTAAAGAGATGTCACTTAACAGTTGACCAGATAGGATTTAGGATCTTGTCACTGAATTCTGAATACATCTGTTAGATTATCTAACTACGCAAGCTGTTGATAGAGTTACAATAATTTTTAGATGTTTCTGGTATTTGAACTTTTTTGCTCAGTGACTGTTTTTATTACTTATTTACCTTTATACTAAAACAAATGATAGCTTTCTTTAGATTACTCAGAAGCCTAGAATTCTTTGGGATTGCTAAGGAATGCTTTCAAGAAAATGTTATAAGATATAGTGTGGAATAATTATCTTTAAGTGTAAATCCAAATAGTACATTTTGACATATGTGCTTTGGTCAAAGGCAAGTTACATTGGTTGGCCTTACAATCATTTCTTTCCTCAAATAGTTTGGGGAAACAAGATAGTGTAAACTATGCATCGATTGATTTCTTGTGTTATTTTGATTGAAATATAGAAGGTATATGTGGCTTCAGTATTGTCGGGGACAGTTTGGCCTATAGAGTTTGAAGATTCATTGTTTTTGCACATATTTTACATTTCTGAATTCAGAACACCGAAGAAACCATGTTGAGTTTTGACTCAGATGCTGCTACTGAATTTTAACCACTGAATTAGATTGCAACCTACATGCTGTTAACTACTGAGCCAAGATGGAATCGACCACTGCATTGAAATCAGGGTTAGCAGTGGTGTCTGCGCTTGAAGGAGTTGTAATAGCAGTGAACTTGTTTTCCGTAATGGGATTTTTAGTCTCTATTTTCAGTTTTAATGGTGATACTTTGATTTTAGGAGATCTTAACAGTGCACATTTTTTTGAGATTTTCATTGTAACTTTAAGAAAATAGTAAAACCATCCTATAGAAGTAGTTGCTTCCAAACGCAAATGTCCAGTGGAATGTTTCTGCATTGTTTTGGTGCAGTTTACTTGTTTTGTTTATAATCTCCTTTAAAAAAGAAGTCATTTGTCTTGGTGATATGAGCCTCTATCTTGAGTTCAAATGGTTGTGCAGTATGTGCATGAATTTGAAATAATTCTTTTCTGATTTCTCTTCTTTGGAGTAGTTTTGGAGAAGGGAATTTAAATAATTGTACCTTTCTGAATTTATTTTTTCTTTAACATTAATAGGACTTGACCCCACCCAATTTAGAGTTCATCATTATCACAAAGATGAAGAGAATGATGCTCTCCTTGGTGGCCCAGCACAGCTCACGGATGAAGAGAAATACAGGGACTGTGAAAGATTCAAATGTCCATGCCCTATATGTGGAACCGAGAATATTTATGATAGTGTCTTCGATGGTTCGGTTAGTTGCTTTTGTTTCTTTCGTTTGTTTGTTTTGTGAGTGAACTAGTATAAAGTCCATTTTCTCTGTAGTATGTGTATAAAAAGGAAAAAGAAAACACAGGTTTTTATGTGTTTAAAGAATTTTAGCATCATATGAATTCTGCCTTCACAACTTACGTATTTCTGCTTGAAACCTCTTAATAGAGTATGCTTGAGTATTGTTTTTGGCTTTCTAGAATGCTTGGCCTTGGTTTTTTAAATGGAATCTCTTAAAAATTCTGAATTATCTTAAAGTATTTTTATTGTAATTCCTTAATTACTAACCTGTATTTCTCCACTCCCATCCCAATTTCTTAAGACTTAGAGCAATATTTTCCCTTATCTTAAATCAAGTTAATGGGAACTAAGTGTTTTTGGAAAGTTTTTGTTTATCTTTACACATCCCACTTGCCTCTTTTTTGACAAAGGTACTCTGATTATCTTTTCTGCTGTCTTTGCATATCAGGCATTAAAAAAGTCACAGGGAGACATTTCTCTAAAGAAGTACTGCCAAAAAATGTATCATTGACCTTGGATCAGAACTTGAAACTTGGCCAATCTACTTGATTACACTGCAGTGTTATACATGTACTAGCCATTGGCAAATGAGTAGGCAGCAGAATCATGTAAAACCTTGAAACTGAAAGAAAATATGTCCTTTATCTAAATTAAAAGTAATTATTTTAAGTTAATTTGGACAAACAGCAGATGTTTTGCATTTTTTTGAATCAAAACAAAGCAGTCTTTGGAAGCAAGTGCAAGGAAGAGGCAGACACAGATCAGCAATACTTGCTAAATCCTTGAGTTTTGCTTCATTACAGCTGTAAATAAGATAGTTAATTGCATGGAGGCTTGACGACTTGCAGATGGGCTAACTGTGGAAGAGCCGATGTCAAGCTCTAAAATCTCTTCCACCTGGAATTGCTTCGTGAGGCGGGGTAGGGTTATGTACCAGATTGGAGCAGGAAACCAAGATGTTTAAGTATCAAGAAGGAAAACAAATGCTCCAGAAACCCCAACAGTTTTCCTGTATATTACATTTGCTTTGTCCTTGTTTAAAACAAAACAAAACGTTTTCTCCAACTACTAATAGTTCATTTTTTCAAATTTTTACTCCTCCTCTCTCCCCTCCCCCAAATACATTTCATTTGTTGGGGGGCAGTGGTTACAGAAATTTTAGATTTGCTAAGCTAACAATAAGTGATCACTTTGTGGTGTAACACTTAATTTTTAGCCTTTATTCTTAAAATTAAGTTGGCAGTATGGAGCAAACTGTTGTCATTAACGCTCTTGCTTTGCCTTGGAATGAATTAAGTGCAAATTTAAATTCTTGATCAGTATCTCTAGGAAGGATGTTTATTTCCAATAATGCGACTTCACTGGTATTTTCAGAGGGGAAACTATTTTATCCATAGTCTGTCATGTATTGAATGTAAAAAAAAATAATTTCAGGGTTTTCCCTTTGGCTTTGTACTCCATTATGATGGTGGCAAGAGTGGAAGGTATGTGGTGACTGAGGGGATCTTTGGGAGGAAAGTGGTTGAGAAAATAAGGTTAAAAACTTACCAATAAGACGCAAAAGGGAGGAGATATGGGGATATATGTATATGTACAGCTGATTCACTTTGTTATACAGCAGAAACTAACACACCATTGAAAAGCGATTATACTCAAAGAAAGAGTTAAAAAAAAAAAAGCTTACCAATAAAATGAATTTAAAATATTGTACACCAGGACAGCATGTAAGTTTTTAAGCACAAGAAACCTTTTGTAACCTTTCGTGTACTTGTCTGTCTTGACTTCTGTAGGGAACCGATATGGAGCCCAGCTTGTATCGTTGCAGTAACATCGATTGTAAGGCTTCGCCTCTGACCTTTATGGTACAGCTGAGCAACAAATTGATCATGGACATTAGACGATACATTAAAAAATACTACGAAGTAAGTATCCATAATGAGTGTCTTACATATGCAACTTACTTAGGTTTGGTACTTGTTTTAAAATAAAATGATAACGGTTTTTGTATGAAACTAAAATTTTGAAAAGACGGAGGGAAATGATTTGATTTTTCTGTTGGGCATTTCATCTCATTAATGAGCAGTATTTTTAGTAATGAAGTTTTTGCTTTTAAGGAAAAATGAGAATATAATCAGGAAGTGTTTTAGTTTATTGCTGCCTAAATATAAAATGAAGTTAAATGGTCACTCAGATTTTCGATCAGAGGAGGAAAATTCAATATTACCTATCTTTGGCAACTAGAGCCGTAAAATCATGTGTGGTGATTTTATTTCTGTTTTACTTTTTTAAAACTTTTTATTTTATATTGGAGTATAGTTGATTAGCAATGTTGTGATAGTTTCAGGTGTACAGCGAAGTGATTCAGTTATACATATACATATATCTATTCTTTTTCAAATTCTTTTCCCATTTAGGTTGTTACATAATTGAGCAGAGTTCCCTGTGCTGTACAGTAGGTCCTTATTGTTTATCCATTTTAAATACAGCAGTGTGGACATGCCAATCCCACACTCCCTAACTATCCCTTCCTGTGTGGTGATTTTAATAAACTGCCAACTAGCTAACACTTTGTGTTTATGTAGTAATCTAAACCATTTCATAGCTTAGTTTTCCAAAGAAATCAGAATAAACATCTTTTAAATTTCAGTGCTTTTGTCTGGCATTTTAAAGAAGAATGTCTAATTTTTATAAATATATAGTAAAAATTCCAGAACAGTGAGTGAGCTGTCTGCGTTAGAAAGAAGGCTCCTTTCAAAGTTTTTGTTTTGGTTTTTAACACATTTCATATGAATTAGTTTTTTCCTCTTCAAAAGTTAAAATTAAAAGAAAAAAAACACCACATTTCCCATTTGATTTTTCTTAGTGTTTCATTATGTCATTTGTCATCTAAACAAAATTTCTGTTACTTGAAAGTTCACTGTAACTTAGGTAAAGAGGTTACGTTGGCAAGGCATTTCCCAAAAAATGCTCTGGTTCTGTTAGGTAAGACTCTTGACTCTGATCAATGTCATCCTGTAATTTCTACTTATATGTTAGTTAACATATAACGTAGCATTATCTTCTTTAAAATCGAACTCATTAAATGAAAATCAAGTATTAGATCATTAAGGTGAAGAGTAAAAGCATAGAGTTCTAGTCTTGTGATTTTGGAGTAGAATAATTTGTATTTGTCAAGGAAAAAGAACTAAGTAGGTTTGTCTGAAGATATTTTTAAAATAATAATTATGGCTACATTTTGGGAAATCTGAAACATTTTAGTGAATAATCTGGTGCTGTACTTAATGAACAGTTGGATGGGAATAAAGGTTATCTGTGGGTTCACATTCCGCAGTAGATGAAATGTTCAGCACGTGAAATGTTAGGCCTTTATTTAGCATGAAGAGTCCAAATCAAAACTATTCAGCTCGTTTACAGACCTCATTGAGCAGAGCATGATTCTTGACTCTTGGGAAGAATTCTGAGTTTTCTCTCTGTGTTTAGTCTATCAAAATCTTCACCATGGAAATGTTAATACTAGAAGAAGCTCATCTATTTCCTTCTCTAAGAGCGGGCAATCTGTTTTGACTAAGTTGAGAATAGGCAGAAAAATGATCTTCTGAATAGTCAGAAATATGCCCTAACTGAAAGATTGATTTCTAACTGTGTGTGTGTGGTGTGGTGGTCGTGGTTATATAAGTATTTTTCAAGCTAAATAACCTAGTATTAGGCATCCAGACATTTAACCCAGGGTTTCTATAGCATTTGTTTTAATTGTGTACCAGCCATCTCACTAACAGCAAGTTAGTTTTCCTGTCGTTAACTGCCCACTTGATTGACTTTCCTAAGGAATTTCTAATTAAAATACCCAAATGTCATTCCTGTACTTGAAGAATGATATGATCGTCCTCAGAATTAAGAACTTGTTTCTCTACTTTCTGTCCTTAGGCATATGTGATTGTCTGGGAGAGAAAGAAATCCATTATACGTTCTTTTCATGGCCCCATGATGAACAAATCTTTCACATATTCTCAAGATCAGAGCTTTTATACAGAAAGCTCATGCACCTCCAAGTTATACTTTATTGGTAGAGTGTTCTCTTTCTTCCTGACCCCAGACTTAAGTGAACTTTGCCAGTAGAGGGATATGGTGTTGAGTTTCTTTTGTTATCATACCTCAAGTGATCCTGATTACAGTTAGTTCAGTGTGATATACCACAGCAGTGGTAATCCAGCTGGAGATTAATACACCAAGTGTACTGGCGATAAGGATGTTGGTACTAAGTACTGAGATTAAGTGACTGTTCTCTGAAGCTAATGACCAAAAGAGTTCCCTCCTATTCTGCAAGTTAAAAATGCTCCCCACTGGACATAAAGTTGTTAGTGGACTGAGAACAAGAGTCTCCATATTTTTTTCATTTTAGTTTTAGAATCACTGCAGGGAAGAACAACCTACGTTGAGGAAGGAGGCATCTCCATAAGGAAGGAGCTTTTGTAAGACAGTGGAGGAGTATAAGGTACTTGACCAAACACTGTAACCTGCCAAGGAACACAGTTCTAGATCACCAGGAAATCTGGCTGTCAAGAACAAAAGGGCCAAAGTTTAGGGTAACAAAGTATACTTCTTAAGTATACTTCTTAATCACTTCAAAAAATATACCACATCTTCTGTTATATTCTGTGGTGAATAAATAGTGCTGACTGAATAAATGTGATGCAGCAAACATTAAAATTTTTATATATCTGAGAATCAGTCTGTATCATAGTGTTTTAATATTGGCTCCTTTAATAGCAGGGGAAATGCTTTTTTCTCTCACCGTATAGCAATGATTGTATCCTTCGGATTCTTGTTTCATGGAACATTTAAATTTCTGTATACATAGAAATACAAGAAGCACCAAGCAAGGATATTTCAAGTAATATATTAATTTCCTTAGGAGGAAAACAACTCTAATGCTTTATCTCGAGATTTGATGAAACATTGGAAGACTTTGAGGCAGCACAGAAAGCTCTAATTCAAAGTTGATTTCATGCCCCGGTCCTAATTGGTTCCTCTATACGAAGTTAAAATTGAACTGGTATTTTTTTGAAAATCATAAAAAGCCAGTTTAAAGACTATATCTCTAAGCTTTTAAGGATGTTTTTAAAAGACTCAATTTTACAGTGAAAAATTGATATGTGTTTCCCCTCCCCTTAAATTCTGCTTCAGAAGAGCAAATAGACACACACACACACACACACACGCACAAAAGGGGAGAGAAACACTAGCTAATCTAAATTGGGAAATGAAGAGGGCTTTTTTTAAGCATGAAAATTTCATCATCTTGTCAGCTGGCAGAATGCCTGCTGTGTGGATTCACAAAGGCTAAGAATTACACTTTCATGAAATTTTCCTCACTAACTGCCCTGGTTAATTTGAAAGATAACCCACTGTTCTAATTCATTCCTCAATTGGGCGGTGCAGGTTTTATCTTTGATCTGACAAAGCATTTGTGTTAATCGTTTTGGCCCTCCAGTAGACACTCTTGGGATTGTGCTTTTACAATAAATGTGTCTGTGATAGCTCTTTAGTCTATTATACTTACAATAGATCCATAGAACTGGTAATTAATTCTCCACTGCTTTGGAAATGGGAAGAATAGGTGTAGCTCTGTCAAGTGCTGCTGGGAAGTTTGTTTAGCTGGTTCATTTTTGAAGTGTTCCCCTCAGCCATCCATGAAGCAGCCGCAGAAGAGAATGTGAGATTGAGATGCTGCCTACCCTGAAGACTTGCTGATAAATGGGAAATCTGACCCCTCTTGGTACCTGGGAGGGGGGTAGTGGGTCATTTACTTTCATCTCAAGTACTATTAGTTATAATGTACATTAAACCCTCATTTTAATACTTAAAGAGCCATTCGTTTCTAAAGGTGGATAGTCAACTGAAATATCCTCCTCAATTCCCATTGATGGCTTATGCAGGTTTTAGAGTGTTCCAGTGGGGCGAAATGTATTTCTCGCCAGCCTTGTAGTGTTTCCAGCGACTTGTAAAGGGGCATTACTTGGGGCACTTCACTATGATTTTTAAACAGAGGTATTGCTGGCCCTGCATCTAGAAAAATTAACAGTTAACAGCTGGTCAGTGCTATGCATATGATAACATTGATTAGTTGCTAGGACTACAAATAGGTGATTGAATTCCTCACAAATTTGCTATTGGTTTTACAGTCTCAAAATTTTCCTGACATAGGCTTTCTGAGGACAGGACCTGTGCTTTCTTTGGTGTCTCATCTGTGATCTCTGCTCCAGCCGTTTGCTCTCAGTAGTGTATGCATTTTAATGTTTAGTAATATACTTTCTTGTTTTTTCTTTAAATTCTTTTTCGCACTGCTATCATATTGGCAGAAGGTTTATTAGTGGTTCACAAGATTCTCAGGCTAACACAAGACTCCACGTTAATTTAAGGTCATGAAAGCATTAATATACCCTGTGTTTATTTTATGTCACTGATTACTGTTGGTTTCAATATATGCCCATCTCCAAGTTCATAGCCTTAATTTGTTTTCTCCCTAAACCAAGTGTCAGGCAAAGAGGCATTGACCAGAAATATTTTTATTAAGATGCAAAATCACATCGTGCAGAAACGTACTCTTATCGTCCTGACAGAGAGTCTCACTCTCACTACACAAGGTGGCCGAGAGTGGATGCCTAGCTGTTGTTCCTCTCATACTCCTGCTCTCTCCCTGTATTTTTCCCGTTTCTTTCTCAGTATATTAATTGTGGTATAAGTCACATTTTTAAAATCTCTTTTGGACCCACTTTTATGAGGAATTCCAAAAATAATGTCCACTGTCACTTACCTCATGATGCAGAGACTTTCTTATGCTTACGTGTGTGAGCATCTAGTAAAGAAGGGAGCATTTGACCAACGATACTGTGAGTCCCTCTAGAAGACAGCACACATCCAGGAAGTGGAGTGGGATGTTTTGTGGTATATGAAAAATCCACATTAATTTTGTTTTTTCACCTTTGCAAAAAAAAAGAAAATGATGCTTGTTAAGTTGGGAATGGATATGCATTCCTTAAAAACAAAATTAATAACAACCACCAAACATAATGTTGTTAAGCCAGAAGTTGAATCTGAGGACAGGACCTTAAAAGTGCAGGGAGGGCAGGGTGAAGTATTGGTTAATATATTTGCTCCACCAAAATACACACCCACTCAGCATCACAGGCAACAGAATCCATGGTGTCCAACAATGCTTGAAGGAGGACCATTTCTTTAGGAATACACAGAGCTCAATTAGTAAATAAATCTAATAATTTAAGATGAAGCAGCCTCTCACCACATCGCCGCCCCCATCCCCACCCCCACCCGTGTAATTTACTTATAGAGCCACTCTTACTTCCATTGCCTTTTGCTTTTCAAATGTAGCGGTACTTCATGACAGCTGTCTTGTGCGGGCGGATCTGGGGGTTTTAGAGCCATGCAGTTGATGTTCAGTAACTCCATCTTGTTCAGCTGCAAATATTCGGTGTTCAATAACCCTCAAAATTTCTCATTTCTTACCTGTGGTGATGTGGGCTGATAGTTTTTAGGTTGTAGGTTGCAACATGCAGTAGTCTCACAGGTACATTAGTTCAAATAGTTTAAACTCTAAGCACCAGTGGAATTATTGTTTATCTCCTTGCCTCTGCATTTATATTTAGAACATTTAAAAAGAATAAATTGGGTTTCTTTTTTTGTAAAGACTCTTTAACAGCATAATTATAAGTGGTACAGGGCTTCCCTGGTGGCGCAGTGGTTGAGAATCCGCCTGCCGATGCAGGGCACACGGGTTCGCGCCCCGGTCCGGGAAGATCCCACATGCCGCGGAGCGGCTGGGCCCGTGAGCCATGGCCGCTGAGCCTGCGCGTCCGGAGCCTGTGCTCCGCAACGGGAGAGGCCACAACACTGAGAGGCCCGCGTACCGAAAAAAAAAAAAAAAAAAAAAAAGAAAAAAATAAGTGGTAAAAAAGGCATGCAAAGAAGCAGTAGATATCCATCCCACCTATTCAGCATCCCAGGCAGTGCAATCCATGCTGCCCAGCGGTGCTTGAAGAAGGGTCATTTCTTTAGGAATCCATAGAACTCATCTTAAATCTTGTTAAGACAAAACAAAAGAATTAGTATTTCTTTTTGCTCCATGCCATTTGATAGAGAAGTTTAGCATAAATGAACACCACGGACACCAGTTGCTTCTTTTAAATGCCGTATTCTAATACCAGGGCCCATTGATGGAGGATTGGTGTGTTTTTATTAGCGAATGGCTGTTTTTTCTTAAGTATGAATATCCACCAAGCTGATTTTCAGTCAGGTATAACATTTTACTGCAACACCATGGTGTGTTCTACAGAAAAACTAAGAAGTAGAATCTTATTATAAGTAAATGTATTATTGTACAAATCTAAGGGAATAACAGGTCAAATCTAGTCCCCTAAAACGTGCCAGCTACGTGTTCTACACAAACAGTGTTAACATGGTATGAATATTAGTTGTTATAAAGGAGTTCCAGTATGTTGTAGAACTTAGTGTTTGTCTAAGTATAGACCACAAACCGTATATCAACAAATTAAACTTGAACTGTTACCAAAAAAAAAAAAAGGAGTTCCAATAAGCAAATTGGATCAGGTATAGCCTTATATGCCACCTGACTTTTAACCTTCATAGAATAACCAACGTTCGTTGTACTCTCTATATTTATCACAACACCTCTTTATCTTTTATTTTGTTTAATCTTAACCTTATGGCATGGACCCTATTTGGGGAGACACAGAACTAGAGCATGATCTTGAGGAACTAGGAGGGAACCCACACCAAATTCTCAGGTGCCCTGACCACAGGGAACACTGACCTCAGATCTTTCTGTAGGGTCTGAACTCGGGCCATAGCCTGTCTCTTGCCCATGTCATTCCCCGCATGTGCATATTTTCCTCCTCCCAGAGCTTCTTTGCTTTTTTTTTTTTTTAACATCTTTATTAGAGTATAATTGCTTTACAATGGTGTGTTAGTTTCTGCTTTACAACAAGGTGAATCAGTTATACATATACATATGTTCCCATATCTCTTCCCTCGTGCGTCTCCCTCCCTCCCACCTTCCCTATCCCACCCCTCTAGGTGGCCACAAAGCACCGAGCTGATCTCCCTGTGCCATGCGGCTGCTTCCCACTAGCTATCCACCCTACGTTTGGTAGTGTATATATGTCCATGCCACTCTCTCACTTCGTCACAGCTT
>NC_041234.1:8797024-8802531 GCF_002837175.3 Physeter macrocephalus
CTCATGCAGCTCAATAACAAAAAAACAAACAGCCCAATCCAAAAATGGGCAGAAGACCTAAATAGACATTTCTCCAAAGAAGATATACAGATTGCCAACAGACACATGAAAGAATGCTCCGAGAGCTTTTTGTCAGAGGTGGAGGCTGTCGTAGCCACTGCCCTTGCCTGTTCTTTCCTCCTGTTCGGAAAGCTTAGCGCTTGTTTATATCAGTTTTCAGAGCAGCCCCTGCTAGCCTCGCGATAGACTGTGAGGTTTTGTACTCAAACGCCTGGTCAGAGGTCTTTTCTAGTCATCTAGCAGTTTAGTAACTTCTCGAAGCCACCGTTTCGTAGCTTATAAGACAACAATAGTGATAGTACCTGGCACATCAGGTCATAAGAAAGACTACATGGGATGATGCATCTCCAGTGCTTAGTGCCTCAAGAGCACTCGCTGTTAGCGTTCGTTATTCTGTTCTAACAGTGGATGACGTGGCTCGGCCGGGTTCCTTCACGTGCTCCGCCCCCGCCCGCCCCCGCCCGCTCGCGCCCTGAGATTCAGCCCTGGGCTGGGGCCTCGCTGCCCCGTCTTTCCGAGGCGTCCATCTGGAAGCTTCCGTTGTCTCGCCGCCCCCCCCAAGTCAGAACAATACCACTCCACACTGTCCTTGCTCCTGGCCCTCCCTGCACTTTGCCAACATGGGAGTTTCCTTTTCAGTGTTGGTGAATGTGGCCCCAAAGTCAGCTTTAGGAAGGGACACTGATAAGGGCAGCTTGAGGAAGTGGCTAAAAAGCAAGGAAAGGACACTAGGTTCTTAAGTCCTCCAAGGCCCAGCACCCAGTATTGTACCTAACCTGGTCGTTGCCCAGTAAAAAGTTATTGAATGAGTCATGCTATTCTGAGAGACTGGTGCTATCAAGTGACTTTCCTGGGTTACAAATAGCAGCATCAGGACTGTGACCATCCTTGGGGACCCTAGTCCAGAATTCTGCTCATCACATACGATAAGACAGCCGTTGATGAGTAACAAGTTGCATGCCATCCTCACTTCAGTCCCTCTTTCAGTAGGATGCCTCCAGAGCCCTGGCGTGAGCCTCACAAGCTAAGCCAGGCCACAGGGCTGGCAGGGACATGAGTCCAGAAAGCTCATTACAGCTGCCCAGGCAAGGACCAGCGCGGCCCCTGAAGGGGCGCCTGGGGTTTCAGCGGCTTCTGATACGGTTCGCCTCCTCTGAAGGGAAAATTGGAGGTTTTTTGAAATGCTCAGGAAATGCCATAGGAGTTGTCAAATATCTGAAAACAAGTGGGTAAAAACAGAAAACTGCTTGTGCCGAAACGGTAGAATTCCTTTTCCAGATTGATTTCTCTAACCTTGGGTCTTTAGGAAAAATTCAACTTCAGGTCTAACTCCAGTCATCTAGAGGTGTACTGTCTTGTAGTAGAGTAAGACACTGAACCAGAACAAATTTCATTTAACCTCTCAAAAGTGAGCTTCTCACACCGTTGACCTTGTTGACTTCAAGGAGCAAAACGGAGCTCTCCGCTCTCTGCTGCACAGGTAAAATGAGAGGGGAGGGGAGCGCCTCAGGCAACGCGTGTCTCGCAAGCTTGGCTTGCTTAGAAAGTACACGTTCTGGTTCACACGTGGAAATTGGCCCTTTGCAGATAGGTACAGATACGAATTTCCAGATTGTTCTGTCTAGCTTACTCGTGTTAAATGGAATAACTGTATTTCTGTTCAAGAGGGACTTAGTTCAGCTGCTTTTCCATGGTACCATAGAAAAAGTCTCAAAGCCTGGAGTCCAAATACTACTAATGAAAATTAGAGCACCAGTATTTTCTAATCGGTGGGTGTTGGTTTGTTTTGGGCTTGGTGTGCGTCAGGTATGGCTTTACCATATGCTCATACCCACACCTACGATGTGTTGGTCTTAGCTGGGTTTTGAAAAGCAGTGTATAACTTTCCTGGTTCAAAACTCATTTGACCCTTGGTACTCCCTCAGAAATATTTTTGGTTTCTACCATGTTCCAGCATATGATAACTCTTCTGTTAGAGTTCTGTGACGTACATCATGCAGCTTGTTTCCGGAAAGATCCCCAGCCTCATTCACGTTGCGCAGGTGCTCAGGCTCCTTGGCTGTTGGAGAAGCTCTTCGTGCTGCTGGGAACCTAGGTGATTTGCTAGCTTGGCTCTCAGGAGCCTATGTAGCCAGCCTTCAGTCTCCATCCACCAGCAAAGAATGTTTAAGAATCATGTCAGGAAAAAACCCAAACTGCCCAGGATTTATGTCTATATGTATACTAAAGATTTAGAAACCATGTGGATGAAGTCACAGATAATCTTTTGAGGATAATTTCTTTCAACTGCAGCTTTTCATCTAGTCACGCTCAAGAGCCACTCCTTTCAGGAACTGATCAGCAAAGAAAGACCAAAGGAGAGTAGTGTAGTACCAAGAAAGACCTGATTAGGGCTTCCCTGGTGGCGCAGTCGTTAAGAATCTGCCTGCCAATGCAGGGGACACGGGTTCGATCCCTGGTCCGGGAAGATCCCACATGCCGCGGAGCAACTAAGCCCGTGCCCCACAACTACTGACCCTGTGCTCTAGAGCCCACGAGCTACAACTAATGCACCTGCGCTCTAGAGCCCGTGCTCTGCAACAAGAGAAGCCATGACATTGAGAAACCCGGGCACCACAACGCAGAGTAGCCCCCGCTTGCCGCAACTAGAGAAAGCCCATGCACAGCAACAAAGACTCAGCGCAGCCCCAAAATTAATTAATGAATTAATTAAAAAGAAAAGAAAGACCTGATTAAGTTTTCACAGCATAGTGGCTTCTCATGCTGATGAGTGTATGCAGTGTTATATAGCACAGTGGTTCTCAAACCTTTCGTTCTGTGGGACCCTGCACACTCTTAAATTTACTGAGAATGGCAGAGTTTCTGCTTATGTGGGTTTTGTTTATTTATTTATTTAAACATGTTTATTGGAGTATAATTGCTTTACAATGCTGTGTTAGCTTCTGCTTTATAACAAAGTGAATCAGCTATACATATACATATGTCCCCATCTCTCTTCCCCTCTTGCGTCTCCCTCCCTCCCTATCCCACCCCTCTAGGTGGTCACAAAGCACCGAGCTGATCTCCCTGTGCCATGCGGCTGCTTCCCACTAGCTATCCACCCTACGTTTGGTAGTGTGTATATGTCCATGCCACTCTCTCACTTTGTCACAGCTTACCCTTCCCCCTCCCCATGTCCTCAAGTCCATTCTCTGGTAGGTCTGCGTCTTTATTCCTGTCCTGCCCCTAGGTTCTTCATGACCTATATTTATTCATATTTACTAAATTATAAATTAAAACTGAGACATCTACAAACTATTAACTCACTTATAAGCAACAATAAGCCTATTATATGGCAAAATTTTTTAATGAAAAATAACTATCTTACAAAGCAAAATAATTTAGTAAGAATAGTGGTATTGTTTTAAATTTTTGCAAATCTCTTTGATGTCTGGCTTCAAAAACAGCTGGATTCTCATATCTGCTTTTGCATCCAATCTATTGTGATACATTGTTGTGTTGTTTTGGTGGAAGTATATGAAGAAAATTTGGCTTCACACAGGTATGAAGCTGGAAAAGATAGGAGTATTTTAATAGCCTTTTCCATTAATAGTGGGTATTCTTTTTTGTCACTACACCAAACCTTGTAGCATGGTAGTTTCTTAAAGGTTATTTCCAATGTGGAATCTGAAACCATATCAATAAGCCTTTTGTACTCTGGTACATTAACATCCAGTATCTTGAATGGTATCTAACATTGTATTTCTGTTTTCCAAATATTTGACAATGAGTGTATATTACTGTTACGAGGAATGGTGCTGATTACATTTTGAAATTTATATACAGTACAGTCTACTCTCTGGTGTACAGTTCTATGAGTGTTTACAAATGCATGAGAGTCATGTCACTGTTACCCCAATCAAGATACAAAACATATTTATCACCCACACCCCTTTCCACAATTCCCTTGTGCTACTTCTTTTCAGTTGCACTTCAAAAAAAAAATTTTATTTATTTATTTATTTTTTGCTGCATTGGGTCTTCACTGCTGTGCACAGGCTTTCTCTAGTTACGGCGAGCAGGGGCTACTCTTTGTTGCAGTGCGCGGGATTCTCATTGCGGTGGCTTCTCTTGCCGCGGAGCAAAGGCTCTAGGCGCACGGGCTCAGCACTTGTGGCTCACAGGCTCAGTAGTTGTGGAGCGCAGGCTTAGTTGCTCCACGACATGTGGAATCTTCTCGGACCAGGGCTTGAACCCGTGTCCCCTGCATTGGCAGGCGGATTCTCCACTGGGCCACCAGGGAAGTCCTCAGCTGTACTTTTAAAATAAGTTCATTCAAAAGGCTAACCTCACATCATATGCTGAGTCCTACCACTTTTGCTTATGAAGTGTCATGTTTTCCATCCACGGCATTATCTTCCATCTGGGACCCACCCCTCACCTCCTTACAGAATATGCTGCCGCCATTCTCAGAGATGTGCAGAATGAAACTTTGTAATATATGTGTTTCTTTGCTTAGCTAGGAGTGGGTAGGTACTTGATCTGTGAATATAAAATTAAATTCTAAGGACAATTCCCCAACAAACAACACTGAAGAAAAATTCTAACATATCCGTTGGAACTTCATCAGCAGAGAAATTTTAGATCTGAGGATTTGAGAAAGAAAATTAGGTCGTATCTTCAACTCAGTTACTTTCATTCAGTGGGTCATGAAGACAGAACCCCAGCAGCATGAGTGGTGGGTCCAGCACTCAAGTAATTATAGCCCCTACTCTAGCTTCCTAGAAATGAAACCTAGATATTGAGCCACTTAAAAGGAAGACTTAATTTTCCTATATTCAAATGTGCATCCATTTTAACCTACCTATGTCTATAGCAGTTTGCTGTTTTACAAATTCTAGCACATGTATAGATTTATATAACTACCACCACATTCAGGATACAGAGTAGTTATATCGCCCCAAAAAACTTCCTCTTGTTATCCCTTTATGATCACACGTTCCTTCCCACCACTAACTCTGTCTGTCGTGGATGGATCAGTAATGGATCTGTTCTCCTCACTATATTACTGTCTTTCCAAGAATGTCATAGAAATGGAATCACCTAGTACACAGCCTTTGGGACTGTCTTCCTTCATGTAGGTTGTTCCTTTTATTACAGAATATTGTTCCAGTGTATGGATGTATCAGTTTCTTTGATCCAGTTACCCACTGGAAAGTGTTTGGCCAGTTTTTAGCAATTATGAATTCAGCTTATATAAACATTCGTGTATAGGATTTTGTGTGAGCATAACTTTTCATTCTTATAGGTTAAATAGCCAGGAGTAGAATTAGTGGCTCATATGTTAAGTGTATTTTTACCCTTTAAAAGACATTGGCGGGCTTCCCTGGTGGCGCAGTGGTTGAGAGTCCGCCTGCCGATGCAGGGGACACGGGTTCGTGCCCCGGTCCGGGAGGATCCCACATGCC
>NC_041234.1:8802670-8832799 GCF_002837175.3 Physeter macrocephalus
CCTGGGCGCCCGGAGCCTGTGCTCCGAAATGGAAAAGGCCACAACAGTGAGAGGCCCGCGTACCACAAAAAAAAAAAAAAAAAAAAAGACATTGCCAAAGTATTTTTCAGAGTAACAGCACCATTTTTCATTACCACTAGCAGCATATGAGAGTTCCAGTTTCTGGGCATCCTCATAAGCTCTTGGTATCGTTGGTGTTTTTTATTTTAGGCATTCTAATAGGTGTGGACAGTATCTCATCATGGTTTTAACTTGCATTTCCCTGATGGTTAGTGTATTTATATTTGCCATCCTTATATCATTTTTGGTGAAGTGTCCAAATTTTCCCCCATTTTAAAATTTACATTATTTTCTTACTGTTGAGTTTTGAGTTCTTATATATTCTAGATACAGGTCCTTTGTTGGATATGTGATTTGCAAATATTTCCTCCCGTTCTGTAGCTTGTACTTTTATTCTCTTAATGCTGTTTCACAGAACAAACTTAAAAATTTTTTTATTTTATAGATCTTGCTTTTGGTCTAATGTCTAAGAATTCAAATTTTATGTCTAGATCTATGATCCATCTTGAGTTAATTTTTGTGTAAGGTATGAGGGTTAGGACAAGGTTCATTTTTTGTGGGGGGAGGGTCTTTGTAAGTCCAATTGTCCTAACACCACTTACTGAAAAGACTGTTCTTGCACCTTTGTCCTAACACCACTTACTGAAAAGACTGTTCTTGCACCTTTGAATTGCTTCTGTACCCTTGTCAAAAACCATTTGAGCATACTTGTGTGGGTCTGTTTCTGGACCCTCTGTTCTCTTTCATCGATCTCTGTGTTTAGGCCTTTGCCAACATCACAGTCTGGATTGCTGTAGCTTTTATAGTAAGTCTTATGTAGTGTGATTCCTCCATTATATTTTTTAACAGAATGTTTTAGCTCTTCTAGTTCTTTTGCCTTTCCATATAAATTTGAGTCAGCTTGTCTATCAACAAAAAAATTCTTGCTGGGATTTCTGTTGGAGTTATATTAAGTGTATATGTTACTTTGAGGACAGTTTTTAAAATCTTTTTATTTATTTTTATTTTTATTATTATTATTATTTGGCTGCGTTGGATCTTTGTTGCTGTGCACAGGCTTTCTCTAGTAGCGGTGAGTGGGGGCTACTCTTTCATTGTGGTGCACGGGCTTCTCTTCACAGTGGCTTCTCTTGTTGCAGAGCACGGGCTCTAGGCACGCAGGCTTTGGTAGTTGTGACGCACGGGCTTAGTTGCTCCACGGCATGTGGGATCTTCCCAGACCAGGGCTCGAACCCATGTCCCCTGTATTGGCAGGCGGATTCTTAACCAAGCTCCACCAGGGAAGTCCCCTTTGAGGACAGTTGACATCTTTACTATGTTGAGTCTTCCAGTCTGTGAACATGGAATGTCTCTTCCCTTATTTAGGTCTTCTTATTTTTTCATTAGCATTTTGTCGTTTTCAGCATAGAAGTCCTATATGTGTTTTTTTTAGATTTATACCTAAAGGAGTTCATTTGGGGAAAGTTTTTGTTTGTTCGTTTTTTTGCTTTTTAAACTTTGGTTTCCAATTGTACTCCCTAGTATATAGCATTACAGCTATAGAAATTTTTTTCGACATTTCTGTAGTTAAGAGAATTACAGGTGAATCAGTTGGTTCTCAAAAGAACACTGAGGACCCATGAAACATTAAAAATAACCTGCATAAATACATAGTTAATATGCAGCCTTTAACATTTATTTTACAAATCTGTATTTATTGGCCCAAATATTTGGCTACATAATAGTGTTGAGTTTTTAAAAAACACCAGCTTATGTAGTGTAGTGTCACTTATGTAAAATTTTTGTATGTGTGTATGCTTAAAGAAATTTCTAGAAGGATTTTACCATAGGTCAGAAACCGTATCTGAGTGGTGAAAAGTTTAGGTGAATTTTATTTTTTCCATATTGCTTTTCTCTCTTTGAATATTTCATAATAGGGATTGTTTTTATCAAAATAGTGAAGCTGCTTAAAAGAGAAAGGAAAAATAAAACAGTGCATTTTAATATGGTCCTTACCAGTAAATAAGGATAGTATAGACTCAAGTCCTATTTGAGAATTAAGTCCTTGCATCCTAGAAATATTGATGTTGCCCCAGCCATTTTAAGATTCTGAAATTTCATACTGAAAATCAAAGGAACATTTTGAGACAGATGGAACCTTCTAAGAATGCTGCATTAAAAATTTTTTTTCACCACAGCATTTATTTTTTATCATATGCCTGTCTGTATCAAGCAGACAGTGGATCTCAACCTTGGCTGCACATTACAATCACCTGGATGGGTTTTTTGTGTGTTTTTTTTTTTAAAGGTTTATCTGAACCAGGTCTTTCTTCTTTTAATTTTTTATTATTATTTATTTTATTTTTGGCTGTGTTGGGTCTTTGTTGCTGTGCGCGGGCTTTCTCTAGTTGCAGTGAGCGGGGCTACTCTTCGTTGCGGTGCGCAGGCATCTCATTGCGGTGGCTTCTCTTGTGGCGGAGCATGGGCTCTAGGCGCACGGGCTTCAGTAATTGTGGCACGTGGGCTCAGTAGTTGTGGTGCACGGGCTTAGTTACTCCGCGGCATGTGGGATCTTCCTGGGCCGGGGTTTGAACCCGTGTCCCCTGCATTGGCAGGCGGATTCATAACCACTGCGCCACCAGGGAAGCCCACCTGGATGGGTTTAAAAAAGAGTGTCTGATGGGGCAGCCCACCCTGGAACATTAGGTTAGAATTTCTGAGGGTAGGCAAGGGCCCTAGTGTTTTTAAAAATTCCCCCTGTGATTACTAAACTTTTCGAAAAACACATGGGGAGGAATTCTAATGTAATGTATGAGAACCACTAAGTATTTTAAATGTGATTTCTATATATGACCTCTATGGTTATTATTATGTATATGATTTCTATATATTCATATAGTTCTATATATGAAGTTATGAGAATAAAAGGTATATATGCTTTCACATGTGTATCAAGTTAAAGATGTACTTAAAAATGAGAAGGGGGAAGAGCCACGCAAATTGTTTTATGGAAAGCTCGTTAATTTGCATTTCAGGTGAATGGTAGAAGATTATTAATGGGCTCTTCCAGTGGAGCGCGGTGCCAACAACAAAATGCTTGCAATTGCTTGTGTTATAATCAATATTCAATATATTATGGTACACATTTATAAACTAATTGTTAAGCTTCTAAACTTGGCATGTAGAATTACTTTTAAATGTAATTTTATTTTAAATCGCTTTCACTTTTTCCTCATTTTTCAGTAAAATCATACATTTGATAAATCAAATTTTCCTAAACAGATACCACTTCCATATTTCGTTAACTAAAATTCCTTAGCATTTATAAACTAATTGTTAAGCTTTAAAACTTGGCATATAGAATTACTTTAAAATGTAATTTTATGGGCTTCCCTGGTGGCGCAGTGGTTGAGAGTCCGCCTGCCGATGCAGGGGACACGGGTTCGTGCCCCGGTCCGGGAAGATCCCACATGCCGCAGAGCGGCTGGGCCCGGGAGCCACGGCCGCTGAGCCTGCACGTCCGGGGCCTGTGCTCCGCAACGGGAGAGGCCACAACAGTGAGAGGCCCGCGTACCGCAAAAAAAGTAATTTTATTTTAAATGGCTTTCACTTTTTCCTCATTTTTCAATAAAATCATACATTTGATAAATCAAATTTTCCTTAGAATAAATGAGAAGGGAATTAAATTTCTAAAACAAAATGAGTTCTAATGTGACCAAAATTAATTGTATGAAAGTAAAAAGCCCCATAGCATCTTTAATACTATGGGGTTTTTTTGGCTCTGTTGGGTCTTCGTTGCTGTGCGCGGCCTTTCTCTAGTTGCGGCGAGCGGGGGCTACTCTTCGTTGCGGTGCGCAGGCTTCTCATTGTGGTGGCTTCTCTTGCAGAGCATGGGCTCTAGGTGCACGGGCTTCAGTAGTTGTGGCTCGCGGGCTCTAGAGCACGGGCTCAGTAGTTGTGGCGCACGGGCTTAGTTGCTCCGCGGCACGTGGGATCTTCCCGGACCAGGGCTTGAACCCGTGTCCCCTGCGTTGGCAGGCGGATTCTTAACCACTTGCCACCAGGGAAGCCCCCATAGCATCTTTAATATTTCCACATTTTTTGTGAGAATTTGCCATCCTTGTTAAGTCTTCAGGTGTATCCCTGACACTTGACAAATGGCAGATAATTAGCATTGCTCAACCTTGTCTCTTCTCTGGTGTGGATATGATTGTATAAACCTAGGCTGAGGAATATTTGTGTATAGAAATGTCATCTTCCCTGTATCTCTTCTAGGAGACCTCCTGTATAATGATTTCATGACATCATCTGGTCCTGCATATGACGAGGAATTATGTTCTTTACAACATTTTAAAGTGGTTCTGAGATCTGCAGTCTTGTCACCACCCTCTCAATCTTGACTGTGACTCACCATAGTCTCTTTCTGAGTAGCTTCACCCTCCCTTCTGTAGGAAGTGTGCATAGTTTTGCCTAGGCCTAGCACTCTATGAGCAGGGTCCAAAAATCAACATGGCCAGGGGAGATGTTGGTCAAAGGGTACAAAGTTGCAGTTACATAGGATGAATAAGTCTAGAGATATAACGTGTACAGTATGATAGCTATAGTTAATAATACTGTATTGAAGACTGGAAATTTTCTGAGAGTAGATTGCAGGTGCTCTCATCACACACACAAAAAAAGAAGTAGTAGTAACTATGTGAGGAGAAGATAATGTTAAGTATCTTGACTTTCATAATCATTTCACTGTGTATATCAAATCATCATGTTGAGCACCTTAAATATATACAATTCTCATTAAAAAACATAAAATTACAATAAAATAAATGGGACAGTCCCTAGGCTGCATTTCCCAGTGTTCCTCACAGGAATCAGATAATAGGAATGGGATTCTGCAACCCCCTCAGTATGCAGCAATTCGAATGAAAATAGACTTTCCATCTTTTGAAATGTTTTGGGCTTTTTCTTGCAAACTGGTTTACTTAGCTCCCTGTCTTTAGGGCTGTCAGGACCTTCCTCCCTAAACAGTTTTTTTATGATCTCACCTACCAGAAGTATTAAATGTCCCTTAAAGAAAGAGACAAGTGATTTGAAAAGGAGAGGATTCCATTATGGTAATATACATTGTATATTACACAGTGCATTGCAATTTTCAAAGCGTTTTCACAACCTTTCCTAATGTGTTCCTCACAGTAATCTTGTGAGGTACATAGAGCGATACCCTCCAGCATGTCCTAACCTAGGATGATAGAAGCCCTCAAGTTGCCCATGTTGGATGTCATGGTGTTTGTATTTCTCTTACTGTCACATTGCCTTTTCCTCCATTCCCACAGATTTAATTCACTTCTTGGTCCTCTTAGCTTTCTTTTTTCGTTTTTTCCTTTTTTTGGCTGCGTTGGGTCTTTGTTGCTGTGCACGGGCTTTCTCTAGTTGCGGCAAGCGCGGGCTACTCTTTGTTGCGGTGCGCAGGCTTCTCATTGTGGTGGCTTCTCTTGTTGCGGAGCACGGGCTCTGGGCACGCGGGCTCAGTAGTTGTGGCTCACGGGCTCTAGAGCGCGGGCTCAGTAGTTGTGCTGCATGGGCTTAGCTGCTCCACGGCATGTGGGATCTTCCCGGACCAGGGCTCGAACCCGTGTCCCCTGCATTGGCAGGCGGATTCTTAACCACTGCGCCACCAGGGAAGTACCGTCTTAGCTTTCTAATTGATCTTCCTGTCTTGGCCTATTCCCTTATCAGTCCACTGTCCACACTGTTCACATGATTACCTTCCCAAAATAGGGTTACTGATGTTACCTTGCATTTTAAAAACCTTCAGAGGATTCTCATTTCTTACAGATTGAAATTCAAATTCCTTAGCGTGGCATTGGTCCCCAGGCTAGTCTTGCCACCTTCTTCTCCATCCTCACTGCCCACCGTAGGTTATCTGCATGCTGCCCGGGGTGGGGCTCGGTATTCCTCAAAGTTCCCACGTTCTTTTCTCCCTCCCTGCCTTCACTCCTGCCATCTTCTCTGCCTGGAATCCCCTGCCCGCACTCACATGGCCCCAACTTGCGAAATTCTCCTTACACCTTCAGCGGCACAGTCTCTGGAAAGCTTTCCTTCCTCAGCTCTACAGGCAGAATGTCCTCTCTCCTGTGTGTCCATAACCCCTGAACACAATGTGGGATAGCATCTATCAGCAAGCAGCTCTCTCCTGCACAGACGGCAATCTCCTGGTGAATGCAAGCTGCACTGTTGAGTGCCTTATTTCGCTTCATGTCCCCGGAGTAGAGCAGAGCTCCAGGGACATGGCAGACGCAAGACTTGTTTATTTGAGTGAGGGAGTGATTTTTAGAACCTTCAGAAAGGCTGTGGGTGGTATTTAATGGAATAGCCAATTAATTCCTATTTTTTATTATTAATGACTTCACATTCAGTGGACAGTATTTTCCGGAATGTCAGCTTCAATCTCTCTCGCAATGTAAATTTCAGTCACCTTAGGAATCTTAAGAAGTTGTGTGTGTGTGTGTGTTACAAAAGATGTGGTTTTGATCTTCTCTTTTATCTAATAGCACTCCTACCTGTCCCCCAGACCATGACCAGGAAACTGGCTTGTTAGTGGCAGGGCTGGTTTTGAAACTCCTCTTGGCATAAGCTCTCTTAACACTGGCAGTCATAGCTTTTTCCTGTTAACAGCGTAGCTGAATACCCAGACATACAGCTTTGAGAAGCCCTTAGCGCCATGTGTGTGCTTGGGTGTTTGTCTCTTTTTGTGTGCTCTTCCTTAGCCCTGGCATACACAAATATGCTCTTGCAGAAGAGTAATGGGGCCCAGTTGGCTTTTGCCTCCTGTTGGAGAGTTGTTCTATTTATTGGTCATCATATGCTCAGTGGTGCTGGTGACACATTAGGGAAAATCAGGATAGGTGAGAAAGTGGCTGGTAATAGGATGTGAAATCTAGACTTCTGTAGGGGACCTCAGAAAAGCTCATCATATCCAAGTTTAACAGATAACTTGAATTTGTGTTATAGAATTAAATATTTTTGGACAACAGTGATGCAGTGTATCATTTCCATTCTGAAGTTGGTAGTAAAAGCAACTCGGTGGGAATAAGCTAGAGCAAGGGAATGGACACGAGTTCAGATGACTTTTTTTGTCAGACCATCGCTAGCAGTTCATAGAAAAGCTGTACTTTTTTTTGCTACTTTCCTCCCTTTTTTTTCTGAAGCAAGTAGAGTGCAGTGCAATTTGCAACAATTGGAACCTTCCAAAAGACAGCCAACCAAACAGATAATAAACCAAAAAGAAGAGAATCACCCAAGGCACACACTGGGTAGCAGCTCTGTCCGAGCAGCGTCAGACTCCTAGGGCAGCAGTACCCCCCACCTCCCATTCAAAATCCTCTGGACACCGCCTCGTTGTTTCCATTGAAGCCAAGAGTCAGGCAAATAGCTTTTGTGTTTGGCTTTAAAATCAAAGTTGTTTTATCATATTAAACTGCCAGAACCATGTCTTCTTGACACGAGACCCCTGAAATGCCTATTACAATGCCATGGACTCAGCAGACAGTTTTATGTGAAATCACACACACTAGAAGCATCTAAATTCCCCTTTCTCTGTTTATAAACCTGTGGACTGAAAGAACAACTCAGTTTTCTAAACTAATGCTTTACCTGGTTCTTTGGTGATCTTTTAGGTGATTTCAGGCCATCACCACAAAAGTTAATGTCTGATATCCATCAAGACATCTGTTTTATACAAAGAAAAGATGGAATGTTAGGAGGAAACAAACTAGGTTTTGGTAATGGTAAAAAAAAGAATCCGATATATGTTTCGGAAGTTCGGGGAACCGTTTTCTTTGTTAAATTTGTAAGTACAGCCCTTAGGATGTCTCTCTGTTGCCAATCCAGAAAATGTGCTTCAAGCCAAATTTTGAGCTGCATAAACGTTAATATAATGTTTGTGAAAGCAGGTTTTAAGCTTTGTCAGCTGTGGAGCTAAATGTCCGTTGTAAAGATTAGACAAAATGTATAGTTGCGTCTTCATGTATACTTTTATAAAGTTAGGTTTATGATCTAAAAGTTTTTTAAAAATCTCATAGTGCTGGTTATATATACACACACATTTTTTTTTAGAAATCAGGAATCACTCCTTTTCTTCTAAAGTAGACAATCAAAATAAGCAGTTTGAAGAGATGGATTTAAGACAGCAAAATTGTATCTTCAGCTGTGTAAAAGAAGTACTGTATGTACCTTAGACCAGAAAACGAGTATTAGCGATGGTTTGATTAGTGACTGCAAAAACAAAATAAATACCGTAGTGTAAAATACAGTTCCACATGACAGCGTGTTGGGCTAGTACCGAACATCAGAATTTAGGGAGCAGTTAGCACTAAGATATGTTCTGCTTCTTTGCATGAAAATACATTAATAATGAAATCTTAGCGTTCCTTTGTTTCTCATTGATTGCTAGTTAGAAAGAGGTTTGATCAGGTTTTGTTGTTGACGTTTGTTTTCTACGGGGAGGGAGGAGTGTTTGTCATAAACCTATCTCCGCAAAAGTTGTCTTGTTTCTCCTCTTCAAAACTTCCACTGCCTATACAATCTTTGCAGAATAAAGGTGCATTATTATTTATTTTGGATGTGGAAGGTTGATCAGAACATTACTTTTTAATGTTAAATTACAGTGTAATGAGCTAAATGATAATAAACGTACTTGCACAGGGGTATTTTCTTCGTTCTGTTAATCTTTAAAAAGTCTCTACCTTCACAAAAGAAGATAACTGTTAAAGACCCTAGATTGCAAAAGCAGTGCCACTTCTTCTGAGAGCTTTGGGGCAATCCTCTGATGTGTAATTGCTTTTACATCAGTCACAAGAGAGAGGCAAGAATGCGCTTTCCTTGAACTTAACAGTTTGGGCAATTTTCTATAATCCAGTAAATACAAATTGTAGCTTGATTATTCATCTACGTCTGTCAAGCAAATTTTAATGGATGAATGAATGAGTCAAATCTATGCATGGAAATATACAAATGTGCAAAATATGGGTCTAATTACCAGGCTGCTGAATTTACACAAGGTCAGGTAAACAAGGCACCAGTGTAATGATTATTAATTGTTAATAATGCCTTTGGGAAAACATTCACATTTTCCTTCTGAATACCTAACAGTTTGCCTTTCTAGTCATCTAGTCATTTTAAACTCTGAAAATTTTAGCTGGTCTAAAAACACAAAAACATTTTTGCCCTATTTTTATCCTTTCCCTATAATTGCCTTCTAATTCTTTTAGAAAAACGAGTAAAATATAATATGCTTTTCAGGACCCTGTTGAAAATCACAGTTTAATATGATGGTGAGAGAATTAAGGGGGGGTGGGGGGTAACACTCACAGCAGAATGAAATAGCTGCTGTCTTTTGTCTTCATTGAAGGGATGAGCATGCCCCGCCATCCTCCACCCTCTTTTCAAACGTAATCGACATTCTAAAACACAAAACCAAGGTGGTAATAAAGGGAAGGAAATCAAGGCAGGCTTTTTTTCCCCTCTATTTACCATAGTAAGTCAACATTTGACTCTGTCTTGATATTCTATGAAATGAATGTTGGAAAAAGAATAATAGCAATGAGTAGTTTCCCGCTGAATGCCCAAGGGCCGAAATAATTGAGGGAGTACTTGCCGAGGTTTTTCTTAGTTCAGTAACTCTTGATCACTGTGCAGTTTTGTAGCAGTGCTATCATTAAGGGCTCTCCATGTCTGGAAGGACACCCCCCCCCACCAGCTTTAATCCAAAAGTCATAAATTGTAGAACTAACATGTCGTCTTTAGGTCACCCAGGCGAAAACACTGCATCTTGAGAAGTCTTATCTTTTTGCCACGATGCTTTGAAAATCTTTTGAAGATTTTGCATTAATGGTACTGCTGCAGTCTCTTGCTGGGCTGTCTTCTTATCCTCACAAGCTCTACATTCACAAGTTTTTTCCCATGGCTAATCTAAACGTTCTTCCCTCTGTTCTAGGCCTTACTGCCTGCTCCACACCCGTGTTGAATGTCAGATGAATACAGCCACCTTCCTTTGTGCTTTTTTCAAAAAATTTCGTACTTGTAAATATCACTCATATCTCTGTTAAATTCCTTTAAACTCTGTAATTGATGACTCAGTCTCATTTCTTCAACATTTTCAGCTGTCATTTTTTGTTTTTCGGGACCTCTATTGTTTAATCATGGGTGCCCTTTGTGGGCACCCTTAGATTATTCTGTCTATAAGCCAAAGGGATTTGGACTGTTTTTTGACCTTAGCTCTGTAGGTAGCATCCTATCCTCTTTTATAATCTACTCTAGAATATAACAGGCACAATTTACACACACTCATGGGTGCTGGAGTGGCTTAATTAAATCTCTGTAGAATCATACACAAACTGTATTCTGGCATTTAAGACATTATATAATCCAACCTTCCCTCTCCGCACACCCTCTCATCTGATGACACCATCAAATGCCCGTTCCTCCGGACAGGCCTTCTTGTTTTCTCACAACTGCCTGGATTGTTCTTGCCCACATGCCATCTCTTTCTGTTTAAATTCTTCTCAACCTTCATGACCCAAACCCATCTCAGTTCCAGGAAGCATTCCTTCACATCACAACTGTGGAAGGGTTTTTCTCCTCTGTGTTCCTAGATAACTTTAAATGTGTAACTTCTCTCCTGCAGTTTCTTTCATACAGACTATTGTAGTTACATTGTTTCATTTGGCAAATAATTTTGTTTCCTTTAAGCTTTTAGATTTCTAGATAGTGGGAGAAATAAGACTAGGTTTTTTTTGTTTGTTTGTTTGTTTTGTTTTTTTTGTTTTTTTTTTTTGGCCACACCAGGGCTTGCAGGATCTTAGTTCCCTGACCAGGGATCGAACCCAGGCCCTCGGCAGTGAAAGCCCTGAGTCCTAACCACTGGACCGCCAGGGAATTCCCAAGACTAGTAGTTTTTTAGCTCTCTAACACTTTGCTAAGCATCTTTTACATACATGGTATCATTTAATTCTGGTAGCAACCCTGTGAAGGTAGGTGATATTTTTTTCTACTTTTACAGATAAGGAAGCTGAATTGTAATCAGACACTCAGCCAGTGTTAGAAGGATAATACATTGTAGAGCTGGGATTTTAACTTGGGCCTCTGATTCAAAGTTCATATATTCTTTTCAGAAAGCCTTCTTCACATAAGAGTGTGACAGTTTGCATCCTGCTCTATCAAGTTACTAAAAAATTCAGAGAACAAAACAGGTGTTCAGTAAATGATTGAATTTATCCCTGTGAAAGGTCCTATTGCTTCAACTGCTAATGGTCATGTGAATTGCCAATAAAATAGCCAAAGCCTTAGTAAGGGCCCTCTGTACCCTGAGAGATGGCTGACACATGAAAGGTTTGGCAGTTGTACTCCCACATAAGACTGTTTACTTGAGACATTCTTTTTTTGTTGTTTGTTTGTCTGCTTTTAAGCTTTCCTCTTGTTGATCCCTACATTCATTGGTATTGTTAAATGTCACGCTTCTCATTTACTATTTGCATTTCATTTTAAGAAAGTAAATCTCATTGTAGTGGCATGAATAATTTATGCTTCTGTCAAGGAACTATTAAAACACTAGAGGTTGCAAAATACGCACATTCTAAAGTTTGTATAAAAACTAAGAACTGTTTCTGCCTCACCCTGAGTGTTGACTCCAGTAGTAAACCTGGGTGCTTACTAAAAAAGCCATGATGGTCTTACTGACTTTAATTTAGGACTCCGTGCCAAGTTGTAATTATGGTTATTATAGGTAAGGAAAATTTGGCATTTTATCTTGCATAGAAAATAGGCCTTTGTAACTTTGGGGGAGCTGTTTATATTTGTATTTAAAGCAGGGAATTTTTTTTTCTGAGGTATATTTATTCTTGAAGAATTTGGAGTTATAAGGATTAGGAAAGAAGATTGCCCAACCTAAGAATAACAAATTTGATTTGATGGACACAGGCAACGTGACTGAGCTTTGGGGTGACAAAAATATGATGTTTCAGGTATCTGAGGTTTCTTCTTATGAACTTCTGTGCATATTGATAAGTTCAGCCTATTTTGGAAATAGTTACTAATGCCATAATGCATTTTCCCATATCTTCCATCTGAAGTTTTTACTATTATTGATTGAGGATTCAATTGAGAAATGTGTTTAGAACCTTGCGTTCTGTGGTAATCATAGAAGTCAGTGGGAAGACAAGAAAATTGTATTGAAAGAAATAGTGTGCGTGTGTGGTTTGTGTTTCAGCATAGATTGTCTCTGCCAAAATAATAGCTGTCATTTTGTTCTTGTTATATTAGTGGCCTGTAGCTTACCACTACTCCTTTTGCCTTAGTTTTGCTTCTGACCACTGGCTATTACCCTCGGCAAGAAGCCCTTTTTAATTGCATGTCCAAATTTGCATGATTCTTGTCCTAATACCATCATAATTTTGATCCATTTCAAATTAGAGAGCCCTAAGTTGGGACCTCTCACCTCAACACAAGAGCCCTTTAACATTCAGGGACTTTGAAACTTCACTTCTGTTTAGAATTTCATATCATGCCCATCATGGGGGGAAGAGATGGAAAATGTATACGCTGAGCCTATAGGACTTCCTGCAGTGCTTATTAATCCTTTATGGATCATTTGAAATGTTTCTAGTTTATTTAAGCTTTGCTGCTTGTATCAGATTGTTCCTATGAAAAAAAAGTGATCATGCTTTGAATTTTTAAAAATGATCTCACTTTCAAGCAGAAGCACTTTTATGCTCCATTAAAGTTGAATTTGGCAAACTCTTACATTGCATTAACACAAGCTTTACTGGATAGATAAACGTGTTGTTCAAAGACTGACTTGAACTTTACCAAACTGCATATTAAGGTTTTTATCTTTATACTTTTTATTTCTTAAGTTATTTTAAAATAGACTAGGTTTGCCTAAAAGTACTGCTTTAATGACAAAATAATTTTTCCATTTGATTTAAAATATTAATATAGATTATGAGCTAATTTGAATATGAAGCTAAAATAAACAAAATATTTTGAGCTCTTAAGTAAAATTTTTTAATATTTGTTTCATATATCGTTAATATCTCAATAAACTGTTTTGATTTTGTTTCCTGAAATTTGTGTATTTAATCATTTTGACATTTCTGATTTTTACTCAAGTCTGTCATGTATCCAGTATTTTTTTTTTTTTTTTTGGAAATTTTAGTAGGTTTGCCAACAAAATGACTCATTTTTCCCCTTTCCAATTAATGGGTTTTTAAAAATATGCACAGGACATCCTCCAGTTTTCTGTGAATTACAGTGTTATACTCTTTGTTTTTATTTATTTCATGAAGTTTTTAGCTTGGAAATAATCTTCGAATGATTATACTTTTGACCTAGAGTTACTTAGAAAATTCTAGTCTCCTTTGTACCATGGCTTCCTGGCTCCAAACACCGTTATAAGAACTTGGTCTTTCCTTTATGTCTCCTTGGCCTTGAGGTTTTAATTTAATGTGTTTGTTCTTCAGAAAGAATGTAAGCTAGTTTTCTACTTGAAATGACTTTCTGCATTTTTTTTTAATATGTGAAACCTTTACAAAGTATGAGGTTTTATTTTATCCAAAAATTACTCATGCATGCTTTCCTTAAAGAACTAATTTACATTAACATGTATAGTGACCTTGCAAAAATATATTTTAATGGTAATGAAAATAAAATTTAATATCGACCTAAATCTTTTTTAGGTCTCATAGATTCCACTTTTTTAGCTGTTGGGTCACTGGGGTTCTTAAAAAGAAGGAAAATGCATTTTCAGGGAATTTCTTTTTTAAGGTAAACAACAAATTGTACACACAGAGGGAAAGGAGAACCTTTTATATGCCTCGTGGAGGGAAATTTCCAAACTCTTAGATGAAATATTTAGTAAGTTATAATGTTACAGCTCACAGTTTCTGAGAGATTGATGGTAACTTTTTTGTAATAACTGTATTAACTTTGACTTCTAATGCAAAAATCTGCCCTGAATTCATTTTCACTAGTTCACTTTATTCTTGTCTCCTAGTGTTCCCATGACCTTTCAGAAATGTGCAGTTTGTATTTTGTGCTCTGCAAAAGCTGCCCCTTAGGTTGTATTGAACAACACAAAGTTGAATTATGAACATAATGGCAGTTCTCTGTGGCATTTCCAGTTCAAGCTTACTTTCAGTCTGTTAAATTCATAAGTGAAGTGTTTTTTAATGTCGTCCATGTTAGGGAAAAGGTTAAATAATGCTGGACTTCTCTTCGTGGGCAGAGTCATTTTGGTTGTTTAGTGGAAGGTTGTGTTCTCATATTTTCATTCCTCGGTCAGCATAGATGATGTTCCGGATTGTTTTGGAGCTTTCAGATAGGGCTTACATACTTCTCAAATATTTCATAAACTGCTCATGGTACAGTGGAACTGAAAATCTTCCAGGGATAAACAACTTGAGACGTGGCATTACTTCCCACACTTGTACACTTTGAGAAACCTTGAGAGGAGGGGAGAGTCGCAATGACTTGGAATTCTCTGAAAACTCTGATTTCCAGCAGAAAAGCCTGGTGACACCCAGTGGTTGATGGGAATTTTTTTTTTTTTTTTTGGAGTATAGTTGATTAGCAATGTTGTGTTAGTTTCAGATGTACAGCAGAGTGATTCACTTATACATATACCTGTATCTATTCTTTTCCCATTTAGGTTATTGGGATTTTTTTTTAACTTCAAGCATAATTTTTCGAAAAATGTAATTTCACTTGATATTTATCTTTCGTCAACCGAGAAAACTTATCTTTTGGTTACCTGTTCGGATTTAATTAATGTAATCATCAGTGAGTTGTCTGTTGTGAAAAGGACATAGAGAAGATGCACTGTTTTCCATTTTCCAAGTAAAATGGATCCCTAAGAATTCATCACAAGGCAATGGTTTCGCAGCATTCTGATGAAATATTTTAAATATGCCTTCAAGAAGAAAAGCCCACAACACTGTGCTGTATATTGTCAGGAAAGAAGACCTGAATGCATGTACATGGGAATTAAACTTGTTCACAAGTCTGCAGTTCTCAGGCAGTTTTAAGACATTGGTCCCACATGATGTATCATCCCATGGAAGAGGGTGGGTAGGTGTTACTGCAGTATCCAAGCGGGGCACACCCAAAGGCTCCCCAGGTGAAAGGGGCCTGCAGTGAGATGAGGAGAGAGCTTTGAGTTGGCTCCTGCTCTTTTGCCACAGGGCTTCTTTATTGGCCTCCGGCAAAGGAAGGGCTTTTGGATTCTCACCAGCAACCTAGCCTGAGGGAAGCTAGAGTGTTCAGCCATCCAAATTGCCCTTGATATCATAAAGTTTAATTGCCTCAGTTTAAAATTGAAAGAACGTTTCTTCAGCTTCTGCAGTGTATGACACATTCCTTCAGGCCCTGGGGATTCAAAGCTGAATGATAGGATCCTCTCCCTTGGGGGCTGAGGGACTGGCCTGCGGATGCCCTTGTGTCTCCCTTTCTTCTTCCTCTTCCCTTCTTTCCTCCATCCTCAAAATACCCTTAATCTTTTATGCTGGCATGTCTGGGCCTCCAGCTCTCCAGGTCTCCCAGATGAAAATATCCATTCCCCCAGAGATACAATTGAAATGATGTTTTACATACAGGTCCAGCATGTTATTTGCCCTTAAGAAGTGTTCGTTTTAATTATTTGATATTAAATTTAATTCATACAAATGTGTAAAGAATTCAACTCTCTTGGGGCTGGGGGAGAGGGGGGGTGTTTTCTCTTTAAAAGTCACTTCAAATACTATTTTGGTCATGATGTTCCTGGTGAAGGCAGCCAGGATGGAAGCTGGGCTGGATGAAGGACAAATCCTTTCTGCTTAGGGAATCAGTTTGCCAGACACGTGAACAGCTGTATCTCCACTCCAGGTACCTGTACCCACATCCTTCTGAGATCATTGATGCTTCTGTGATGCGGTAAATGTAGCAGTAGAGTGGAGAGTTCCTCCATTCATGCTGGCATGGAAAATGCCTCAGGTATTTGACTACCTTGATGCTGGAGGCTTTTGTGTGATCGGTAACTGTGTGTCTGGTTTGTGGCCAGTTAGTGAAGTATCTCAGACCTTCTTTCCTCCACAAAATGTATAAAAACCCATTCTGTTGCAAAGGGCTTTCCTTCCTCAATGATACTCTGGAGTCCCACATGTGGAAATGTCAATCTCTCTGCTGGCTTCTAATATACAAGGCCTTCTGAGCATGTTCCCAGGGAAGGAGAGTTGATTAGGTAGACTTCTCTGGTTTTAGTTAATTAATGGCCTACTGCAGCTCCATTTCCTGCTTTCCTGGAGGAGCACTCAGTGACTGTACTTATGCAGCAAAGTCAAATTCGTTAGTTTTATTATATGAAACGTCAGATGAAGAGCTGAAGAGAATCTTTTCCCAGTAGCATCTCCTAAGCTCCAGAATGGAATGAGAAGTAGGGCAGTGGAGTAGTGCATGGACAGGCCTGCCTAAGATCATCTCAGCATCCGTGTGAGGCACGTCAGGCTTGCTGCAGATGGGTGAGACATGAAAATAGATTCAGGGGCTAGTTAGAAGATTCAGAGACCAAGGTCAGGAGAGCTGGGGAGCTGAATCTAAAGAAGTTTTCTTTGAACCTGTTTCTCTAACACACGAAAACAGCTGCTAAGGTGGACAGTATTTTCTTCAGAGGTATTGTCTTTATGCTTCTTGCAGTTTAGAAATTGTAGGCCCTGGGAATATATATATTCAAATCCTTAGTAATCTAAGTATTCAGAAGGGCATAGAGTATTTTGGGCTTTGAGAGGGCAGATGTCAGGATTAGCAGCTGATTTTTTTATGGAGAGGTAGTTTTTTTTTTTTTTTTTCCCTTTCTTCCATCGTGCTAGCACTCTACCTCAGCCTGGCTTCTGTGTTTTACAACTTGATAAGAGTATGCCATTTAGCCTCATGATTTATACATGTTAAGCCTTATTTGTATAAATACATGCCCACTTATCACAGCCACACCATTGAGGACTTAGTAAAACACAGATTGCTAGATGCCACCCCAAGAGTGTCTGATTCTAGATCTAGGGTGGGGCCTGAAAATTTGCTTCTCTGACATGTTCCCAAGTGAGGCTGATGCTGCTGGTTCAGGGACCACTTTGAGAACCGCTGCTCTAGATATTCACTGAGGTTTACTACTCAGCCAAGAGCAGTTGCAAGAAAACAATAACAACATGAAATCCTAATTTAATAATGGTGGAGTAATGAGATTTAGTTAAGAGGAAATACTTTCTGTGCTAGGAATTTGTGTGTATTGTCCTAACCTCAGTTATGGATAAGTCATGAAGACTTCTGGGGAACCTCATGTTTGTTTTTTAAAATTATGTCACAGAATTAGAGGAGTCTCTTGCTAGAACAGACCTTAACACCATCTAGCTAGAGGCAGAGACAGGAGAAGTGACTGGTTAAGAAGACTGTGATTGGTGATTGGTTAGGGAAGGGAGCTTTTAAGAGAACTAATTCCCCAAATATAAAAGGAACCATTTTAGTATTTAGTCAACATTTAAAATGTTTATATTAAATTCAGCCCCAAAGTTGATTTTAGGCCTTCTGAGCCAGAGGTCTATAGTGATTTTAATAGAATTTTTTCCAGTTGCAGAGATCCTTTGACGGCTTAGTTTTTGTGTCCACAGCCCTAGGTTCTTGGGAAATCTGATACCAGAGGCAGCCTAAAGAAAATTTTGACAAATACCAAGTTTTCAAAGGATTAGCTACTGTAATTAGACAAGGAAAAGAAATAGTATATAAAAATTGGAAGGGGAAGAGGTAAATTATCATTATTTACAGATCCATGCAAACCCTGAAAACCTAATGAAATCAACCAAAAATCTAACCATAGACAAAAAGAATTTAGGAGGAGTTCCCTGGTGGGAATTTCGGGCTTTCACTGCCGAGGCCCAGGTTCAATTCCTGGTCAGGGAACTGAGAATCCCCCAAGCTGTGTGTCACGGCCACAAAAAAAAAAAAAAAATCAATAAAGTCACCAGTTAAAAATTAATATTAAAAAATCATAGCTTTGATCTACACCAACAACAATCAGAAAATATAATGGAAGAACTAAACACCATTTACAGTAATGACTAAGAAGATTAAATACCTAGTAATAAAGTTAACAAGAAATGTGAGATATATATAGATATAGACATAAAGTAAACTTTAAAATGCTACTGAAGGTCTTAAAAGAAGACTTGAGTAAATGGAAAAGTATATCCTATTCTTGGCTAAGACTCTTCAACAGTTTAGGATCATTCTCTTTTAAGTTTATCCATAAATTTAAAGCTTCCTCCATTTAAAAAAAATTGCAGGAAAAGTCCTACAAAGAAGATGACCTGCCAGTTATTAAAAATTTTAGGAGTTTAGGGTAATTAAAGTCTTCTGGTGCTCTCCTGATTTTGCTGGAGCCAATAGAGAAAGTCCAGAGATATATCTAAAAGTTGCATTTAGTATTACATAAAGAGGTGGTCCATATCAGTAGGGAATAGTCAATCTTGAAAAAAACAATACAGTAGTATTTCTTCCTTGCTCCCTACACTAAAACAAATTCCAGATGCCTCAAAAACTTAGACTTAGAAAATGAAACTATAAAAGTAATGGATATTTTCAATAATCTTGGAGTTGGGAAGACTTTTTGAAACAACACAAAAATCAGACTCCAAAGAGGAAAAGTATCAATAAATTTGACTACAAATTAAAAAATAAAAATTTCTGCATATATAAAGCAGAAACTAACACACCATTGTAAAGCAATTATACTCCAATAAAGATGTTTAAAAAAAAAAAAGTTACATATACACACACAGATACACCCCATAAAGTCAAAAGAGAAATGATGAACAAGGGAAAATACAGCTGCCCACGTAGCAAATAAAGGGTGAATTTCCTTCACATATAAAGCAGTCTTGCAAATCAAGGAGAAAAAGACCAGCAACCTAGGAGAAAAATCAATTGGTAAAGGACAGGAACAAGCAGTTCATAGAGGAAGAAATACAAATGGCTTATAAACATAGGTAGAGATGTTCTAGCTCACTCTTAAGTTCAGAAGTCCAAACGAATACCGTTTTTCACCTATCTGAATGACAGAGATCCAAAAGTTAGATAATAGGTAGCACTATCAATAGGCAAGGGTGCGGGGAAAGGAGTACTCGAATGCACTGTTGGTCAGTGTGGAAACTGATACGCCCTATTTGGACCATAGCTTGGTGACATCTTTCAAAACTTTAAATGAATATACCTTTTGACTCAGCAATTCCAATTTGGGTATCTCTCCTTACAGATATGCAGGACTTGCGGATGTTGTCAAAGGTACTGTACAAGAATATTCCTGGGGCTTCCCTGGTGGCGCAGTGGTTGCGCGTCCGCCTGCCAATGCAGGGGAACCGGGTTCGTGCCCCGGTCTGGGAGGATCCCGCATGCCGCGGAGCGGCTGGGCCCGTGGGCCGTGGCCGCTGGGCCTGCGCGTCCGGAGCCTGTGCTCCGCAACGGGAGAGGCCGCAGCAGAGGGAGGCCAGCATACCACAAAAAAAAAAAAAAAAAAGACTATTCCTTGCAACATTACTGGTAATAGTAAGAGACCAAAAACAGCCTAATTGTTGGTCAAAAGAGGACTGATTTATTGAATTATTATAATCATACAAGAGAATTCTGTGCCGCCATTAATAAGAACATTGATGGTCTATCTGTGCTTAGAGGGTATAATTTCCTCTACTTTTAAGTGGAAAAAAGCAAGATTTAGCACAGTGTATATGATACACTTCTTGTATTTTTAAAAACAAGGGGAGAGATAGTTGTAGTGTAATAGATTTTACTTAACCCATTATATTCAAATTATTTCAATCTAATGAATATTTAAAATATCAATTGGATACTTTATATTGCCTATTTTGGACTAAGTCTTTGAAATTCGCTGTATATTTTACACTTACAGCACAGCTCAATTTGGACTAGCTATGTTTCAGGTACTCAGGAACCATGTACAGCTCTTGGCTCATGCACTAAGCAGAGTAGGTACAGAGAGCAAAGAGCACTGGACTAGAAGTTCAGAGACCCAGGTGGCCCTGCACCTTATTGCTGTGACAGTGTACAAGGAGTTTACTTTTTCCTGGGCCCATTTTCTTCAGATAGAATGTGAAGGATTAGACTAGAGCTCTAAAGTTCCTTCCAACTTTAAAATTTAGGGTTCAAGTATATTTCATATTACTCGTCAAAGTCACAAATGGAATTGCACTTGCTTTCAGAGACACGATTTTCACCAGCACTCCTAAAATTCTGTGTTCCTAAGTGAAGCACACTTCATATCATAGGGACTGTATTGTCAGTGCTAGAGTAAGGGTTTGTTTATTGGTTTGTTTAAGGGAAGAATGTTACTAAGCTACATACATGTTATAAACCAGGTAGGAATTGGTCAGTTCTTCTAATAGAATTATGTCCAGTGTGAGGCTTTGCTAAAAATTCTAATGGCGCATGGAGAACTTCAAAAGAGTAAAAGAGAGAATCGCATCAATAGTATGTAAAGAAAGAGTAAACGTTGAAGGAGAAAGAGTTGAGAGGGCGGAGTTTTTTAGTACAGCTCTGTTTCTAAACTTCATTCTTCCGAAGATAATAACCAGTAGTTCCCTTAGAACAGTAGGGAATGCGAGTCACGCATTGGAATCACTTGGGGAGCTTTTTAAAATCCTGATGCCCATTCTGTACCCCAGACTGGTGGTTCCCAAAGCGTGGTCTTGGGACCAGCAGCAGCAGTAGTATCTCCTGGGAGCTTGTCAGAGATGCACATTCTCAGGCACCCCCCCCAAGACCGACTGAGTCAGAAACTCTGGGGTGGCGCCCAGCAATCTGGAATATTCCCCTAGTGATTCCACTGTGCAGCCAGAGTTGAGAATTCTAGAGCAAGCAGGATTCAGGGCAGGGATAGCAGGTGGGTTTCATTTTGAGTACCAGTTTTCATCCTATATCGCCTGTGGGGATGGAGTTGGAGATGGAATGCAGTCCACCTGCTTGGTATTTGCCATTCTTGATTTGGGTGATTTATTGGCGTTATAGAGGGTTGGATGTTGCAATTCACAAATAGAAGTCAAGAAGCATCCTATCCAGTTGAGAAAAAAAAGAAGAAAAAAAAGGAGAAAAGGGAAAAAACCCACGGGAACCACAAAAGCCATAGAAGCTACAAAAGGTTGGGACAGGAGGGAACAAGTATACTAAGTAAAATATTATAAGTGAAGAAATTCCAGATAGATTCTAAAATATTTCATTTATAAATAAGGGTTTCTTAAAGAAGTTCAAGTGTCATGACGATTTTAGGCCCACTTTATGATCTGTCGTCAAGTCTATCTGATCAAAAACTACTGACAGCTTGTTGAACCCTTTATCATCTGGCATTGAAGAATCCATTTCCTCTTAACATTTGGGCTTTAGGTAGGAATGCACTTAATATAGGTACGGTAAATTCAGGATGAACTAAGCCAGAAAATAAAATATATTTTCCAGGTATAAAGAGGTTGTCACTGACTGAGAAGGAGTTAACGTGTCACATTCTTTTGATTTTTACTTCTCAGGAGAAATCACAGTATCTGTAATTTCAGAGGCATATTCTGAAGAATCTTATATTGTGATCTCTCTAAGCTGAATCTTAGAAATCTATCTGGGAGTTTTCAGACCTGACAAAATAAGAATGGACCCATTATAGTATCACGTTCATTTGATTTTTCAAAAGTTAGGAGGACTGTATATGCAGATCATTTGGGAGACTGCTTTTGCTCTGCCTTGTAATAAGCAGATGGAGGAAAGCAGGCTGGGCTGTGTTGAGAGTGCATGGGGTGCTTCTTGTTTTTCGCGATCTCGGCTGTATAACTTCTGTAAACCCTTTCTGTGTATTTTTCTTTTCTCATTCCCAAACATTACATTTTACATGGGAAAGTCAATTTTGATAACTTCCAAAAAGCTAGGCGTTACAGCAGAATTTGTGCCTCTTAGAAAAAACTGCTCCTTTACTCTAAAGTGGAACCTGCCTTTCATACCTAAGTAAAACAATTCTCATATAACTTTCTTAATCGTCACATTTATTACAGAAAAGATGATAATACTATTTTCCAGACCATGTTTACAAAGAATATGATTTTGATTTCTGTATTAATTTCTGAGTACTCAGTTTCTGTTTTTAAATTGTTTTGTGAATTGGGCTCTCTGAGTATAAAGTGGCTTTCAGCACATGGGTGGTATTGTCGAACATCTTCCCCAGATAGCAGACACATGCATTTCAACAGCTTTTTGGACAGAACCACAGTTAATAATTTCTTTACAGGAAAAATGTATTTTTTTTTCTTATCATTATTTTCTCATCTTACGTTCTGGCATTTAAATTATGAAACTTTATCTCGCCATGTAGACTTACCTTGTATTGCCAAGAGGAAAGAAGTGGCTTTTCTGCAAAGCTAAATAGTTTTTACTTTATTGTCTGCTGCGAAACAGCTGCTGATACCAGAAAAATGCCGTCTCATCATTGGGCCTGGGGTGTCCAAAAGAGGCAGGAAAAAAATGACTGTAGCTCCCTGTCTGCCCTGGCACTCTCCTCCTTTCTCTCCGTTTTCATTGCCGTGAAGAGCAGGAGAACAATATTCTGCAATTAAGGATTCCATTAAGTTGAAGAAAAGAGCAAATGGGGGATGTTTGTTCTCCAAGCTGAAAAAATTTGTCTGGGATGGGGGTGGATACTGGTAGTGGTATAGAGAGAGGTGGGTGGAGAGACGAAGTCAGGGCTGTTTGTTGAATATACTGTTAAGGACTGTTACCATCCTAATTAATCAAGTTAGAAATTACAGCTGTAGTCGGTTTCCCCCCAATTCTTGTTATCAATTTTCTTCTCTTTTGAGACAAAGCAAATATAAATTTTGTGTTCATTTGTCATTCGTTCTTTGACTTCAGCATCTCTGAAAATAACAATGTAGCACAAAAGCCCAGTATTTACCTAGTTGTAATGTGGGTTGCCATGGTGTTTTGCAAATTATTGCAATTATGTTCACCATGCGAGTCGCCCTTGGTAACTGGCGAAAAAACTGATAATCCTGTTTTGAACAAAAGGTCAAATTGCTGAATAGAAAGTCTTGATTAACTAAAAGATGTACAAAGTGGAATTATTTCCTACCATTCAGAAATAGTTCTTGATCGGGTTTGGGGGAGGGGGTGAGTAAGTACATCTGATTACTGAAGTACAAAGCATTGAAAGGATGTTGTCTTGAGCCTTTCATGTAGTCTTAATGGTGGCTTTTTTGTCAAATTTACCCATTTGCGGCATTGAAAGAGGCAGCTGCATTTAAGCTGGAGAGACGGTGCTTTTTCAAGAGTTCAGTGCATGGAAAGTTCTCAGCAGTATCTGCAGTTTACTAGTAGCCCCTGGTCTGTTAAAACTGATGTGCCGCATTTGAGCCCATTGCTCTCAGTACTTGTGAACCCCTCTGCCTGATGATCTAATAAAGTGCTCTTACTGGACAATCTCTGATCAGCTACTTAAAAAGGAGTTTGGGGGAGGGGGCGGCAGGGAGAAGCCTCACAGGCAGTGAGACCTGGTGTATAGGCCAGAAGAGAGCCGCCAGGGGCTAAACCGAGAGTTCTGTCACGACGGTAATCTGTGCTGAGGTATTTGCCATGGGGTTGTGGGTTTTGTGCCCCAAATCCCTCTAAGCTGTGGTCACAGTTTTTGTTTTTTTTTTTTTCTGGAAAGAAATCTTTATTTTATTCCAAGTTGAATAAGAAAAGATTAGACATGTCGTTTTGAAATTTGGAAATCCACTTTTGTGGATTTGCTTCTTTGGTGATGGCATTCATAAAATACATGATCCTACATTTATGTAAAAGCAAAAGTTTCCCAGGTTACAGCCAAAGGTCAGATGGATTTCAACTCTTCCGAATCTGGCAGAGCATTTGGGGGAGTATTTCCGAGGGGGGTGTTCTCTTCTTTTTTTTAAATGGCCACCTGAAAAATCAATTCTCAAAACTTTTGAGAGTGTGTGAAAGTGGCATGAAAGCAAAGCAAACCTTAACAAGTTTGTGGGTTTACATTCTACATCACCTAGCAACCCCCTGGCTCAGCCAGATCTCTCGTCTACCCTTAGTTCTGTTTACAGACTATTCAGACGGTCCTTCGAAACCATGAAAGATATTCAGTTTCATTAGTACCATTCTCAAGGAGAAAATAATTAAAGTTAAATGAACAAACACTGCCTGGTGATGGTTTGAAGTCCATTCTGATTTTAAGATGCCCTTTGAGGCAACTGCATAGATAGTTCAGTTTGAACATTTGTTGTTCAGTACCCAAAGGTATATCACATTAAACCATGCCAATAAATAGCCTGGAAACAAACGAACAATAAAAATTACTTTTAGCTAGACTTGAGCAAAGAAAAGAAACTCTGCTAGTAATAAGTTTCTAGGCATGCCCTCCTGATGGAATTTTTTATTTGATCCCTACCCTGGACATCTAAGCTGATCCATTCGTACACTGAATAAAGACAGGGGACGAGGCTTGAGGAACAAAGCACCTCTCTTTAAAACTGATTTATTACCTACCCTTGGAGATCAAATCATATTCCATAGAAGGCTATGTGCATTTTAGTGAGTAGCTTAATTTCATATATGATTGTAATACTAAGAATGCATGCCCTGCCACTTTCTATTTGGAAACTGCTTACGTGCTTAAATCGACCTACTCTTGAAATTTCTGAGAGTAAAAAAAAAAAAATTATAAGAAAATGTTTTTTTAATGTGCCTTTTTTTCCCATAAGCCCATTCTCTGAAAAATCATTTTGGAAACAACCAAACACATGTTAAAGCTCAAAATATTTTTCAGATGTGTTAGTAATTCACTTATATTGAACACTCTTGGCAAAACTGTGTCTTCCCCCACCCCCCATTTAATAACAGTTTTCTGATTAAAAAACAATATACACTTGTAGAAAATTTACAAAATACAGAAGCAGAAGAAACTACCTAGAGATAACCACGGATGGCTTTTTAGAGTATTTCCTTCCAGTCTTTTTTTCTGTGTACATATTGATGAAACTAAGCCTTGAGTTAATTTTTGAAGTTTATTGGTTAGTATGTGTACATACCTAAGGTGATGCTTTTTCAAGAGTGAGGAGTTGAGAGCCCGGAGCCGTGTTGGATGTAATGAACAATTTTTCTTAGAGGCCTCATCACTAAAATATTAATGTGAGCATCAGAGTAGCCATTTTTCCATCTCATTCCATTTGATTCTTTTTTCCTTGTTGAAATGACTGTATGCCTTAACTGACATCCATTTATAACCGTTCATGTTGGAAAGTCGGACATTCATCATGGTTGGAATATTACATCCCCAAGTCACTTGTAGCTTCACATAGGGGAAAAAAAGAGTCTTTTATGAAAAATTTGTAATACAATAGAGATTAATGGAATGTGGAGAGGAAAATGCTTTCAGTTCCTCGTGTAAAGTGAAAGCAGGGCGGCTCAGAAATCTTGTATTCTTACTATTTGTATTTTGTTAGGTCTCTATCATCCACAGTACATGGCTGGGTTGCATGAGCTCTTTGTGCTTTGTTGACAATTGACAGACAAAGCAAAATTATTCCTGAAGCAAGGTACTGTGTACTTAGTTGTGACCCATTATAGCCTAAGAATGTAGCTTGCTTTTGAGTTGGATGAATAGGGAGAGTATTTTATAGAACAGGCTTGAATATACTAGGAGAGATTTTAGCTGCCCGTACAGAAAGATACAAGTCCTCCATTGAACTTTTTTCCCCCAAAATGTAATTTTCCGTATAAAGTCATCTCAAGTATATTTTCCCTGGTTGCTTGTACAGAGACAATTTTAACTGTTCTAGTATTGTCCTACAGTGGTAAAATAAAATTGCTGGTAATTGTTGGCTTTCTCTGCTCACAGTATAGCAGGAGAAGATGGCTTGCATGGGGCTCTTTAATGTACCTCAGGTACATCTTCTGATGCTCAGCTTCTGATTGCAAATTAAAATAACAAGGCTAGGGTATTGGATTTGATGCGAGGCAAAGCAGAACAACTTGCTAATTTATCCTGTAATATACAATTGCTGAGGTTGGAATTTTTCCACTTGTAGTGCTATTCTCTGTGTCTAAATGAGGACCACTGTTTGCATCTAACCTATCATAACGGTTTGGGAGTGCTCCATTATCTTTTCAGCAAACTGATGGCCGAGTCTGGTCCTTGCACAGATGATAAGATCAATAAGTTTCAAATAACTTGGATGAAATGACATGTGACTGTTCACTTAAAGAGATGTCTTACTTTAAAAATCAATTTTAATAATATTTAAAGTTCTTACATTGACCGACGAGGCACTTTCCACTTGTTTTGTTTGATAATTTTGTTAAAAATATTTTTGTATTAACTTTGGTGAATGGCTAGTTTATGTGTATATCTTTCCTGATTTGCTCTTTCGTCTCCTACCCTGGCACCTCTCTGAGACTTAATAATCACTCTTTGACATGCCAGCATGCTGCAGTGTAGAAGATTTAACTTTAAAAGCAAAATTATGTTCCTGTTAAAACTTCCCCTGGAGATCTTAGGAAAATTTTCTCCCAGTTTTGGGTGCAAATGTGGGTCAGAAAGCAATTTGTTTTTTGATATTTCTGGAAATCCCAAATCACAACATGTCATTCTTCAAAAGCAGCTGTGGGCCCATTCTGTGCCCTGTCTATAAGAAGACCCATTTTACACTGGGGATAATTCTGTGACAGAAAAATGTGACTGCACGGGAACCCCAGAACATTTATAAATGGTTTTGGGTGAAAAGAGTGTCTGGTAGTCTCAAAGTGCATATAGTTTGGGGAGAGGAGCAGTTAATGGCCATTATAGAAAAATAGTAATGATATGATGAACTCCGTAACAGCACGCATGCTGGCAGACCTCGCCCTGTAACCCTGTCACCGCACTCCTGGAGAGCCATTGCAGTTTAAATCATACGTCACTGCAGTACTGTGTTGTGTTGTCTCTTGAAAATCTCTGTGAATCCCAAAATAAAGCCCTTTCCTCACTGTGTGTTCTGCCATCTATAACTTCAAATCCAGTATAGTTTTATCAGGAAAAACTTGGAAATTTCACTTGTGTTGACTGCATAGTTGTACTATTTTGCAATCAAATAGAGAAGCAGCTCCACCTAATCTTACGGGGTTATCCCTAAGTTCTCCATTTGGGGATAACACCAGGCAGAAACTGACCAGGCTCTTTCCTGGTTAGAATAGTGCATTTTGAATAATGCATTGTCAGCTGTAAGTACAGCACTGACATTCCCCAGTACCGGAAGCATATGGAGGATAATAAGTATTTGACGTTTACTGAACATTTGTGCGGGCTTTCTTGTAACAACTCTAATAGGGCAAACAACTCTAACAGGGTAAACATTATTACCTCCTGTTTTATAGATGAGGAAACTGAGGCTTAGAGAGAGGTTTGGCAACTTTATACAAAATTACCTATTAATAAATGGGAGGGGAGAGACCACACTCAAGTGCATAACCTTTTCATAACCTCAGCTCGGTTTTCTTGATTGAGTGTGAACCCTTGTGCTTGATATCGGGTGGGACACTACCAGATCCAAAGTGGGCCATTCCCTGAGGACCTGACCATCCAGTTAGGGAGGTAAAATAAGATGGTTCCGGGAGAGTGCAAAGCAGAGTGTGCTCAGTGGCAGCTGGGCTAGAGGGAGAAGTTCCTGAGGGCTGGGGAAATTTTACGGGAGAGGAATAGAAGTGATGCTCAAGGAATGGGCATTTTAGGCAGAGGTTATACAGCATGAGCAGAGACAAGGAGTTGGCAATAGGCAAAAAGTGGTGAGGACGGCGAGAAAACCAACGCTGTGGGGTGAAGAGCTGGCGTAAGAGAATGATGAGAAAGGAGGAATGGGACCAAAGCAAGTGTTCTTATCCTCTATGGAAGGTATACCATTGCGGGATGGGAGTGGAGAGGCCTTGGGAAGCTACACTTGGCAGGTCTCTGCATTGGATGTGGGAGAGCATGGAGTCGGGGAAACCAGGCATGAGCTATCACAGTAGTTCAGTTTTGAGGTCTGGGCTTGAGTGAGGTTGGTGATAATGGGGCTATAAGGCCAGTGGACAGATTTGGTAACTGGAAATGGGAGAAAGACCCATCATATATTTGATTCAAGAGTATGAAAACTCTTGTGAAGCTTTCTTCTCCTGTGAATTTTAGACCCTGTCCTTAATTTCCATAAATCTGCTCCTGTGCGTTTTTATTTTATTGCTTCTATTTTATTCATTTATTTCTTCAAAAGATATTTTTGAATGCCTCCTATGCACCACATTTCCGGGTGTGGGTGATTTCTGTGTGTGCATCCTTCTGAAAATACAGATGTACACAAATGAATAGCAGTTTGTGTTTAAGGTGCAGCTACCAAGAACACCTCAGTTACAAGTGGAAATCGATCCCTTTTTAGCATGTGCCGACAGAAACCATTTTCGTTGAGGCCTCAGAAATATAATTTAGCAATCAGAACCAATCAGCAGTTGACACAATTTCATACACAATGATGTCAAGGAATTAGTGATGCTGAGACTAAAGCAACAGGTGATAGAGTTTTGCATGTTTTGGTAAAGGTTTGTTTTGCTGTTGGACAGGCCAGCGTCACCTCTTTTGAACCCTCTACTTATAAACATGGTTAAAGTAGCCATCGGAAAACTTAATGACCGCATTACTCTTGGTTATGACAATCTGGCATTTACATGTGGCATTGCGTAGTAAAATGACATATTTGGATGGCAGACGTCCTTAGAGTGGTTCTGGGGTTTTTTATTGAAAGCCAAACATTTTTATAGGTTGGACTTCCAAAGAACTACACATTATTAAATTTTTTTTCCTTCCACTGACTTGGCGATGTACCTTTGGGCTGCGTGTTATTTCCCAAATGGTAAATGAAAATAAGTTTAATTTTGTCCTTGTGAGTGATAATTCGAAGGGAATTTATACGACGTTAGTATTTTCTTTTGCCTTGTTTTTATCACCCACGAGAGGCAAAATGCACTGTGAGATCTTGTGACGTAAGATTTGCGCCATCATGGAATATTTTCAAAGACCTGGCATATTTATTTTTAACAGCTCACGTGTTCCTTGAAAGGTATATTTAGCACAGTCAGTCAATATTTGCTGGGGGAACAAAGGGTTAACCAAATGTACTTGACAAAACTGAATGGAAGCAAAGCATATATTGAATATGATTAGGACCTCTTTCCCCCATAGAAGAGTTTTATTTAAAATACGCCAAGACCAAAAGCTTAATTATCAAAATAAAACAAGAGGCATAAAGAGTTACAGGCTTCTAATATTTTTTTTTCAGCCCCAGTTCCCTTCACACAGTTATCAGCATGTTTAATTTCCATGCATAATAGCACTAGTTATTGTTGTCATTTGTAAAGGGAGATTAACAGATAGTAAGTACAAACAAACCCAAATAAGTACTGAATAGAGAGGTGACAAAGAAGAAAAGACCTCTTTAATGTTAATTATAACTGGTAGGAAGTCTAGACAAATTATATTATCTGTTTTCTATATGATTTGAAAGGACATTTAGTTAGTAACTCCGTCAGAGATAGAGTTGGGTGTTTGCTTTAGAAACAGGTGAGGTGACAATTTAGCATCTCCCTGGTTGGCAGCTCACCTGGTGAGTCATGAAGTTGTGGTAAATTGATGGAATCAAGTTTCAAAAACATCTGAAAAGAACTGTAGCTTTTGAACATTATATTGTAAAAATTAAAAAATAATTTTAACTTCTGGGTTGTATTCTGGTACTTATCACTTTATTGTCTCAAAACATGGTAATTGACCTATCTGCTTGCTTTTTAAAAATTTTTGTTAAGAATTGAATGAGGGGCTTCCCTGGTGGCGCAGTGGTTGCGCGTCCGCCTGCCGATGCAGGGGAACCGGGTTCGCGCCCCGATCCGGGAGGGTCCCGCGTGCCGCGGAGCGGCTGGGCCCGTGAGCCATGGCCGCTGAGCCTGCGCGTCCGGAGCCTGTGCTCCGCAACG
>NC_041234.1:8832809-8840309 GCF_002837175.3 Physeter macrocephalus
AGAGGGGGGCCCGCATACCACAAAAAAAAAAAAAAAAAAAAAAAAAAAAAAAAAAAAAAAAAAATTAAAATTGAATGAATTACAGCTATGGTTGTGAATATTAACTGATAGATATTTGCAAGTGTGTAAAGCCTCAGGTAGCAAATAGTGTCACAAACCCAAATGAATGATGAAGGGGTGGTTCAGTCCTGCATTTTTCATACATGGTTTCCTTGAATGCTACTGTTTCCTTTATTAATATGCCTAAATTGATACTTCAAGAAAAAACTAGTCTCATGTTTAGTTTTATAGGCTACATTTAAAATGTATTACCAGCTGCTGCTGTCAGCCCCACAATCCCTGTCTCCCCCATACCTAGAACAGGCTAAAGCGAAGTATCTTCTGTCTTTAATTCTGAGGGGCCATCGATTGTGAGCTGCACTCTTAACAGCTTTTTTGGAGGAAACATAAATACATGTCATTTGTAAAGGTGTCTGAGTTTCAGAAACATTAAAATGTGAATAAAACCATGTCCTCAAATCAAGAAAATGTGGTAATAGGCCCTAGGAATTGGAACAAACAGTTGCCTATGACTCAGAACCACTGATTCTCTTTTCTAGTTCAGGGTCTTTTGCTATGGTAGTAGTTATATGTCTCAGATAAGTGGAATCTACATGAATGCCTCCCTTCTCTGTGTTGTTTTAGTTGGTACCATACAACTTGGTTCTTAAAGCCACCCCATAGTGAATTGCTTTTAGGCTTTGTGTAAAGCTTTTAGACCTTGCTTTCCTGTTTAGATTGTAATTTCCCGTAAACCCGTCAGTTTACATTTTGCATGTCATCATGAGTTTTTATTTGGAGGTTTTGATGTATTCGGTGGGGTTGGGGATTTCTTTTAAGTAAAGAAAATAACGTCTCATGTGATTTTTTTTTTTTTTTTAACTTTATGAGTTTCCTAACTTTTATGTTTGGGGCATAGATCAAATTAACACGTCAGGAAAGAAGGGTAGAGAGCTATTTCACAATCTCCAAGGAAGGTTTGAATGAAATGAGTGTACCTGGATCACAGTGAGTCTGTCTTGATCACGATAGGGTTTTTATTTGTGTTAGCTGATGGCGGTGATAGGACTGAAGCATTCTTTGTCTCTCCAGGGCTGGTTGATTTGTGAGGAGCCAACATGTCGAAATCGAACTCGGCACCTTCCCCTTCAGTTCTCCCGAAATGGACCTCTTTGCCAAGTCTGCATGAAAGCTACACTTCGACCAGAGGTGACAGTCGTATCATGCTCAAGAAGTGTGTGTGTGTCTGTGTGTGTTGGGGGGAGCTTGCTCCTCCCTTAGCTCTGGGAAGTCGATATTTGGTATATGCCCTGTGGTGACACCCTGCACACATGTATTTAAGAAAATATCCAGACTTCAAAAAGATACATGCTTTATTTTTCACATCATGAACAGTATATATTTATACCTAAAAGAGAAGCTGACTAGTTCCCATATGGGTTACTCATATCTTTGGTTGCCACTTCTTAATTACAGAGAATAGGTAACTTTCCTTTGTAGAAACTGCTGTTACCTTTGGACTAGATCAGAACCCCTTTTGCAGGGGCCAGAAAACCTCCCAGACCTATACCATAAAGGGCTTACTTGACGTGTATGGGATTCCGTTGTTTCGAAGTAGCGGCACAGAGAAGTAGTTCTCAAGCGTTTTCCTGTCCTTAGTACACACACCTGAGGGATAAGGCAGTCTCTCGTTGGTGACTCCCATCTGGGGAGCACATAGTCTGGAAGCACCTTACTGGTAATTAAGATGCCTTCCCTCTGTCACCCCCTCTGAGCATCATGGACCCAAGCAGCATTTCCCAAACTGTGCGGAGAGGAATGTTTGAAGGTCTTCCAGGCAAAGAGGGTTTTGTGATCAAGTACTTCTAGCCAGCTCTGGGCTAGCCAAGGTTAAACAGGACTTATTGTAGATTGTCCTAGAACCTGTAAAATGATAATGTGAAGTCTGCCTCACCAATACAGGACTGTAATATGCCTCACTTTCCAAATGTATCTGGTCCAAGGATTTGTAAGGATCTGGGTGAGAAGAGGGTAAGAATAGGGAACTTGTTATTTATTTATTTTTTAACTCATAGGCCAGTTTTACAACCAGATTTTATCTTCAGATCTTTTCACTGAAAAGGGTTGATACACAGGCTAGTTTTAGAAAAATATTTTAAAGTTCTCATGGGCCTTTATTTTAATTTTAAGATAATATATCATTTCACAGAATTTAACAAGAAGTCAGGAACTACAAAGGGCTACCACCATTGTTGTGTATACCCTTGTTCTTTTGCATATCCATATGTATTTTTTATGTGGTTTCAGTCATGATGAAGATACGCTTTTGTATCACGTTTGTCTTTTTTTGAGCATCTGTCTCTGTCGCTAGTTAATTTTCAGTACCAAAACTTTTACACACAAATTTGACCGTTCCTCTCATTGGACATTTTAGGCAATTTCACTATCCCTTTACTAGAAAATCGTGATGAATGTTTTCCTGCTTAAATTATTTATTATTTGAAATACTTCTTATCAACAGTACATATCTAAGTGCATAAATACAATGTGGACATGATTCATGTTGCCACATTACTTTCTTAATGGATTGTCTCAACTTAAGTACCAGTTTTACCACTGCCTTTGCAGCATTTGGGCGTTATCGTTAATTTATTTTTAACTAATTTGATAGGTATAAAATGTTCCTTGCCTTATTTAGTATATCTTTGATAATTAGCAAAGTAGAATGTAGATTTTTAAAAAAATATGGAACACATAAGTGAGAATTAGCTGTTACAGCGAATTCTTTTTACGTCAGTCTCATCCTAAGATTTGCATCAGCAGGTGCAAAAAGAAAGCAAAAGTATATATATTTAGTGTGACTCATCAAGCCAGTTGTAGACTCCAGGGGAATCACCTTGCTTCATGAACCGATGCTACCTTTGAGACTTTTTAAGCATCTAGCTCATCAAGTCAAGTTCAGTGAAAGCGGAATTACTTCTTAGAAAGTCAGCCGGTCTTAGGATTCCGTTCCTGGTGAGAGAAAGTGAAAGGAAAGTGTACAGCTTTCCAGTAGATGCTGATGATGTTACTTACTGGTAGTGCTTTAATACATCAGGTTATCTTTTATTATTTATGACCCTTTTTTAAATGAGTGAACGAACACCTGCATTTTGAAGTATTTTTTCCCTTCATTTTCTTGTCCTCAAGATGGGAGCATGTTAGGCAGGCATTTACCAAGGTTATCAACTACTCTTCCCAGGGAAAAGCTTTCCTAGCTTAGCTGCTCAGAACATGACCGTCTGGAATAACTGGAGGTTCAGAGCATCCTGGTTGGTGATACTGCTCTTCGCCATTCCTCACAGGGACCTTGACAGTGGGACTCAGCCCACTCTTCTGCAGTCCGTTTTTAGTTGCTAGTGATGAGTGGGGAATCTCTTAATTCTATTTATGATGTTCCTGGGCTTTCCTAGTAGGAGGAAAAAGCTGCATCTTTTTAGAGATAGTTCCAAGGTGGCTCCAAAATCAGTAGTGCGATGGACAGGATCATTGTAATTACCACAGGGTTTTCCAAAGGGTCTATTTTGCAGGATTATGCTTAACTGGGTCTTAAGTTCTGGGTTGCTGGGTCTCAGTCATATGTTACTTTCATTTAATAATAGTTTATTAAACACCTGCTATATATCCTAGGCACTTTGCTAGGGACTAGGGACATAGCAACGAACAGGACATTTCCTTATTTGTAAAAATAGTTTAGCATTACATGGATTGTATAAAATTGATGTCTGTGGGCAAAAATAGGCATTTGTGAATATCCATATGGACAAAATCACCAGACTTTCCTGATGCTTGACTAGTGGGGACTTTAAATATGTTGTCAAGTTTGATGGTAAAGTACTTGCCTCTTACTGTGCCAGTCTCATCCTCACATGATAAATCTCTCATTTAGTCCTGCATTGCAGTTGGCTTGAGTACTTCACAGAATTGACTTGGGGTATGAGAGCTGGCTCTTTTTGTGGCTTCTCTTGCCAGTGTTACGAGAAAGAAAGCTGGGACGGTTTTGTTCTCAGGGTTTTAGACATGTCTCTCTTCTCAGATACCTTTAAAAAAAAAAAGAAATCAGTTAAGTTTTTTCAGGTTCATGGCAATTTAACAGTATACAAATTGCTGATTATTAGGAATATACTCTCTGGCATCCTCTGCACATAGGAAGTGCAGATAAATACAGGAATGAAAACTCCAATGTATGTGTAAGTTCCTAAGTGAATAGAACCCTTTTTCACACTGATGATAGAGACAAGACTTATCCAAGTTAGAGAATAAGTATTTTAATATATATTTATTTTAAGGATGTGGTTTTTTTACTTCTTACGGTGACCAAGTCTGTATGGCTGTGAGCTGAACCCCCAGGGGATCCTGTTATTATGTAATTCACCAAAAATAAAGCATTAGTTTGTTTTGGTTTTTCCTTAATAGAACTAGGATTTCAAACCAAGTTAAACTTTTCCTCACTAACATTGCCATACTTGAATCCATACTTGATAAGAAAACATTTACTTGTGACGCTGTCGGGGCAGGAGCACTGTGGCGGAGTTTAGTTTGTTCAACAAAATTTCTTGAAGACCCCTCATGAGGAAAGCACTGAAATGACTTCCAGTCCTACTGTGGGACACCCCTAATGTTTCTCATACTATCCTCAGTTGTAAAATTGTGAAAATCTTTTGTAACGGAACATCGGTACCATATAGGACTCTGGCCTTCAAGGGAGAAGGGAAATACTGAACTTGTGATCATTGTGTGTTGCAATTTCAAAATGGCTGTGGCTGACGGATTATTGATTTAAAAAGTAGGTTAGAGACAGTGCACATGTTGCCAGGCTACGTGGGACAGTGTCTTGTTTCTGCATAAGTTGAAAACATGAAGATAGTTGTGGTCTCTTAAGGCAGTAATCATAAGCTGTACAGGAAGAGAACCTTGGGACTGTGATGGAAAGTCTTAAACATCTGTATCTAGTCATGGGTTACTCTCCAGTAGATGACGGGTTTTTACCACGAAGGGCCTTTTGGAGTTCTCTGCTCTGATTTTCCTGTGCTTGTTTTCTGATGCAGAGTTTGCTAGATTCTGCATGCAGATTTGCTTACCCTGAGCAGATGCTAGCCTTCCTTTTCAATATACTTTTTTTCATTTAAAAAAAAATTATCGAGGTGAAATTCACTCGACAAAATTAACCATCTTAAAGTGAATAATGCAGTGGCACTTAGTATTGCTACATTCACAGTGTTGTGAATCTAGTTCCAAAACATTTTCATTTTCCCGAAAGAAAACCCTGTACCTATTCAGCAGTCACGCCCCATTCCTCCCCCTTCTTTCAACCCCTGGAAACCACTAATCTGCTTTCTGTCTCTATGGATTTACCTAGATTGGATATTTTATATAAATGGACCCATACAGTGTGTGACATTGTGTGTCTGGCTTTGTTTCTGAGGTTCATCCATGTTGTAAGCTGTGGCAGTGCTTCATTCCTTTTTATGGCCAGATAGTAGTCCATTGAATAGATATACCACAATGTATTCATCCATTTATCCGTTGATGGACACTTGGGTTGCTTCATTCAACGTACTTTTAAAGTTTATTTTATTTTCATTAGCTAGATAGGTCTTACATTTGGCCTAAATTTGTGTCCTGTGCCTCCCTTGTTGGTCCTAGTTGAGTTGAATGGTACTACACAAAGCTAGACTGATCCTTCCTCTGTTCTTGCCTTCAGTAAGCACCTACTCTCTGCCTGTTTTCTGAGAACCTTTTAGATATTTGAAGGTAGCTGTCTTCCTAAGCTTTCCCCTGCTAGGCCAAGTATTCCTAGGTCTTCAATCATTTCTTTAGTGCTTTGCTTTCAGAAAAGTTGCATGCAGCACTTGGTGAGCTCTCACTAGCACTAGCATGGAGCAGAATAAACCTGCCACTGCCAACTTTTCTAGGTAGTACATTTCTTTGAAGTCTTTTTAGGGTTGCGTTAACTTTCTTGGTATCCATATTCACAGCATTGATTCATTTTGAGTGTTTCATATGCTCAAACAGATAATAATTTCTTGACACATACAGTTGCTAAGCCATGCCTTATCAGGTTTTCTGAGACCCAAGTGGTTTATTTTTACCTAATGTAAGACTCCATTAGTACTCTATTAGTTTCCTAGGGCTGCTGCAATGAAGTACCTCAAACTGAGTAGCTTAAAACAACAGAAATTTCCTGTTTCCTGGTTCTGGAAGCTAGCTAGAAGTCTGATATACAGGCACCGTAGGGAACTCTCCCTCTGAAACCTGTAGGGGTAAATCATTCCTTGCCTCTTCTAGCTTCTGGTAATCCCTGGCGTTCTTTTGCCTGTAAATACGTCACTGCAGTCTCTGCTACCACAGTCACGTGGCCTCCTCCCAGTGTGTCTCTTTTCTTCTTATAAGGACACCAGTCATACTGGATTAGGGCCCACTGTAATCCAGTATGACCTCACCTTAACTTGATTTTCTCTGCCAAGACCTTATTTCCAAATAAGGCCACATTCACAGGTGCTGGGGGTGAGGACCTCAATATATCTTTTTAGGGACATAATTCAACTCATAACAGATAGGAAATGTACTGAGCTGAGGAAAATGGAGACCAAAAGTAACAGTGGCTTAAACAGAATAGACATTTAATTCACTACCTAAGAAACATGAATTTTTTTATCATGTGACAGAAAGCCAGGTGTGGATTGCTATAGATATGGCTCAACAGTGTCATCAGCAGTACGAGGCTTCCACCCTCAAGGTCACAGTGTGGTCCAAGGTGACTGCACAAGCTCCTTCAAGCCATCACAGGCTACAAGACAGAGAAAAGGTTGAAGGGTCGAAAGGATGCACTTCCCAGCCAAGTCAGTTCTTCAAGCAGCCTTTCCAAAACTCCCACCCAACACTCTGTACATTTCATGGACCAGAAATTAGTCACATGGAGATAATAGCTTATTTTGTTACTAAAAAAAAAAAAGAAGAGTAGACTGAGTATTGGGGGCCAACCAGCACTCTCTGCGGCAGAGACCTTCCAGTGAACCCTGTGAAATCTCCCTTTGCTGTGCTCAGCCCATCACTGTCCCATTGTGGATATTTTGGATCCTGGTTCTGCCGCGCACCCAGCTTTTTGGCTTCTACAGATCTGATGCTGTGATTAGCCTTCCCTCTTTTATCGCCTCCAAAGTATCGATTAAAATGTTGAAGTGCATTTCTGCCTATTCCAGTGGCTCGATGCCTTCTTCCAAGTGGATGCTGCTCCATTCTAATCAGCACCCTTTGTGGAGGATTGTTCTACCGGTTGCTAATTATCTTTGCTTCTAGCTTATCATTCTCTGCGAGGGGTTTCTCCCAAGGGAAAAACCATGATGTTGCTGATCAGATGCTGATGGTCTCATGGTTTCATAACTGTTTTGGCCCCTGGAATGTGAAATCATAGGGTCCATC
>NC_041234.1:8845309-8865309 GCF_002837175.3 Physeter macrocephalus
TGGAACTGACCTTCCAGTATGGGAAGACAGAACACCCAGTAGTTCTGTGGCAGGGTAAGTGGTGACAGGTACTGTGGAGAAAAATTCAGCTGTGTTAGGAGGAAAGGGCTGAGGCAGCTGGGGGTTCCTAACCTCTATAGGGTGGTTAGGGAAGTTCTCAGTGTTGAGAAAAGGCCATAAGGATGTGAGGCAGTGAGCCATGCAGGTATGTGGAGGAAAAGCATACCAGGCACAAGGGACAGCAAGTGTAAAGGCTCTGAGATCGGAGGGTGCTGGGCATGGCTAAGGAATTGCAAGGAGCCAGTGTGGCAGGAGATGAGCGAACAGTGGGGAGAGTGGTAACAGGGAAGCGGGGGGGAGACCGACTCTGAGGGGCCATACAGACCATTGTGAGGACTTTGACTTCGATTCTGGGGGAGATGGGGAGCTGTTGAGTTCTGAGCAGAGGAGTGCTGTGATCTGACTTGAAGTGAACTACTTTGACTTCTGTGAGCCAGGCAAAAGATGCTGGCAGCTTGACCAACAGGATAGCAGCGCAGCTTGTGAGAAGTGGTTAGATTCTAGATGCATTTTTAAGCCAGAACTGGTAGGATTTGTTAGTCAGATCTTTGTTTCCCCATGTTATTATATAGAGTGAAAGGCAGAGGGTTTCCTTCCTATAGTCCATTGGTTCTGAATTGAATTCTCATGCATTTAATTACTCACCTAAAAATAAATAATTTTCAAGGTAAATAAATGCATAGATTCTTTACCCAAATCACTGGTTCTTCCTAAACACAGACTTAATGGCCGACTCTTTTGCCATACAGAAAACACAAAAGATCTTCTGGACACGCCCCCCCCCCCGCCCCCCCCACACACACAGGCAGCATAGCACTGTCCTTGCTCTTAACAGACTTTTGAGGGGAAAATGACTTGTGTTCCACTTTAAACTCACAGTCTAGCTGATGAAACAAAACTACTGGACCAGAGACACACCACACACACAGACACACACTCCTACCCCTATGGAGAGATCCCTGAAAGTCATGAGAACCACAGCTGGAACAAGCCATTGTCTCAGATGGGTGTGTGTTCATCCATATGCAGGTGTGCTGAAGGGGTGGCAGGAAGTGATTAACAACTGCTATACTAATTTTAGTCTAAACATGTACATAAGTGGTTAGAGAAGGCAAAGCTGAGATGATTGTACAGAAAAGGTGAGATGTAAGCTAGGACTGGAAGGATCGGTAGGATATGAATAGCTGGAGACGAGGAGGCAGAAGACATTCTTGTGGGGTCTCTTCTGCACCTTCTCCTACTCTTTCCCTAGAGAGTCTTATTTAGGTGATGCTCTGTTAGGGAAAGCAGCTTTAGGAAGCTGTGTCGCTTCTACTCTGAAGCAGTAGATTGAAGTTAAATCTTTAGAGCAGACTAACCTTTGGTTTGGTTAGCTGCCAGACCCCAGTTTAGTGGTGTCAGACTGTGCTCTTCTTTTTGGATCATTATAGATCAAAGAAAATCTTCTTGGGCAAATCTTGAAATTAAGAAAATATTGGGATTGTGCTCCATATCCTGTTCTTTGTTTTTATTCTTACACCTTGTCCTTCCACCAGTCTTGCTTCCCCTCCTCTCCATTTGCACTCAGCTCTCCTATAACTCCATATATGTGTTTCAAAAAATCATCAAGTTATGTAAAATCACACAATAACAACTAAATGGTTTATGGGAAAAACAGGGGTTAGGAGCACAGCACACAAAAACTTCATCAGTGACACAAACAAGAACATAGGAACCTAATGAAAACAGTGGTGTAATATTATATATCTTACATAGCTAAGAAATACGTAAATGCTACAACAAATACAGCATTTTACCATGAAAAAGACCTAAAGTTTGCTTGGGAAAGTCAACATCAGAAGGGTTGCAGCTTGTGAGTCATGGTGAAGTGCTGGAAGGAAGGTTGTCTGAAATTGGAAGGAAAATTATAACAAACACCAGATGTGGATGAGTGTAGCTGATAACACACTCAGTGAACGGAGGTAGCTGGGCAGGGGTTGAGGCGTGTATGTGCATGTGTGTTACATACATTCCTCTGTGGCTTGGTTCATCTGGGTGCAGTTTTCTGCATTCACCTAGTGTTTCTTATAGACAAAATCCTGCATAATGTGAGTTATGTGAACATAATTCACATTATGTTCACATTGTTCCCTGGTATGTCAATGGCATTGGAATAAATTCTCATTTTCAAAATAAGCATTGTAGTGGAACCAACTGTACCTTGTTTTATCTTTATGATTAACTAGTACCTTACTTTCCCCCTACTTTATTGGTCTCTCCTCATCCTCATAATGTGCAAAATTTTTCTTATTTTTACAAAGACTGATTGGAACATCTGTGAACCAGTTAATTATTGAATACTGTCTCTCTCCAGGCTGCTTGTCTGGGGTGTGGCAAGTAAAAAGGTTTTGAAGCCATGGGTTCTGCCCTTACATAGCTTCAATGTAAGAAACCAAGCACAGACACTTGAAGCAAAACAAAAGTTCTTAAAAAGTAACAATAGGGGCTTCCCTGGTGGCGCAGTGGTTGCGCGTCCGCCTGCCGATGCAGGGGAACCGGGTTCGCGCCCCGGTCTGGAGAGGGAGGCCCGCATACCACAAAAAAAAAAAAAAAAAAAAAAGTAACAATAGGGACTTCGCTGGTGATCCAGTGGTTAAGACTCCCTGCTTCCACTGCAGGGGGCGCAGGTTCAATCCCCGGCCAGGGAAACTAAGATCCCGCATGCTGTGAGGTGCAGCCAAAAAAAGAAAAAGAAAAGAAAAAGTAACAATATATTATAGAATTAATACATCAGGGCTAAAGAGGGTAGAGTTAGTAAAGTAAGGCTTCTTACAAGATAAGAATTTTGATCCAGATCTTAAGCAAAGTTACGAACACAGATTGGAGAAGTAAGGAACTCCTAACACCCAGAGAGAATGTGGCAATCCCCCAGGTTTTTTCTTTTTCTTTTTTTCATTCTCATGCTCCAGCCCCCAAGTGATCTTATGGTGGCAACAGAAGCTGCAGTGGGAGTCACCAAGAGCCAAAACACTCAGTTACTCCCCCTCCCCCCGCTTAAGGAAGGAAGGAAGGCAGTAAAGCTTTCTGGCTAGCTGCTGGAACTAGAACGTACCATAGAGATCACAGACAGACACAACCTCAGGGAACGTGACCCCATAAAGTTGTTTGTGGGCTTTGGAGCTCATCCCCCAGTCTGAAAGGAAAGGATCTGAGCCTAATCAGCATACCAAAAAACTATGAGAACTGAAGTAAAAGTTCTCACGACCCAAAACCCAGGTTGACTTCTGGGTGGTGTACACATGGGACAGATATAAAAAAATGCTGCAACAGTTTTGAAAGCTGAACTGAGATCAGGGCCACAGTCCACAGAAAGTGGGTTGGAACTCACAACCCAAACCTAATGAAGTCAGTTGCCTGCTAAAGCAAAAACATCAACATTGTCCATAGGATTTAAGTAAGACCCATAGACTCATACTATTCAAAATGTCCAGGATACAATGCAAAATTACCTGGTATAAGAAGAACCAGGAAAAGCCCAACTTGAATGGGAAGAAAAAAAAAACCCGAAAGTCAACATTGAAATGACACTGATGTTACAGTTATGTGACAAAAGAAATAGGAAATGTAAAGAAGAGCCAAATAGATATATTAGAACCAAAAAATATGATAACCAAAGTTTAAAAACTCACTGAGTGGGCTCAGTAGCAGAATGGAGATGACAGAGGACAGAGCCAGTGAACTTGAAGATAGATCAGTAGAAATTATCCAATATGAAGGAGAGAGAGAAAGAGACAGAGGGGTTGAGCAGAACAGAGCCTCAGGGGCCTGTGGGACAATAATAGAAAGTCTAACATTCATATCATTGGAGTCCAAAAAAAAGAGGAGGCGCACCAGGCAGAAAAAAATATTTGAAGAAATAATGTGAAAATTTCCCAGGTTTGGCAAAAGACAAACTTACAGATTCAGAAAGCTCAGTGAATCCCAAACAGGATAAACCCAAAGAAATTCACTCCTGAACACATCATAATCAAACTGTTTGGGGGAGAAATAAAAAAGGTCAAAAATCTAAAAAACAGCCAGAGAAAAATGATGTGTTATAAGGGAAAATTATTCAAATGATTACTGTTTCTTATCAGAAACCATGGAGGCCAGAGGAGGTGGAACAGTGTTTTTAAAGTGCTAAAAGAAAAGAATTATCAACTCAAATTTTTTAATCCAGCCAAAAAAAAATCTTTAGGAGTAAAGGTAAAGAAAGACATTTTCAGATGAGGGAAAACTAACAGAATTCATTGCCAGCAGACCTGCTCTGAAAGAATTGCTAAAGGAAGTTATTCAGACAAAAGGGAAATGATAGTGGAAGGAAACTTGGAACATCAAGAATGAAGGAAGAGAAAAAGTAATGGTATATATAATAGACTGTTTTTCTCTTCTTGAGTTATTTGAAATATATTTGATAGGTGAAAGCAAAACTTGCAGCATTGTCTGCTAAGGTTTTCAGTGTATGTAGGTCTAATATGTGAGAAAGCTACAACATGGAGGAGGGAAAAGGGACCTATGTGGGTTTTTATGTTCCACATAAAGTGGTACAATTTTGATTCTAAATTAAGTATATACGTTGTCATCTTTAATGATGAACTTTAACAAAGAGATGTTGTCAAAACCACAGTTAATTTAATTAAATAATTTAAAAATGTTTGAATAACCCAAAAGAGGGCAGGAAATGGGAAAGAGGAAGGAAAAACAGAGAGAACAAACAGAAAACAAATAATAAGATGGTAGACCCAAATCCAAACATATCAGTAACTACATTAAATGCAAATAGTCTAAATGTGTATACACCAATTAAAAGAAATTATTAGAATGTATTTTTTGAAATATTTATTTATTTATTTTTGGCTGTGTTGGGTCTTTGTTTCTGTGCGAGGACTTTCTCTAGTTGCGGCAGGCAGGGGCCACCCTTCATCGCAGTGCCCGGGCCTCTCGCTCTCGCGGTCTCTCTTGTTGCAGAACACAGGCTCCAGGCGCGCAGGCTCAGTAGTTGTGGCTCACGGGCCTAGTTGCTCCGCGGCATGTGGGATCTTCCCCGACCAGGGCTCGAGCCCATGTCCCCTGCATTGGCAGGCAGATTCTCAACCACTGCGCCACCAGGGAAGCCCTAGAATGTATTTTTTTAAATGATGCAACTATAAAATGTCTTCAAGAAACTCACTTCAAATATAATGGTATAGGTCGGTTAAAAGTAGAAAATGGCAAAAGGTATACCATGTAAACACTAATCAAAAGAAAGTTAGAGTTGCTATATTAATAGCAGAAAATTAGACTTCAGAGCAAAGAAAATTGCTAGGGATAAAGAGGGATTTTACATACTGAAAAAAGAGCTAATTCACTAAGAAGAGATAACAACCCAAAATCTGTGTGCACCTAACAACAGTGCTTCAAAATACCTGAAGCAAAAACTGGCAGAACTGAAAGGAGAAATAGACCGTTCATAATTATACTTGGCAATTTTTATCACTCCTCTCTCAGTAACTGATAGAAATATTGGATAAAAAATCAGCAAGTAAAAATTTATCCCTCTTTTGATAATCATTTTAACTGATATCTCTGCTTTCTGAAATACTTGAGAGGTTTCTCAAGCCAGAAGAAGTTTGGAATTTCTTTCTCCCTTTATGTATCTTTTGACTCTGTTGGATTCCTAATTCAAACAGAGACTTTGAGAGTCTTTGTCTCAGTTCAGGTATGCCCTATAGACTCTTTAAATATCGTTTTAAATTATATCATATTAATTATTTAACTGTCTTCTATAGGCTTTTCGTTGTTTCTAATATTCTACTGTTACAAATCTTGATCACACCTAAAAAGTAACATAAAAGTTAAAGATAATATAAAGTAAAAATAACACTAAAAATAATCCTTAATATCATCAAGAAAACATCAACAAGGATATAGAAGAACTGTCAACCAATGGGATCTAACTGGTATGTATAGTATACTCCACCCAACAATAGCACGATCCGCATTCTTTTCAAGTGCACATGGAACATTCAACAAGATAGACTATATTCTGGGTCATAAAAAGAACTTTAATGAACTTCAAAGAATTGAAATCATACCAAGTAATATGCTCTAACCATAATGGAAATAAGCTAGAAGTCAGTAAGAGAAAAATAACAGGAAAATCTGTACGTTCTTGGAAATTAAACAACACACTTCTAAATAACCCATGGGCCAAAAAGGAGGTCTTAAGGAAAATTAGAAAATATTTTGAACTGAGTGAAAATGAAAATACAACATATCAAACAGTGATTGAGACAATATATACTGTGATGACTACTATAATACAAAGTAGGCCAATTACCGATATTTGAATGCTTATACCATTATTTATGCATCATGGACACATACAAAATCTGTAAAATACTCAAGTAGCAAGTGCCAAGGGATTGTATATTGACCCAGTTGGTAATATAAGTCAGTTAATTTGACAGTTAACTATTAAATAATCATGCTGTCAGAATCAGGTGTGGATCAAAGGGAGAAAGTAAAAAAATGAACACAGTAGGATGATGCACCTAAAGCAGTGCTTAGAGGGAAATTGAAAGCATTAAATGTTTGTATTACCAAAAAAAAGAAAGGTCTCAAATCAATAATCTGAGTTTCCACTTTAAGAAAATTGTTTGAAAAGCAGAGCACAATAAACCCAAAGCAAACAGAAGGAAGGAAATAGTGAAGATAAATCAATTAAATTGAAATTATAGAAAAAAATCAGTGAAACCAAAATCTGAATATTTGAAAAGATCAGTAAAATTGATAAACCTCTAGCAAGACTGACAGAGAGAAAAAGAGAAAAGGTAAAAATTAGTAATATCCGGAATGCTAGACCTCCACAGACTTTAAAAGCATAATAAGGGAATACTAAACATATTTGACAATTTAAGGATAGTGGACCAATTCCTCAAAAATCAAAAACTATAAAAATTCATCCAAGATGAAATAGATAACCTCAATAGTCCTATATCTGTTAAAGGAAGTAAATTCATAATTAAAAAAAAATAAAGTTGGAGGAATTAATAATCAATTGTAAGACTTAAAATAAAGCTATAGTAATGAACAGTGTGTAATTGGCAAAAGGATAGAAACCTAGACCCATGGAAGAGAATAGAAATAATAAACTCAAACAAGTGTGGCTATTTGATTTTTGACAGTGATGCAAAAGCAATTTAATGAAGAATGAATAGCCCTTTCAACATGTAATGTTGGAAAAATTGGGCATCCATATGCAGAAGAAATAAACTTTGAGCTAAAGCTCTTACCTTATACAGGAATTTAAAAAATATATCATAGGTCTAAATGTATCAATAAAACTCTAAAACTTTAAGAGGTAATACATGAGAGAAACTCTTCATGACCTAGGGTTAGGTGAAGAGTTCTTAGACATGAGATCAAAATCATGATTCATTAAAAAAAGGAAAAATCTTGGCACGATAAAAACCTTTGCTTTGGAAAAGACACTGTTAGGGAAAGAAATGACAAGCCACAAACTAGGAGGAGATGTTTACAAATCACCTATCCAACAAAGGACCTGTTTAAAAAAAAAAAAGGCAACCAATCCAATTTAAAAATAAACAAAAGACTTGAACAGATTCTTTACCAAAGAGGACATAAAGATGACAAATAAGAATGTGAAAAGTTGTTTCATTATCAGCATCAGGGAAATGCAAACTGAAACCCTGACAAGATACCACTCCATACTTATTGCAATGGTTAAAATACAAAATACTGACAATACCAAGTGCTTGTGAGGATGTGGAACAACGGGAACCTTCGTACTTATTTTGCTGGTGGGAATGTAAAATGGTGCTTCCCGTCTGGAATACAGTTTGACAATTTCTCATGAAGATCAGCGTACACTTTCCATATGACCTAGCAGTCCTCTTGGTTATTTACCCTAGAGAAATGAGAATTTATACCCATATAAAAATGTGTGCAGAAATGTTTCTAAGTAACTGAATTCATAATAGCCCCAAACTGGAAACAACTCAAACACACTTCAATGGGTGAATGAATAAACTGGTGCTTTCATACCATGGAGTATTATTCAGCAGTAAAAAGGAACAGACTACCGATACACCCAGCAACTTGGATGGCTCTCAGAGGCATTATGCTGAGTGAAAAAAGCCAGACTTAAAAGACTACGTACTGTTTAATTCCATTTATATGGCATTCTTGAAATTTCAGAACTATAATGATCAGTGGTTGTCATGGATTAGAGAATGGTCTGAATACAAAGGGGCAGCAAAGGGGAGTTTGGGGGGTGATGGAACTGTTGTGTATCCTGATTGTCATGTGTGTTACATGTGCTGAAAGTCATAGAACTGTACCTCTCTCCCAGATCAGTCTTACTGTGATTTTTTTTTTTTTTTTTTTTTTTTTGCGTTATGCGGGCCTCTCACTGTTGTGGCCTCTCCCGTTGCGGAGCACAGGCTCCGGACGCGCAGGCTCAGCGGCCATGGCTCACGGGCCCAGCCGCTCTGCGGCATGTGGGATCTTCCCGGACCGGGGCACGAACCCGTGTCCCCTGCATCGGCAGGCGGACTCTCAACCGCTGCGCCACCAGGGAAGCCCTGTGAAATTTTTTAAAGTAAAAATTAAAGAAAATCAGGGGACTTCCCGGCTGGCACAGTGGTTCAGAATCCGCCTGCCAGTGCAGGGGATGCGGGTTCGAGCCCTGGTCTGGGAAGATCCTACATGCTGCGGACCAGCTAAGCCAGTGTGCCACAACTACTGAGCCTGCACTCTAGAGCCTACGAGCCATAACTACTGAGCCCATGTGCCACAACTACTGAAGCCTGTGCGCCTAGAGCCTGTGCGCCTAGAGCCCGTGCTCTGCAACAAGAGAAGCCACCGCAATGAGAAGCCCGCGCACCGCAAGGAAGAGTAGTCCCCGCTCACCGCAACTAGAGAAAGCCCGCGCGCAGCAATGGAGGCCCAACACAGCCAAAAATTTATTTTTAATTAATTAATTATTTTTTTTTAAATGAAAGAAAATCAGATTTCTGTGGCCTGGTGATAAAAAGATATAACTCTGCTTCAAGGATAACTCTTTTCAAATACAAGGGTATATGTGGAGACATAGAGCAAAAAGACCGCCTTTTACACAAAGAAATTAGATGAATTAAATGTCCGGCCTTGAGGTTACATGAGGTAAGTCCCAAAGCTGCCACCTTGAAAACACAGCCCTCCTAAATAGATGTGTGATTGGGAGCCCCTGCTAAGCTTTTTGTCAAGAAATCTACTCAAGGAGAAAATATTCAAGTATGACAAAAATCTCTTTTAAGGAACAAAACATTAATATTCTCATTGTTAAAGTAAAAACAAAGGGAGGTCTTTACTAAGCCCAGATTTTAAGAAATAGATGGGATAGATTTGGGCATCAGAGTGTCAGGCCACTCATGCAGGTGCTAACCATTTAAATAAGAAAGTAAAGCCTTGAAAACATGACAGGTTTTGAATGGGAAATTCGGGATTTTAGAGCAGGGTGTTTTTTGTTTTTAAAAACAATGGTAGAGTTCAGGAGGCTCTGCATTCTTTTATGCAGTATAGACATGTATTTGCTTATCGTTACCATTCTTCTGTCTTATTTATTGAGGGGGGGAACACAGCATCATGGAGAACAAGAGAATCTCAGTCCTGGTTTCTTTTTCTCTTGCCATAGCCAGCATTCTGGAACCCCTTTCCCACATACCCCTTTCCTGTCAGTTAAAGGTGATCATTTAAAAACAAACAGACCACAAAAATAAGAGCACAAATTCTAAATTTTGTAATGATAATTGAAAATGTAAATTAGTTTCAATCATGTTCCTTTTGTTCTCCTGGTTTGAAATTAACTGGTTAAGGTTATTTTACATTCACAACTGTTAAACAGCGTGTCTGAGTGAGGTGAAATAGATTAGGGTGGAGTAATATTGGTGGGTGGGACCTCCCCCAGGCCTGTGTATGACTGAATGCTCAAGCTGCCTCCAGGCTTCTGCCCACTTACGCCAGCTCTAAAGGGGAACAATATTCCAATAAAGATGTTTTCTTTCCTTTTATTTTATAATGGTTGTGATTTACACCGGGCCATATTAGGCTTAGCAAATTAACATCCTCATCTTCAGCTGATTGATGTTCCAATTTGCCCTTTTCGTTTCTTCACAAAACTAATGGGCCTATTTGGAGAACATAGGGCTCTGGCTCCTACATTCTGCATATACCTCGTGGGATTTTATTAGAATTAAGAAGAGTTTGAAGTTGTGTTCTATGGGTGAGGCCCCTGACCTTATCCAAAGATACCCCTGGAATATTTCCACTGTTACCTGTTTCATTTATAAGGTTCCTCTATTAAAGTTCATCTATAACAATAGGTTCTGTTACTGAGAAAATGTTTGAAAACCACTCACCTGGAAAGATGAAGTTCACAAATAACGAGAACTTGAATTTTTAACCAGTCATCTCCACTTGTCCCTCTGAGCCTTGATTTAGATTATTGCAAAAAAAAAAATTTGCCTGATTTCATGCTTTACTTACTCAGTGTTGGAACAGTGTTTATTGAATACCTGCTATATATGCCAGTACCACATTTCAGGAAGGTGTGTTACTTTTCCTCACTTTGCTGGTTGAAAAACAGCTGAGAAGTGAAGCGGCCCACGGCAGGAAAGAGGGAGAACAAGGAAGCGGACTAACTGCATCCAAATAATTGAGCCCCACAGTGTGTATATCCAAGGTGGCGGTGACTCAAGTGAGATAGGTGAGCGATGACAAACGATCTGAGAGAAACAAACCTGCTGGAGCTCAAATTGAGACACTTCGGTTACAGTCATTGAGGATTACAGAACAAGTGGAGCCAGGAGGAATGCAGAAGAAACGAGACACTTTTTCATGTCAGTGCAACCTGCCAAGGAATCCAGTAAGATGCAGGCATAACGTAGGCTTAGGAACTAAGGAATGGTTCCTTGTTGATCCTCGAACTTTCTGTGCAAACGCCAGATAGAGTATGATAGAGCATGGGAGGTAAGACCGAAAAACAGTGGAATAGGACCTAAATCTGTTGCGGCTGGGATGAAGCCTATCCCAGGTACCTGAGGACAGTTTTTAAAAGGGGAGAGAGAGCGTTAGTGGGATATACTGTCAAAGGGCATCCCATGCTTTGAGACCTAGATGTGTAGAGCCTGGGCAGGATTTTTGTTTTTCTGATTTTTCCACATATAATTTCCTAGGTCTCAAATCTTTGTTAAAAAACGTTACAGGAAATTACTGTTTCCTTCCTTTTTAGGTGAAAGTAGTCGGGAGAGAACACGTTCATGCCTGTGCATTTTATTCCAAGGAAAAGTCCATTAGCCAGTATGTGTTTTGCTTGTTTTAACACCTCTGTATAGAATGGTTTGGTTTCCTATTGTAAGTAGAAGGTGGCCTAGGTAAGCTTTCAGTAGGAAAGAACGGGTCTTGAATACAAGCAAGGCTAGTTTCTAATTAAACAAGTGTCTAATACTGTAATTTCTAATGCACTATAGAAAGAAAGAGCAAAGAGCAGCCAGACTAGTTTTTGTTGGCTCTGTTTTTGCAGTGCTAATATAATTCTGGCAAGTTGGAAGAATTCAGATGAGGAATTAGTGAATTACACATGCATGTACGTTAATACCCTTCCTTTTGTTACATTTTTTTCTTTGTGAAAATTAATTTACTGACATTGGAAAAGTATAACTACAGTGACTTGTTGCTGAATAACTTCTCGTACAAAACATCGTGGAGGAAAATCATAAGACACCTATCTACCATGAGTCTTTTGGATGTGTAATGAGTTTCAGTAACTAAATTATGTTAATAGCTACCTGAAATTTCCTGTAGGACATCCAAACCATTGGACTCCAATAAATTATCAGTAAGAGAATTTAATTCTTATCTTGTATTTTGATGGTGGCTGCTTAGGATGGGGAGTCTGTGGCCTTAAAGCCTAGTGGCCATGTTAGGTATAAGTTATATGGATTTATTTCATTGCCCGAGCTGACTAGAACAGTATAACAACCTAATGTAGTCTGACCAGTAGAACTGAATAGTATCAAGAACTGAGTCTTAACTAATGAACTAGGAGAACAAGGGAGGCGTAAATGTTAAATCTGCTTATAACATCAATTATAAGACACACCACTGATTTAGTTAACAGCCTTTCAGGGGAGAAGAAAATTGTTGGCAAAGACAGCAGTTATAAGACAAATCTTTGTTTCAGAAACATTCAAATGTGATGATAGGCTGTCTTAGAGTCAAGGCAAGAGTATTACCGAGTATAACGCTTAAATGATAGCTAAGGTGAACTGAGTGCTTACCATGTGCCAGACACTTCATATGCATTATCCAATTTAATCCTCACAAAACTTGCATGGGTGTTTTACAGATGAGGAAACTGAGGCTTGGAGAGGTTGACTCATCCTAGGACTCTGCCTACGATAAATGTCAGAGCCAGGATTTGAAGGAGAGCCTGTCTGACTGCAGAAGCCACACAGTTATCCACTGTTTGGTGTATTTACCCTTTATCATTAATATAAGACCTTATGCCAAAAAGAAAGATTGAAAGGAGTCAGCCAAGACCTCTCCAAAATCTACCTCTTCGCTTTCTGTTAAAGTAGTAACTGACCTCCCCTAACAACAAACAAAACAAAAAACACCCCACCGTTTCTTGAATATTCCTCAGCATCATTATATATGTGAGCCTGTTGTATTCTGTGACGCTGTCAATCATTTTAAAACTACATTCATAGCTACAATTTCTGTCTTCTAGTAGCTTATAAGGTGTACAATCTCATTATAGGCTGACATACAGAGACAGCAGAACAAAACAAAGAGTATCGAGATACATTAAGGGTTTTTTGTAGCCACATTTAACCCAAAAAAGTAAACAAAAAGTAAAGCAAACATATGCTGCCTACTGTTTCGGGCACTGTTGTACGCGTTTTCTCTATTTAAACTCTTAATCTGCACCATAATCCTATGAGGCACTTTTGTCATCCTTGTTTTACAGATGAGGAAATGGAGATTGTGGTTAGATGCCTCACCCAAGATCACGTATCAACTAAGTGGTAGAGCCAGGATTTGAATTCAGACTGCTTCTAGAGTCTGTGCTCTTAGCAACCACACTGTACTTGCCTCATTTCATATTTTCACATTTAACAGTTTAAAATACCTTGGCTTTACTTAGCACCTTTCTTCTGAAGAGCTTATGTTGTTGGCGCCTTCATCCTCCCTCTGCCAGGATCTTGGGAGTCCTGAGATATTTATGATAGGATCTCTGTCCTCAAGGAGGTTACAGTACCTTAAACAGAACTGCTGTATTAGCTACGAAGAGATTAAAAGTGAGGTAATATTTTGTCCTCTTTCAGCCTATTGGAGAGGTAGAAATCAAGTCAAGTCTTTGTTTATAGTGATTGGTACTGAAATCTTACCACTCCGTCCTTTTTTTTTTTTTTAAATTTGCTTACATAATCAAAGACTTTTACTCAGAATTATAAGAGTATATTGTTTGGCCTTGGCTCTTGAATGAAGTACACCAAAATTCAAAAAGAAAAAAAAAAAGGTCAAGTTCTTGCAGGTGCCTGTTTGGTTTATTTCAGAAAACTTCCCAAAGACAAGTATTCATAGCTAATAAAAAGTTACAAGACTCACTACCAATTACTTACCACTCGTATGTCAGGTACTATACTAAGTGTTTCACACATATTATCTCATTTAATCCTCATAACAGTGCGTTGAGGTGGAATTTCTCCCCCCACCTATTTATAAATGGGAGGAGAGGTAACTTGATCTCTCTGAGCCTTCGTTTTTCCATTTGTAAGACAAAGGAAAGGAAAGGCTCTTGACGTTCTAATAGGAATTTCTGTGTCCAGATGAAATTTTTCTCAAGTGTACGCACAGAGATCTGTGTGGAACATAAACTTTACTTTTAAGAATTCAGATTTTGACATCTTTCCGATCAGAGATGCAATTTCTGAAAGGTGCTTCCCAGAATGAAGGTGAGCAAAAATCAGAAAATTAAATTGTTAGACAATTAAATTGTCAGAAACAGACATTGTGTCCCCAGTGCAACCATGATACACATTGGAAAGCTTTTTATTTGGCTTGGCCAGTTTCTCCTCGCAGCCTCCACCTCTAGCCCCCAGGCCAATGCCCTTCACTTTGGCCCTGTGCTCCAGCCACTTCGACCCATGGTGGGCTGTGCCCTAGTCATGGCATTGCCGTAGCCTAACTGCGTGAGCAAGATACCAGGTGCCTATAATAGACTGCTTCTCCGGTGCACTAAGCAAGTATTTCAGGTTGAAAACTATCCACAAAAGAACCGATTAACACGCAGAATGACATTGTTGAAAGTGCATGAATGAAAAGTGGCATATTACAAAGATCAAGGGGCTTGGACACTGAAAACCTGGGATCAAGTCTTGGCTCTGCCCCCTTACTAGCTGCGTGACCTAGGGCAAGTCCCATAACCTCTTTGAGTCTCAGCTTCCTTATCTGTAAAATGAGGATAATCAGAATAGCTAGTTCATTTATTGAAGATCAAATGGGAGAAAGCATAATGCAGGGGAGATGGAGCTGAAAACTAGAAAGTGTCAAATGGATATTAATACGTCATGCTAAACTTCATCAAGCCTCTCCTTTAGCGTGGTGTGATTTAACACATAGATAGCATTCAGGAAATCTCTGTCCACTTTAAATAGCATGCATGTATGTACTTTAAAATTGTACCTCAATTAATCCTACACCAGCATTCAGGCCAAGATATAAGATGCCATTTGGCATTAAAAAACCTTGATTCTAGCCACGAACCATCATTCTAATTTTGACTCCATCAGTTTTTCTAGGAGGTTTTCAAACTGGCCATTACTGCCCCCTTCATTGACCAGATCTGGGATCATGAACAGGTGACTTCACCTTGATGAGCTCTGTCAAATAGGGAAGATAATTCTAGTTTCCCTCCTATGTGACAGACCTGTTGTGAAGATCAAATGCTTTGAAAAGCCTAACGTACAAGTGCAAGGGACAGGAATTTAAAATTGAATATGATCACCTGAGACCTCTCAGTGTAGCATAGAAATTAAAACACGCAAATAATTCTGTTAGGAAATGGAAGGTAAACATGCCATTAAAAAGTTAGGGAGAGGGGCTTCCCTGGTGGCGCAGTGGTTGAGAGTCCGCCTGCCGATGCAGGGGACACGGGTTCGTGCCCCGGTCCGGGAAGATCCCACATGCCGCGGAGCGGCTGGGCCCGTGAGCCATGACCGCTGAGGACATGGGTTTGAGCCCTGGTCCGGGAAGATCCCACATGCTGCGGAGCAACTAAGCCCGTGCGCCACAATGGCTGAGCCTGAGCTCTAGAGCCCACGAGCCACAACTGCTGAGCCTGCGTGCCTAGAGCCCGTGCTCCGCAACAAGAGAAGCCACTGCAGTGAGAAGCTCGTGCACCGCAGCAAAGAGTAGCCCCCACTCGCCGCAACTAGAGAAAGCATGAGCGCAGCAATGAAGACCCAACGCAGCCAAAAATTAAAAATTTTTTTAAAAAATTTATAAAAGTTAGGGAGAATGGCTGCCATGAGAAGGGAGTAGATAAATGGAAATATCCACATTTGACTGCAATGCAGTGTTGGAAAAGACACACCCACACCGGGCTATATGCTCCTGCAATCTTATCCTGTTTCTCTCATTCTCTGGTATAGCTTTAGCAGCTAGAACAGTGCCTGGCATGTGGTAGATGCTCAGTTTGTTCAATGAATGGACAGCAGTCTTTCTGCTGAGCACAGTGACTAGTGGTGTGAAGGGAGGCTGACTTTGGCTTGCCTTGGGTCGGCCATAACAGCCTTGTCCTAGTTCTCCATCTGCGGTAGAACTTGTTCTGAGATGTCACCTAAGCCAGAGTTCACCTTAACATCCAGGTCAAATTACAAGGTTAAGTTTTCATCCTAAATGTTGCATCAATTTATTTACAGTAGCCATGTGCATTTATTTTAGTAACTGTTGATATTGCTCATCATAGCCCCTTAGGGGCCAGTTATTAAGGTATTAGAAAGCTGAGCAAACATTCTAGATGTCGATTTTGCCTGTTTTTGTGTGTGTGTGGTGGGGGGGTGGGTTGGGAAGTGGTAGAGGAGTTTTATTTTAGCCAGATTAGATATATTAGGCAAATGTGCCAGGGAAACAAAGTCAAAGTAGTTTTCAGTCTAGTTTAGCTCTAGAAAGAAACGCTGGAAACTGGTCTAATCTAGGAAACCATTTTTTTCCAAATAAGATTTCATGCAGAACCCCCGACTGTAAAAAAGATAAATAAGATTTGTATCAATATAGGTGTCTTTTAACTTTATAACATTTTTTTTCATTTGTCAGTGAGAGCACCAGTTAATATGTTGGGATCTTACATGTCTTAAAATTTGGGAGGTAGTACATGTGAATATGCCTCCTTTGAATTTTTTACAATGAAGATATAATCAGTGAAATCAGAATCAAACATTTGGAGAAGCCTCTGAGGCAAGTGGATGGAACATACTTGAAAAACACTGATCTAGTGCTACTCGCCCATACTATAGATATGGAGGTTGAAACGGTAATCTCGAGAACCTCATTCTGTCTCCACGTTCTGCTTCTTGGTATGGTGATGTTAATGACTTCAATGAATCTGAACATAGTTGACGACTTTAGTACTTCGAGATATCAAGGGTTTCTCCTACTTGCATAAATGTTTCTAGGCCATCTTATGGTTCCAGTGGAATCCAAGGTGACTTACAAACCTTTATTTTTATATTATTATTTCTTCTGGTTAGAAATTTGTATTTACATTTCTCATCCTGATGTTAATACATGATTATATGTAGGATGGGGGCAAATTGAAATCTTCTGGGGTTTTTGTTTGCTTGTTTTTTGGCATCGGGTTGACCTAGAAATATGACATTTAAAAAAGGAAAACTTCTGAAGGAAGGGCAGTAAATTCAAGGTACAATCCTAGAATTGTCCCTAGTCCCAGTGAGGACCTCATGGCCAGTATTTGGGTATTTCAGCATCTGCAGCGTTAAAGCCAGCCCTGTCTCCTAAGATGGAAATTGCCATGTGCAGAATGACTTGATAGAAAATGGTGTACATTCTATATAATCTTCTACCAGCAGAATGCGACCAGTGGCACTTCCCTAAAAAAAAATAAATTACCCGAAATTTGCAGCACATTCATATTCAATTTCATCACAGCAGATGCTCATTAGTATGTTGTTATTAATTGGTATTCACTTTAGGTTTTGTTTAAAATGAAGATAATAATTAGGTTTTAATTACTGCATCATTCGTTGGGGGGGGTTGTCTGTGGGGAGAGGCAAAGAGTGAAATGCCTCTTAAAGCACTGAAATAGTTCCTGATGCTTATTCAGCACCGTGTGCTGCTAAAGACATTGAAAAATAACTTCATCTTTACCAAAAAAAAAAAAAAATAGGGCTAGGATTCTAAAATGAAAAAATTGCTGTGTGTGTGTGTGTGTTTTTTAAATAAGCCCATAGTTATCAAGAACTCACTGTAAATTGTCTGCTTGATGGACATACTGAATCAGATGATAATGTGCACTACCATTCTTCCTAATCAAATTACCAAAAAGACTTCTTGGAAAAGTAACCCTCACAAGCGGCTGATTAATGAAGTGGTGGCAATGTTTTGTATTAGAACTAATTGAAGTAATCCAAATAAGTTATTTCTGTAGCCTATGGAAATAATTTCCTTTGCAAAGAAGTACAGTGGAGTTGGCAATCCAGTATTTTTTTCACCCTCTCTTGTTCTCTGTTTGCAAAAAAAAAAAAAAGCTAAGTTAATATAGATATTGCAAATAAAATGGGTAGAAAACCAATTTAATTGAGTGGCAGGAAAAACAAGAAAGCGTATCTCAGTCTTTTTGTAATCAAGACTAATAATTTATATAAGGCTTAAAGGTGTATGGAAATTGAGGGATACTGGAATTCTAAAGGCATATGTTAACTAAAACAGAGATAGCAGGTTTTTTTTAAGCTACTATTTCTTTTTTAAAGGAACATTTATTTATTTAGGCTGCGTTGAGTCTTCGTTGCTGCGTGCGGGCTTTCTCTAGGTGCGGTGAGCAGGGGCTACTCTTCGTTGCTGTGTGTGGGCTTCTCACTGCGGTGGCTTCTCTAGTTGCGGAGCACAGGCTCTAGGCCCTCGGGCTTCAGTAGTTGTGGCGCGCGGGCTTAGTAATTGTGGCGCACGGGCTTAGTTACTCTGCAGCATGTGGGATCTTCCCAGTCCAGGGATCGAACCCGTGTCCCCTGCATTGGCAGGCGGATTCTTAACCACTGCGCCACCAGGGAAGTCCCTATTGGAGTATAGTTGATTTACAATGTTGTGTTAGTTTCAGGTGTATAGCAAAGTGAATCAGTTATACATATACATATATCCACTCTCTTTTTTTAGATTCTTTTTGCATATAGGCCATTACATAGTATTGAGTAGAGTTCCCTGTGCTATACAGCAGATTCTTAATTAGTTATCTATTTTATATATAGTAGTGTGTATAAGTGGTATGTATGTGTGAGAGAGAGAGAGAGATGGAATATTACTCAGCCCTAAAAAAAAGAATGCAATAATGCCATTTGCAGCAACATGGGTGCACCTAGAGATGATTATACTGAGTGAAGTAAGTCAGACACAGAAAGTCAAATATATGATATCGCTTATATGTGGCATCTAAAAAAACAGGTACAAATGAACTTATTTACAAAACAGAAGTAGAGTCATGGATGTAGAAAACAAACTTATGGTTACCAGGGGATAAAGCGGGGGGAGGGATAAATTGGGAGATTGGGGTTGACATATACATATTAGTTCGTTATCTTTACAACATTCCTGAGAGGTTTATTAGCCTCGTTTTATAGACGAAGAAATTGATGTGTGAATAGGTTAAGCATTGTGTCCAAGGTCACCCAGTCCTTTAAGTGGCAGAACTGACTTTCAGACAGATTCAGTCTGACCCCAGAGCCAGTGTGCCATGGGGAGATATACACAGGAAATGTTAGAAATCATTTCAAGGGACTAGTGTTGTGTCATTAGGTCATATGCTGAGGCTCATTGAGAAGTGGGAGATGGGTTCTGTGAACCCCTTCCTTCCACAAACCTTCCTTGAGGGCCAACCTCATGCCCGGCTCTGGCCTCAGCACCCACAGTGCACGGGGGACTACACACAGTCCCTGCCCTCAGGAGTTCACATCCTAGGAGGCGGGAGGGTGATCACACCGGTAAGGACTATTGGAGTGTGTGTTCTCTGGGCTGAAGGGGTGTGGTGAACCATGGGATTCTAGAGGAGAAGTGACTAGGTCTGTCAGGCAGAAAGTGGGCAAACCGAAGCATGGAGGCACAGAGACTTCCCAGAAACTGCAGTGACTTTGAGGTCTGGTGAGGTAGGTAGAAACTGAGTTGGGTCTTTAGGCAAGGCTGAAAGGATGGGCCTGAAAGGGAGGGCAGAATTGCCTGGGCCAGGGCACAGAGGAGGGAGGGAGCACGCGGCCTGCCCGCCTGGAACAGGAGGTGGGAAGGAGCGGGATGGGTCTGTGGCCAGGCTGGCGGTTGAGGGGCATGTGGAGAACTCTTGAGAGTGGGCCTGAGGGATTGAAATTCTATCCATGGTACTCCATGGTCTCTGTCAGTGCCAGCAGGGTTTAGAGTTCTGAATCTGCTTCATGCTGCGATGCCTAGAGTGAATTCTATCTTCACCTTTTGCAAAGTAGTGGCGTTGAATACACCATCATTGTATTTTAAAGTTATAGTCAGTGCTGGTTTATTTGTGCTCATAAAAGAGGAGGAATGTTTGTTTAATGATCAAAAAATACTTTTGGAGTACATTTTGGGTTTGGGGGCAGCCTATTTTCCTTCCTGGTTTGATACTATTCAGGCTTAAACCAAAT
>NC_041234.1:8870309-8893496 GCF_002837175.3 Physeter macrocephalus
TGGAAATTTGCATCATAAAAGCCAGACGTCCTGTGTCAGGGTGTTCATGCAGCATCATACCACTGTCTCAGAAGCAGGCCATGGGGGCCGTTGTGAGCACAGGCATACCCTGCGTGAGGGGCGGTGGCGTAGGAATCCCCGGCTTTGCCTCTACAGCCTGCCTCACGTTGTTCTCTATTAAAGCTGGGCTTTGGGGGAGGAATGGTACAGAAAGAACTCTTTAAATACTATATTTTGAAAATGCTCTTTTCTATAGAGTTTAGTAACCGTAATAAAGTAAGAATAGGCAACATGATCACTGGACCTACAAAAACCAGATATTACCGGAAAAAAATAGACCTGGAGTATGTCTCTGCTGTTCACTAAAAGCCTAGGTTCATTTTGAGAGAGAGAGCTGGGGTGGAGTTCTTTTATTGACTCCATCCTAAGAGAGCGTATAGACACCTCAGCCCAAATGGTCAGGCGCTGCCTCGTAAGCCTCACACAAGACTTGCAGGCACTGTGGGGCTTCATGGGCCTGAGAAAAGTTTTGTTACGTAACTCAAACTATTTGAAAATGTCATGACAAGCGCATGGGTTTTTTTTCTCCTACATGAAAATCACATTGACAACTTTTCTGTTACCTGTAAAAAATAAAAAAGGTGAGTTTATACATTTTTCTTATTAGTTACCTACAGAGTGTTTACATTGTTTGTCAGTGCATATCAATTCGACACTTTGTCGGTCGGTATTAGGGCTGGAGACAACCTCAAGGGCATATGGAAAGCTACACATGCTTCTGGATTTCCTCACGTAAGCATCCCCATGCCCTTGATTTGGTCTTAAACTCTTTTCAGTTCTAGTCATAATTGACTCCAGTTCTTCCATTTACAAAGATAGGCTAGAATTTTTTTTTTATGCCTTGACTTATTTGGTTTTTCTGTCCTTGGATATAAAATACTTTACAAGTGATGGAGGAGTTGTTTCAAATATTAGTATCTTGTCTTTAGATGTTCAACAAGAACTTGGGCTATCTCCACAGCATATTTTCAGTGAATTAATAAAATTCATATAGAGAAAAAATTCCTTTAGTCCATGAGTAACTAGGTCTTTGAACTTTCATTCATGACTGGTGGTTAGCCCATGTTTATTTGCGGTATCAACAATAACTGTTTCTCTTTTACCCCCAAGGACCTTTCCTTAAAGGCATAAAGCAGTTAGAGAATTAATTACTGACTGATGAGTACATTGTCTGTTTCTTTTGGGTTTGTTACCTCTTTCTGGGTATTAGAACTTGATTCCCCTTTACTTCTTTCTGAATCCAGATTGTTCCCTAGATGTTCTTAGATTCCTAGGGGACAGATTGCTCTTCCAGACATTTCCAAAATTCTTACCTGAAGGGCTGAATGATCAGCAGTTTTCAAAAAGTCCAGTGACTCGGAGACTTGTAGACGTGATCTGGAAAGTCACTGGAGACTTACCCCAGCTTTTTAGAGAACATCAAGGAGTGTATGCTGCTATCCCGGAAGATAGGAGTTAACAGAGTAGTCACTTGGAAGATTCTTGCTTGACAAAAGTGGAGAAGTGTTGATAGAATCTGTACACTCACACTATTTACTCTAGTTCCGTTTCACAAGTTTAAGAATCACGACACTTTTTTTGTCATCTGCTTCTAATAAATACACTATCTGGGAGTTCAGGGCCAAAACGGCATGGAGTGAATTACTGACTTGTTCTTTTACATGTCAGAAGCCCAAAGAAAATAAAGCAAAAGAAGGGTACAAAATGGATGTCTGACAGAAAGAACTTCATGAAATGTTTCAAGAGCCTTTTGTTTTATTTATTGAGTGTTAATTAGTGAAACTATTCTTCCTTTGATCTTCTGCTTATTTATTATTCGTAAATTGCATTTTTGGAATGAGTGAATTAGCAGAAATGTACTTGGTCTGGACGTTCTCACATCATTTGGTAATGCTAGGTGGTGTTAGGGGGTTAGTGGTGGGATATAAACTGAAACACTGGGTCATGCTTACCCGTGGTCCAAGAGCAGAGGTTTCCTAACAAGGGATATTTGATACACTCTTGCCTACAAGTCACCTGGTGGCATATAATAGTGCAAGTCTATGGATCCTACACCCAGAAATTCTAGTTCAGAAGGTGTGGCGTAGAGTTTGGGAAGCTCAACGTTTTAGAAAGTCCCCCCAGACAGTTCTGAACACATGATTTGGTTAGTTTCTAAGTACGAGAGAATTGAACACAGGTTGTAATCCATAGGGGACAATTGGAGAACAAGAATATTCTTACAGTCCATAAGTGAACAGTTACAGGGGAAACTCCCATAAGTGTAAATTAATGTAACATATGTAAAATTCACTTCTCACTTTATAAGTTGGAGTGCAGTGCTCTCGTGTTTCTGATTTGCCATTCAAGGGAGATTTGCTATTAAAATGAATTGAAAATCTGTGGGATCCAGAGGGCAAATCTATTTATTCAATTTGGACCAAGGCCAGAACACCAATAGATGTTAACATCAAAAGTCCTGTGAAAAATGACAGTCGTTACACGCAGTTATATTATTGAGAATGGAATCTAAGTATCGTCCTTCAACAAGTGCCCTGAAACTGGCGCGTAAAGTATTTACCATAGACTCTCCTTTACTGTTGATACCTAGCAACATTTCCTTCGCTAGGATAGTTTTACCATTTCCATTATAAAGCCCATATTTTAAAGGTTGTAACTGGATTGTGGTTTTAATCTGTGTTTGAAACTTGGCAATTTGACTTGGAAAAAACCCACAAATTATGGGAAAGAGGTTTATTTTTATGGTGAAAAGTAGCTCTTATCAAAGCTTTTTCCTGTGCTTTGCTTTTCAAACAAAGGTTTACAGGCCATTAGTCCATAATGTGAATTAACCCCATTTGGTATTTTTCCCTTTCCTTTAAGATGGTAAGGGACTCACTTTGGTGAAGTATCCACTTCATATTCACCGTAACTACATAACATTTTTAAGATCTTATTTCTGTGGGACTTTGGCACAAAGTCCAAAGACTTCTGTGGGATTGTAACTGCTCCAGAATGTACATAGATGGCATAATAGATCCAAAAGAAGTTTTAGAGGAACATAGTGGCAATATATGAAGTAAAAATCCATTTCCTTGATGGCAGCACATAATGGTCCCATTTGGCTGCCTCATCCCAGGGGGGCCTTGGCCTGAGTAGGGATAAGTGAACCGTTTGGGGGAGACATGAATCAATTCAAATCTTTGCCCAATTGTCTAAATTAAGTCTGCTTAAAAAAAGAGGAGGAAAAAGAGTCTCCGACTTTTCTCAACCGAGCCTTTTTTTATTTATTTGGCAACGATAAAAACAGTGTGTATATATTTTCTGTTATTTCTTGAGTGCCATCCCAGATGTCAGAAAAACAAAGATGGCCAGTGCTCCCCGCCCTGGAGGAGCTTGGAGTCCTTTGCGGACAGAGAGATTCAGATACAGTTAAGTGTGATAAACCACTGATCTGGTCAAATTGTCTTGGAAACAAAGAAAGGGATCCACTAACTGCCTTTCTTAATAGACTTTATTTTTTAGAGCAGCTGTAGGTTCACAGCAAAGTTGAACAGAAGGTACAGAGATTTCCCGGGTACCCCCTGCCCCCACACGTGCACAGCCTCCCTCATTATCAGCATCCCCCACCAGAGTGGGGCATTTGATGAACCTACACTGACACATCGTTATCACCCACAGTCCATGGTTTACCATAGGGTTCGCTATGAGACACTGTGTGAGTTTGGACAAATGTATGACGACATGTAACCACCATTACAGTATCATACACAGTAGTTTCACTGCCCTAAAAATCCTCTGTGCTACTCCTAATCACCCCTCCCTCCCCTCAACTCCTGGCAACAACTGAATTTGTTTGTTTGTTTGTTTGTTTTTTACTGTCTCCATAGTTTTGCCTTTTCCAAAATGGCATGTGATTGGAATCATATAGTATGTACCTTTTTCAGATTGGCTTCTTTCCCTTAGATGCATTTTAAGTTTCCTCTGTCTTTTCCTGACTTGGTAGCTCATTTCTTTTTAGCGCTAAATAATATTACATCGTCTGGCTGTACCACAGTTTATTTATCAGTTCACCTACTGAGGGACGTCTTGGTAGCTTCCAGATTTCAGCAGTTATGAATAAGCTGCTATAAACATCCATGTACAGGTTTTTGTGCAGACATGTTTTCAACTCCTTTGGGTAAACACCAAGGAACGCAGTTGCTAGATCATTTGATGTTCATTTTTGTAAAAAACTGAAAAACTGATTTCTACAGCGGCTGTACCACGTTATTTTCCAGCCAGCAGTGAATGGGTGTTCCTGTTGCTCCACATCCTCCCCAGCGCTTGGTGGTGTCAGTGTTCCGGATTTTACCATCCTGATAGTTGTGTAGTGGCATCTCAATGTTGTTTTAACTGGCATTTCCCTGATGGCATATGCTGTGGAGCATCTTTTCATATGCTTATTTGCCATTTGTATATCTTCTTTGGTGAAGTGTCTTTGGCCCATTTTTTTAATCGGGTTGTTTGTTTTCTTATTTAAGAGTTCTTTGTATATTTTGGATAACGGTCTTTTATCAGATGTGTCTTTGGCAGATATTTTACCCCAGTCTGTGGCTTGTCTTTTTATTCTTTTGAACACTAATTGCCTTTTCACTTTAGTGTTTGATCTTTCCTTATTCCTAAAAACAAAAGCAGAAAAACCACTTTTTCTGTTCCTGTTCTCTCTTACCAGATGCTTAGCTCCCCTTATTCTGCGTCAGCTGTTTGTAGTAGGATGGTGTATTAGTCTGCTACGCCTGCCATAACACAGTACCACAGACTGGGTCGCTTGAACAACGGAATGTATTTCCTGACTGTTCTGGAGGCTAGAAGTCTGAGATCAAGGTATCAGAAGAGTTTCTTCTTCTGAGGCCTCTCTGGCTTGTAGATGGCCATTTTCTCCCTGTCTTCACATGGTCCTCCCTCTGTACCCTCCTGTGTCCCATTTTAGCTTAATTATCCCTTTAAAGGCTCTATCTCCAAATATAGTCACATTCTGAGGTACTGGGGGTTAGGACTTCAACCCCTCTTTGGTATGACTTTGGCGGTGGGGGGTATACAATTCAGCCCATAACACATGGTCGTCTTGGTGAATTTTCTATTAGTCCTGCCAGAATAGGAACACCAGGATTTAGGACTCTGTGTTGAAGGAAGGAATTGGAGCTACGGTATAAATGTTTGCAAAAGGATGGTGCTTTAACTGTGGACTTTTGAAAAGCATCTGTTAGGAAGCCCAGTTTCTCAGTGGAGTCCCTTTAGGCCCAGAAGGACTATTCTTCAGGTCACCCCTACTTCTTTCAAAGGCCCTTGGGCGGCCTGAGGGCCACAGGCTACTGGGCGGCCCCTGTCAGGGGCCGTGCCCCTCACTCCTCTCAGCACGGTGAGCTCTCCCAGCCACTTCCCCTCTCAAGCTTTGTTCTCACTGGCTTGTTTTGCCAGTTTTTTCTTAAACTTCTCGTTACCATCGCTCTTCTTTCGTCTTTTCTTTATACCTGATGGTAACGTCTGTAGGTATTTGTTGTTTCCATTAGTGTCACCGGAACTAGGCTGACCCTATGTAAGCTACTTTAATATATAGTTTCCTGTCATCCTTTCAGATGTCTCACACAGGTCCTCACGACAGCCCCATGAGGTAGCAGTGGATCGTGCCCCATTATAGTGACGAAGAAATTGAATGTAGTATAAGCTTCCTTCCTTTGCATTCCCATAGCACCCTGTGAAATGCCCTTCTTGTAGGACTGGTCCTGAATTGTTCTGACTTTCTCTTCCACTGAGTTCATGGAGGCAAAGGGTTGTACCTTGTTGATCTGTGCTTTGCCTATGGCAGCCAGCTCACTAAATATTTGTTGAATGAATTCTTAGTGCAAAATAAGGTCACACGAGCACTTTGAAGAACTGTGGAGGAGTGAGTCCTAGGAATTAGTTCTGTCCATGAATGGCAGTGTGCTGGAAAGTTCTCCAATCTCCTGAATTGCTCGCATGACTCAGGTGTGCCATAAATTAATGTCAGTAAATTTCCTTGACATTTTCAGATTTAATATCTGTCATTTCAACTCCCTGCAAGTGATAACTGAAGATGAGTGACGTCGTAGCTCTCATTTTGCTGATGCCAAATTTGAATTGAATCAAAAGAATGTCAAGTCACTTAACTAGTGAGTGAGCCCGGGTGACTGCCCCTCACCCACACTGCCAGAGTCCTGTTCTCTGCTTGCCATCAGCCAAATAGTTACACTCATGAAGTGGTAATGATTGTATTACCTTGTGGAAAATAGAGACCCCAAAGAGAGACAACAGCTAGTACTGAAAAGCTAAGGAATGAACCTAAAAAACTGTTTTGGTGGTTTAGTGTTTTGTTTTTTGGCTTTTTGTTGTTGTTTGGTTTTGGGGTTTTTTTTGTTTTCTGGGGGGTTTTTGCCAGAAAATAAGAGTTGTATGGAAAAAAATTATATGCTTTAGTGCATATGGGAATTTGGAGATTTCTGAGGGTTTAAGACAGCTCCCTTTTCAATGTTAAGGATTTCTACTATTCCTAAACTGCTAAAGCCAAAGAGTTGTATCACTGCTAGAAGTACTGAAACACGAGTAGCAAAGAGCCGCTGGAGTCTTCTCTAAGCCAGTTGACATTCTTAGAATTTACTTTGTTAAAGCCTCACAAGGCATTAAGAAGAAGGCTGTGTCAGACACCCTGTCTGATTCAATTCTTCTTATGGGTTATTCCACTGAATTTTAGAAATGAACCTTTTCTCTGTTTTTAATAAATAGTAACAGAGCATACACAAAACAATTCATACCTACCAAATACATGTAAAAGTAAAGGTAGAATTTCACTTAAGTACCAATTTGCTCTTCTTAAAGTTATATTTTTTATAATTGTGAAAAACATTTTCGTTAAAGAAACTGATTTTGAAATGGGCAGTCCATTTTCCTTTCGTTTCATTTTCTTACGAGTAAAAAATGATCTGAGATTTTGGGGTTTTTCTTTTTCTTTTTAACTCTTTCATTAGCTTAAGTGAATTTTTATCATGGGAGACTCTAACGTGGCAGTTCAGAACAATTCATGATCAGGAAGTGATTGTAGAAACACAAAGAATTTTGATGACAGAAAAAGTGGTTCACATAATCCCGAGCTTTGGGGAAGTGTTGTTATTGTTAGACATTATGTAGTTTCAATCTTTAATGACTTAGAGAAATACTAACAATATAAGGTCAAAGTCCAAAACTAATTAACCATTTTGATTCTAATTTGTAGTTTATATGCAAGGTGGAAAAATTAGTAAGAAACACTAGAATTGTTTACAGCTGTTATCTGTGGGTGGCTTATACATAATTTTTATTTTCTTCTTTCTATAATCTGAGCATGTGCTGCTTTTATAACAAGAAACAAATTATAAGAACTGAAATTTTACAAAGAAATGTTTTGTTCAACTTGAAATAATGATTCCAGTAGTTTAGCAGTTGACGAAAAAAATAACATACAGATGAACCCAGGTCAGCTTTTTTCTCCCTGCATTTCTTTCCAAATCAGACATAATGCCTTGTTACTCAGAGAGTGATCAGTATACCAGCAGTGTAGGCATCACCTGGGAACTTGTTAGGAACGCAAAATATCAGGTCCTCCCCAGACCTGCTGCATCAGTATCTGCATTTTAACAAGATTCCCAGGTAATTCCTGGGCATATTAAAGTTTGAGAAGCGCTGATTCAAGACACTCTCCTTAGTAACTAAAGCCTACTTCCATTCTATTCATCCATTGATTGGGGCCATCCTTTTGGCAAAACTTTAAAATGACAAATGGGCAGAACACAGAAGGCCTAGCCAGGTTTCAGGTAGAATTGGCATGACAGCCTAGTCTTCTGAAATATATTCTGTAATTAAGCTTTAAAATGTAGTAGCCTGAGAAGAGCTAGGAGAGGGGGGGAAAGCAAGAAAGCATGAGTTCCTCCACTTTGTTTCTTCGTAACTAGAAGGAACAACGGAGAAGTAAATTAATATTTTCAGAATGGCTTTCGGCTTCTCAAGATGAGTGGCTTATAAAAGAGAAAACTGGAATGTAGCTCTGTAGCCACTTCATACAAGGCTTACTCTGTATGTGCCCACCAGTCACCGCATTCTGGGTCTCATTACAACATTGATTTAGTGTGCTTGTAAAGATTTCAAGGCATCGAACTAGAATTTTGTTGAAATGAAAGCAAGATTCTACTTCTTAATTTTGGAACTACAAAATTTACTTTGGAATTTACTTTTCCTACGTGTTGCTGACTTTCCTGTTGTATTTTTATGCTCAGTACAAGAATGACAAAGTTGGTATTTTCCCATGGCAGCCTGGAGCCCCTTCATACTGCTTTGCTTTTCTCTCTGATTACTGCTAGTTTTGTTTCTGTTTTGTTGTTCAACTAAAGACAACTTTACAGTGTGACAGAAGAGAAACTGCATTTTCCAGGGAATTGTCACCATAGTTGCTTTGCCCGTAGTGGAGGTGTCTTGTCTCTGTATATTTTCTGTTATCCTCTTTAGGATAGCGAAAGTTGTATATGACAAAGTTGCCATGTGTTTGGGCAACAAACTTCCAGATTCAAATAACGTGCCTTTTCTTTAAGCCCATTTCTGTAAATATGCACTCAAGTTTTGCACTTTTATGTAGAAATGGACTCAAAAGCATGCTGTGGTAACATATGTGTTACAAGTTTTGTAAAATCCTTTTCTAGTATGTCTTTTCTTTTTTTTTTTTTTAAACATCTTTATGGGAGTATAATTGCTTTACAATGGTATGTTAGTTTCTGCTTTACAACAGAGTGAATCAGTTATACATATACACATGTTCCCATATCTCCTCCCTCTTGCGTCTCCCTCCCTCTTGCATCTCCCTCCCTGTCCCACCCCTCTAGGTGGTCACAAAGCACGGAGCTGATCTCCCTGTGCCATGCGGCTGCTTCCCACTAGCTATCCACCCTACGTTTGGTAGTGTATATATGTCTTTTCAATGAGCAGGTTCCTTGTCCCTTCTGTAGTGACAAGTACAGCAGCACAAACAAGGGCATTATCTAGGTGATAATGCTGTGGCTGATGGTCTGCATTTGCAAAACATATTGCCATTTTTTGAGTGTTTGAGAGCCGGGAAGACCTGATAAGATTTTTTTCATGTACTTTTAAAAATACATACTTCTATCACCAATGAGGGAAAAAAATATTAAATAATTTTCAAACAGTTAGACCATAATGTGAGCTAATCACTTTATTTTGAAGAAAAGTATTTTTAAACAGTTGAGCTAGTGAATTTACTTTTAAAATGTATTGTGCTTACACAGTAGATGGTTTTATTTCCATGATGTTTTTTACTACATAATTATACATCTTAATTACGTAATTACTATCATAATTATTATGTAATTGCATGTACTTCCACTAATTACAAAATCAGGAAGTGTAATTATCTAGTAAAAACTTTATGAAATTTTATGCACTAAAAATTACCTAAAAGGCTATGTATTCCAGTGGTCTCCTGGAACGCTTTCCATGGTTAGTCTTAGTCCTGACTTTAGTTTAGAACTTGAACCCAAAGGCCAGGAGAAGGACAGTTACAAACAGACTAACACTAAACTGCGTATTGCAATATAGGTAAGATGGCCTTTGTTCCTTCTGAGTTAAAGCCAGGGTGCGTTTGAATTTCTTTGTGTTTATGGAATTGTGGTAAGAGTAATATCATATTTGAGGTAGCATCACAAAAACTGTCAATGAAAAGGACAGTTCTTAGGAAAGAATTGGTTAATAGAATTGACAATCAAGCCATTAAGGTTACAAAACAGCCAGGCCCTGTGTACTTCTGTAATGTGAATGGCTTAGCTATCTCTGTCTTTAAAATAATAATAGTAGTAGTAGTAGTAGTAATATTATTATTATTTAAAATTCTGTTTCTTTAGTTTGAAGAGGGCTTTCCCCCCCCAGTTTTGTGTTTATATTTAGCAAGATGGGAACAAACATCTCAAAAGAGCATAATCCTTTTCTACTATTACTTGATGTCAAAAGGAGCTTTTGAGACATAAACATACACGCACAAACATGTAACTTCAGACCCTAAAGACAGAAGGTTTAATTCAATAAAGCTATGATGTCTTTACCATTCAAAATGACATACAAATTGCACAGTGAAACAATAGTCATGACAGCAAATTAGATATGACATCTAAATTACACTAGAAAGAGAAATCCCAGAACCATTTTTGGTCTGTGGGAGTCTATTTTAGCCCAGGTTTAAAATCCAGTCTAGAGACTGCTTTATTGCCTAAGTAGGGTAAAGTTGTAGGAAACTAATTAGAGGTTGGTTGAATTAATTGCAGATTAATTAGGAGGAAAAGGCTTATAATACTCATGGCTGAGAAGAGAGTAGATCCTGTAACTATCAAGATAGAATGTACTCTAAGTTTCAGGAATTTTAAATGATCAATATTTGTATAACATCTATAATAATCTGTTATAACATGACCTAAATAAAGCACTTGGGTTAGATATAGTTACACTAAAATTTCTTCCCCTCAAAATTAGTGCTTTTCGCCAGAAGTGCATTGAATCAACCACGTAAAATATATAACAGTTACTTCTTTTAAAAAATGCAGCCGTAAACATTAAGAGGTCTGTAGTCTTAAAAGCATGTGACATTCCCTTTTTGTTGTTGTTGTTGTTGTTGTTCTTAAATCTTTCTAAAGAAGCACACTTTGTGGTTTTATCAGCTATTGACTTTGTGACTTTTTAATACCAGCTAAAATTTGTAATAAATGTGACCTTAAACAAAAAAGTCAGTGAAAGAAATGAAAACACCAGCCCCGTTTGCTTCAAGCAAATTAGAGGGTTTATGGTCATCCAGAATTATTTCCTGCTCTCAGAGATATTTGGGATTTAAACAGGTTCGGTCTGACTCTGGTTTTTTTTCTCTAGTAGTTTGGGATTATTTTTAAGTTGCGTATTCTTTTCCTCTTGGGAATCTTTGCTCATTTACATAGGCCAGAATTTAATGTTTCCATCATTTCTTATTTGCCTTAACTTTGTCGCGATAATGTTTCTTTTCAGAAATATTTATGCTCCTTTTATGCTTATGAGAGACAGCACTTGCCTCTCATGCATCTTCTTCATCTTGTTTTTGTTTGTTGTTGTTTTTACCAATTGCATGTGCCATATCTGAATAGCCTCTAATGGTTAAAAGTTAAGTGTTTTTGCTTAGTCCTCACCTTTCCGATTACAGTGCAGATTTAATTTTTAACCTGACTTAATGTTTAAACTGACTGGGTTTTTTTGTTTGGTTTTAATTTGCTTTGCTTTCTTGCTTTTCTTAGAAATTGGCATATGTTTTCATTATCCTGTGTAATTCTTTAAATTTTTCGTAATTCTCTAAGGGCTTCAGCCGTAACTTTTGAAGTTTGTGTCCCTGTGATATCTGCAGTTACTCAGTAGCCCCAGGCCCAGATGTGTTGATTTGCACATGATTAGGCAGTGTCCATTTATTATTTTATGCTGCTGCACTATCATGTCCATATAATAAATACTACCTCTCGTACAGGAAGAAAACCCATCGTCAGTTTGACTCAGTCTTATAGTAGTTCTTTTTATAGTCGTGAATTTATTCAGAACCATCCGTATTCTCTTACCTTGTGGCCAACGGGACAGTAACTAGACGGAATTAGTAGTCTGTCATGGAGTTCAATTGAATTAACATTGATTGCACTCTCCCCATGTAAAGGCCCTGGAAAACCTGTTAGCCTTAGCACCGTCCCTTAGAGCTTAAGGCTTAAATCAGCTGTGCTCACAAAAAGATAGGTTTGCAGACTAATTTTAGACACTGATTTACTTTTCTTGTTTTAAGAAATTATTATAAAACCCACCTCACAGATAAGATCACCAAACCAGGTCTGTGTGTAAGTCTGGTTTTATCTGTTTCTCCTTGCTTCACACACACCCCGCCCCCCAAAATTCATTCATTGAGTGTTTGCTGAGTCTCTGCCTTGTGTGATATGTAAAGGGCCCAAGTATAACCAAGACCTGGGTCCTGTTTTAGAGGTGATAATATTTCTGATCATTTTCTTATTCACAAATTCACCCTCTAAGCACCTACTTTTTATAGGACTTTATATTTTATGGAGAACATTCACATCTATTATCTTGTACGTTTCCCATTAGATAAAATAGTTGACATATTTTCAGATGAAAAAACAACCTGAAAGAGATGAAACGACCCTCCTGAGGTAGCAAAGCTGCGTGGTGTGAGAGCCCAGCCTTGTTTCCACTGTGTCACAGCTGCCCTGCTCTTAATCTAGTAGGGAAACTTCGACCTGAAGGCAAATAACTCTAACACAAGGGGATGGCATGAAGTGCTGTGGGATCTCTGCATTTAGCTCTGGGAAGGATTCCCAGTGGAGATGGAACCTGAATTGGGTCTTGAAGAAAAGATGAGATTTTAATCGGCACAGATGCTGGCGTGAAGTTTGTGACTAAGTTTTGTCTTTCCCACTATTCTTTAAATGCTCTGTTGCTGATCTGGCTTTTATAAATCAAAGAACCTCATTTGACAAATGCATGGTGATTTTAAAAACACGTTTGAATTGGAGGTTTAGTCAAAAAGCACTTATTAAGAGGGTAGTCTCTGCAAAGCTTTAAACCCAAGGCTGGAAGCTGGAAAGCTGTTCGCTCTTCACTCCACACTGTAACCGGTGGTGCTGCTTTGAAAGAAGTTGATTCCATCCTGCAAGATACATCTGTCAGAAGTGTATCAAAGTGTTTTCCTATCTTAAATAATTTAACTCAGATATAATAATGTAAGTATTTTGACATGAAAACGTTACATACTGTGATATATCCACTTATCTTAAAACAGATATCTTTAACTTTAAAAGAAAGAAGTCTGGTAAGACAAAACAAAACAGAAATAGGAATTAAAAGAGATGAATGACAGACGGAATTAGTTTTATTTAGAAGATAAAAATAAAATCCTATTAGCATTATGACCAGAGAATGTAAAAATGTTTTACTTGAAGCATGATTAATTTTTTAAACTATCATCATGATGGAAGTTTAGACATACGTAGGACCTGTTTATGGAGTAAATGTTTATTGCTAAAATTATCCCTATGTTTTATTGGTATATTATGTATTGTCTTGCCCCCCAAAAAAGTAGATGCTGAAAGTCAGTGAAATCCAAGATAAAAGGGAGGGTCTAAATCGAGCCTGTCTTCAGGAAATTATCCAACAGAGCACACATTGGTCTCTCTTAGTAAAAGCTTTATCACTTTTAACAAATGTGCCACAGGAAATTTATTAGTATGCTACAAAGAAATTTTCAAAATAATTAAGGCTAAACTACACTTGTCAAAATAAATGAATGAAATACAATTTTGAATCATCTTTCTTCACTTATTGCTCATTTGCATAATTCAGTAACTTACACAGGAGTCTTTCAGTTATTGGTGTGAATTAGCAAGGTTCTGCTATTCCTTGTACGAGCGGGAATTATGCTACCATGTAATTAGCTATTCCAGACATGGACTAACGGGAAATACCAAAGGGCACAGCAAAATCTAAAGAGACAAGGCAGGGAATCTGAAGACAAGAGACAATCAAAGACACCCAACAAACTCAAGCTGGTAGACCACAGGGAATTTTGAATGAAGCCTCTTAATTTATTTTGAGAATAAGGAATCAGTAGTATGAGAGAAATCTCAACAAGATTAGCTGACTAAGCCTACTTAAAAAAAAATCTCTATAGTGCATGGTGTGCCAGGTTAACCACTCCTGTTTGTTAGTCTGTATACAGCTCAACAAATAGCCGGCAAAGCCTTTCATGGGTATATAGTGGCTTTCCATTGAGGTTTTCACTCTTTGAAGGAGGTCGTTTATACCAATGAGATCTGTAGATGCAAATTGCTTTCGCTATATGTGAGGGGTCATTCCTTTCACAGCAGACTTGCTCATCTCTTTTATAGAGGTTTTGTTATTTTTCTACTGCTCCCAAAGGAATGATGGGAATCACGCCCCCCCCAACCCCCCACCTAACTTAGCATCCAAATCTTTTCCTTCCAGCTCTGTGAAACTTTTGTGTGCGGATCTTTGGGAACAAAACAAGCTGTTGGCAGCAGCCCTTAGCGCTGAATCAGGAAACTTTTTTCCTTCTTTCAACCTGAAATATCATTTTTAGATTTGCCTCTCTTTTTCACCTAATTCTTTTTTTAAAAAATAAATTTATTTATTTTATTTATTTATTTTTGGCTGCATTGGGTCTCCGTTGCCGCGCGCGGGTTTTCTCTAGTTGCGGCGAGCGGGGGCTACTCCTCGTTGTGGTGTGTGAGCTTCTCACTGCGGTGGCTTCTCTTGTTGCGGAGCACGGGCTCTAGGCACACGGGCTTCAGTAGTTGTGGCTCGCGGGCTTTAGAGCACAGGCTCAGTAGTTGTGGTGCACGGGCTTAGTTGCTCCGTGGCATGTGGGATCTTCCCTGACCAGGGCTCGAACCCGCGTCCCCTGCATTGGCAGGTGCATTCCTAACCACCGTGCCACCAGGGAAGCCCTCACCTAATTCTAAGAGAATTTCTTGCTCATTGCAGCAGTGTGTCACTGTAACATGCTAGGGCAGGTGGGAAATTCTTGGAAGCAATGTCCTGAAAAATGTCATTTTTAGTTTGGCTCCCAGATGATGTAAGCTCATTGGAACTAGAGGAGCAGAGAAGTGAAGGGATCTATTTTAAGGGTTAGCTGTGGAAACCTGACTTCTGATCCCATGACTGAAGTGGAAGGAAAGATTACATTTGTCTGTTTCCTAAGCTTTTAAGAATCATACCAACAATCATAGGTTTTAGTCTATAATGTTCAGGAGTCTTAGGGAGAAGGGTTTCAGGCACACTGTGGGAGCACTCCGTAAATATTTGTCCTTCCTTCCTTCCTTCCTTCCTTCCTTCCTTCCTTCCTTCCTTCCTTCCTTCCTTCCTTCCTCCCTCCCTCCCTCCCTCCCTCCCTCCCTCCCTCCCTCTAGCATTTTTTGAGCACCAAGGGCGCTGACCTAGGCTCCTGAAAGGCATTATAAGGTAGTGATTAAAAGCCTGCTCTCTGGAGCCAGAATGGCCAGTTCAAGTTTTGGCTTTCCGCCTCTTGCTAGATAAGTAACTTTGGGGCATGTGACTTACCCCGTGCACCTTCCCTGTCCAGCTGGGAGGAATATAGGGCCTGCCTCGTAGGGTTCAAATTAAATGGGATAATATGGAAGCAGGGTGATATGTAAAATGCCTAGAATAGTGCCAGGCACGTAGTAAACATGCAATAAATGTCAGTTGGTTTTATTATTTCGGAGAATAACACTATCCAAACCGCTGTGATAGTCCTTAGTATTACTGTTACTCTATCTGAGTTGGTTTCTGTAGCCTCTCATTGACCATGTTTTCTGTTTATATTTGTATTCCCAGCATCTGGCACAACACTGCAACTCGATGGTTGCAGTATGAAAAAGGCATGGTTCCTACTCTCAAGGAGCTTAAAATCAGTCGTGATAACTGTCATTTAATTCTGTCAGTACGAATAGGAGAGGTTGAAACACAAATAATCCACAAATCATTCTCATGTTGTTTACATATGTCCCTTATCGGTAATAACTGTTGTCTGTTTCCTAGGGAGGGTAAAAAATAGTTGTACTTGTGTGCAGAAATTTGGCTAAACCCAAGTTCCCTAATCACGTACTTTAGCACATCACTTCTTAACAACCAGGGTGTATCTTTTACACTTTTTAAAATGACAGGTGCCCAGATGCCACCACCAGGTATCTGGTTCAGTAGGTCTGGGGTGGGGTCCCAGTGACTGTGTATTTTAAAAAGCTCCACAGGGACTCTGATGCACACCTATAGTATTGAGAATCTCAGAGTTAGTGAAACTCTTCAAACTTTAATATTGCTTCATGTCAGATATGCATTAAGTGTGACTTTGATATAGAAAGGGAGATTGGTTGGTATCTAGACAACAATTTAAATAGACAGTAGAAAGGAAAATGAAGTCAAACACATGAATTATTTCTTCGATAAGGGAATCATTTATGGTGCTGTATGAGCTAATATAGCATTCAGGAATAAAGCGAAGGAGAAAAAATGGGCTAGGGAAAAGTAAGCTGGAAGAAACTGGCTTTTGGTAACGAGAGAAGATGAAATAAATGCATTTCAGCAAAATTGGCAATAAGAGCACTTGTTATTTTCAACATTAACCATCATGAAAGTAGGAAAGGGCCACCGTGGAGGGCGGGGAATCCTCAAAGAGACTAGATGGGTGACTGGGAAGTATCGAGGTAGCAGCTACCCCAACCCTGGCGTTTAGGCGTCTCCATAGGTGGGATTTCTGGGACCTTTCCCACATCCTATAGTCGTCTCCTTACCTCTGGGCCCAGCTGGCAGGGTCTGGGGTGGGGCCCCAGTGGCTGCGTATTTTAAAAAGCTCCTCTGTCCTAGTAGATCAGCCCTTTGCAGTTTCACATTGCTGCCTGTCACCCAAAGGAGCTGGGACCAGGTGGTAGTCCTGGAGGCATTGGAAGGACATGTCTGGGCACCACAGTCATAGTTGGGCTTACCTTGGGTCTCCAGGCAGGACAAATAGCTTGGTTAGCCCCATTTCCCAGCATTGGGGTCTTGGAGCTAGAAAAGAGTCTCCGATCAGCCTTATCTCAGGCTCTTGGTTTCAGATTACCCCCCTTTTGCCTAAAAGGATTGAGACAGCACCTCCGGGGCACCTGCAGATTGGACCCCTCCCTGGGCGGGCCTTGACTCCACCATGGCTACCTCCCCCTGCTCATGAGTTTCCCCTGCCTGCGTCGCCCACCCCAATCCCATCTCTCCCTGGTGGTATTCTGTTTATTCTTTAAGGCCTCCCAGCTAAAAATGATCTCTTTGTCCTCCAAACTCGTGCAGCTCTTAAGCACTGCCCCTCATGCATTATAACTCTTTGAGGATGGGGACCATTCTTGAGATGTTATTGTGTGTCTGGTGGCAACTTACACCCGACAGGCACCTAATAAATAGTATGTGAAATTGTTTTCTACAGTACTTTAGCGTGGAAGCATAATCCTTTGTTTCTTATAGAATACGTTAATGTTTATGGCATACTTTTCTGACTCCCTCCTCTCTTCTCTCTTTGCCATCGTACCCTCCAACTGTGTGATAAAACTTTTTCCATCCGTGTATATCTATACATTCATCAGACATTTAGCCCATGCCCTCTCCTCACTCCACATGGACTTGATTTCCCACCCAAATCTACCTACTTTCTGATAATTCCTAATAGAGCTGGGCTGTGATTCCATGCACCTCAGGAGATGGCATAAATTCCAGGCTAGAAATTTCTTTGTTCGAACCTTTAGGTTATGTAAATCAAATGGACGCCCTACTCTATTCGTAGAATGAATCAAAAAGTCCAAAGGTGGACTTCACATGAGGACCATCTCTGCCCGGACCCACTCCTTGCCCTCCGGAACCTGTATACAGATCATAGCAGCTGGCCATTTTGCTTGTGGGTTTTTCTGGTGGTTCACAGCTCTAGCTCTTTAATGATCTTGCCATCTTTGAATTTCTCTGAGCACTCAAAATTTGTTATTTGGTTTTACCCGTTTTTATGATATCTCGGTATGCCTGGAGGCCATCTCTGGACAGCTGCCTGAAGGTGGGGAGATGGGGGTGGCTGAGAGGCTTGTAGTCTGCTCTTGTCTCCCTGCGAGACCCTCGCTGGAGCGGCAGGCAGGCACACATCTTAATGGCACTGTTGGTTCGTAAACACTACTGTTATTAATAGGCTGGGGCAGGAGGGGGGAATGTAGTAAGCCCACATGAAATGTGGAGATAGCCTGTGTCTTGGGTGTAACCTGCAGGACACACTCTAACAGAGTAATCATTGCACAGTATAATTGCAAGAGAATGAACAAGTTAGAAAATCTGTTCCTGGTTTGCCACTGACTCACTTTGTGGCATGGGCAAACCATTATTACTCTTTGATTTAGTTGTCTTATTTGTTCAAAGAAGGAAAAATAACATGTGTTTAAAAAGAGTAGGGCTTCCCTCGTGGCGCAGTGGTTTAGAGTCTGCCTGCCGATGCAGGGGACACGGGTTCGTGCCCCGGTCCGGGAAGATCCCACACGCCGCGGAGCGGCTGGGCCCGTGAGCCATGGCCGCTGAGCCTGCGCGGCCGGAGCCTGTGCTCCGCAACGGGAGAGGCCACAGCAGTGAGAGGCCCGCGTACCGCAAAAAAAAAAAATAATAAAATAAAAATAAAAAGAGTAATTCCTCTGGAAGGAGGTCTGTAAGTGCAAAGTACTATTGTTCTTTTTATTATTATTATTAGTGTTCTGGTATGATTTAGTTTTATGCCGTGTAGTCTACAGATGTTTCAGTGGTTCTCATTGATGAATTACAAAATACTTCTATGTCATTCTGTTTCATCACACTGATAACAGTTTAGTACATCTTTGTTTTAACCCCAAAGTATATATCCAAAATAGATCTCATTAATAAAATACAATTACCAAATTAAATATATCTACACTCCTTTTTTTTTCAACCTCCTTAAAAACATGGTTACCGACACCTACTAAGTAAGACCTTTAATTACTGCCAATCTTCTCTTGAAAGTAACAGTGCTTATCTTGAGTACTTCGAACTGTAAGTGGTATTCAGTCCACAGTGTGGTTGTAATGCGATTATGAAGTGTACCAAGTTAGTGATAAATAAGCATGATAAACCGTATATTTGTATTAGAAACAATATTTGAATTATCAACTGAATAAAAAGGCTGCAACTGATGGTTCCTTGGGGTGGGTATATAATAATAAAATACAGTTAAGTACGCTTGGAATAAAAAATTGTGTATGCTTCCATATACAGTACAGAAAGAAACCTTTTTAAAGTTAATGGGCTTTTGAGTGTGCAGATTTAAATTACTGGGAGAATTAAAAGATTTGCTTTGCTTTCTGGCAGTAAGTTTTCCAAATTAGGATTTTTATTTATTTATTTATTCTTTGGCGTTACGCGGGCCTCCCACCACTGCGGCCCCTCCCCTTGCGGAGCACAGGCTCCGGACGCGCAGGCTCAGCGGCCATGGCTCACGGGCCCAGCCGCTCCGCGGCATGTGGGAATCTTCCCGGACCGGGGCACGAACCCGTGTCCCCCGCATCGGCAGGCGGGCTCTCAACCAGTGCGCCACCAGGGAAGCCCCCTAGGAATTTTTTTTACTATCTCAACTGATTCATCAGTAGAGACCTATGGCTTTTATATAAAACATTATAGTTCTTTCCCAGATTTCCAGTAATTTTCCAGTGGAGTAGCAATGTATAAAGAAAAATATTTTCTTTAATTACAGTAAAATGTGTAATTTTCTGTATCAGTTTCTGTTTTTCTTCTTTTCTGGGAATTTGGTTCAAGAGGACATAAATTCTTCATTTTCTAAATTTGGGTCATTTATTATCTTAAAGCATTTAAAGCCCATGTGTGTTTTTTAAGTGTTATATTTTAGTAACCTAGAAATAACTTTAATACTGGGGAGTGGTAATCTGTATAAAATAACACTGTGAATTTCATTTCTGTTTCACCATGAGGTACAGTGAGGAGTAAATTGTGTGCATTTGTTTGTAAGAGTGTCCTGAGGCATGGGACCATGAATGGAGAAGGAAGTGTAGCTGCCATGTGAAACCAGAGGTCACAGAGTAGCAGCTGTGGGCCGCATATGACCTCTAAGTATGTTTAAATTTGCCTGAAGAATATTTACCGTTTTTAACTAGTTGCTAATATTTTTTTTAACTGGAGATTTAATATAAAAAGCCAGATTTCTGGGTTTCTTTCAAAAATCAGTGTCTGGCTACACTAGGTCAGCTTTACTGAATGGCAACAATTGGCTGGAGCCAAGTAGCAGCTAAAGCAGTTGCGACAGAACTTGAGTTCTCCAGTTTGCCCGCCACTGCCCTACTTCAGCCCCCTTCCTTCATTTCTCTTACTCATGTGGGTACTTTAGGCATTTGTTTGCTAAAAATATCTGGAAGTGTGCTTTCTTCTTTTTTTTTTTAACCAAAAAAAAAAAAAAAAAAAAGGAGGAGGAAGGGAAGGGGCCATAGCCATAAAAGTTGGGATTTAAACAGTAAAAAAATTTCCAACTCACATTAAAACCACAAAAAAGATGAAAGTCGCCTTCATAAAGTACAAATCACATAAAAATATACAACTTCCTAGTAGCTAACCTTTTGTATGGCAACTCTGATCCTCGCAGTGTCCCAGGGAGTTAAGATAACAATTACATACTACTCAATCCACCAAGGAGAAAACCAAGTATTAGTGAAGCTCATTAATTTGTCCGGGTTCACAGTTGCTAAGTGGAGCTGCTGAGGTATGACCCAGCTTCAGATGGTAGTCTAGAGTAGCGCTGGGCAGTAGAATTTTTTGCAGTGACAGAAATGTTCTGTATCTGTGCTGTCCACTGCGGTAACCTCTAGCCACATGTGGCTGTTGAAAACTTGAATGTGGCTAGTGTGACCGAGGAACTGAAGTTTTAATTATTTAAATTGAAATGGTCACATGTGGTTAGTGACTGCCTTGTTGGGCAGTGCAGGAATCTAGAGCTCTTTTTTTTTTCTTCACCACATGGTCTCTGTATTGAACAGTCTTACACTGTTTAATAAAATTCATCAGAAGGTTTCTGTAAGGTTTTCTCGAGTTACTTACCCAGTGGCAAGTATCCATTCTGCCAGGAGTTTAAGATACGTTGGATATTTTCTGTATCTGCATAGATTTCTCTGCATGAAGGCTTCATCATACACAGTAGTGTTCTTTGTAACAAAGTTGGAGGTCCTAGTGGTAAGGTTCTTATATACAGAATCTCCCAAGATTCCTAGCCCAGGTAAAGAACATAACTGGAGGTATGTTTTGACATCGGAAATGTATAGATGACCAGAACAGTCTACTTCCCTAGTCTTTTTTATGATCAAGGATACTAGGTCTGTTACCGAATCGTGAAAGAAAATGAACAATCTTTGACGGTTAGCTGGTTTGAATTGGGTCACAGTGACTTTTAGAAAGATGGCCATTAGCTAACCTCTCTGTCAATAAACATATATCATTAAATCTAAAATGGCATCAAGGGGCTTCCCTGGTGGCGCAGTGGTTAAGAATCCACCTGCCAATTCAGGGGACACGGGTCTGGGAAGATCCCACATGCCACGGAGCAACTAAGCCTGTGTGCCACAACTACCGAGCCTGCGCTCCAGAGCCCATGAGCCACAACTACTGAGCCCGTGCCACAGCTGTTGAAGCCCACATGCCTAGAGCCCGTGCTCCACAACAAGAGAAGCCACCGCAATGAGAAGCCCGCGCGCCGCAACGAAGAGTAGCTTGCGCTCACCACAACTAGAGAAAGCCTGCGCACAGCAACGAAGACCCAACGCAGCCAAACATAAATAAATAAAATTTAAAAATAATAAATAAAATGGCATCGATTTAGGACACATCCTGATTTCGAAGATGTTAAAACATGGGGGAGGGGATTCGTCTTAGAACTGGTGAAATAGTCTGTCAGTGGGCTTCATCTCGGTTTGGTCAGCCTATAACCAGGGACAGCATTGAGATGCATATGTCAACTTTGCCCTGTGGTTAATTAAACCCTTCACTTGGGCTGTCCCCTTGCACACTACCTTATGTTGGTCCTGACTAATTAACAAAGACTTTCAGGTGGTTAGGAGTGGGTTTAAGCTCTTGCTCAGTAACAATTTGATCGCTATAGTCACTTTCTTTAAAAATGCCCCATAAATTCAGCCTAAGATGTTTTATTATCATAAATAGTAACAGAACAAGCTTAACCAATCACCTTCTAGCACAGGGGCAACTCTGTAGCACTCCTTTTCAGAATACCCCATGCTGTAATTCATATTATTACATTAGCTATCCAAACGCACCATTTGTTTTTAAATACTGGACTGTTTACCTGAAAATTTCCTTTTTTCATCTTCCTGCCCCACTTCACCGATACATTGTCACTGCAGTGACAGGTTTATTTATGTGCCTTAATATCTTCACTTTATGTTATTTTTAAAGTATATTCATATGTCTCCATGACACTGTTCTTGAGCATCTTAAGATATTAGTTATTTTGGAGTAGGTTCATATTATTCATTTTTCATGATGCTCCCTCGAGTCTTGCCTTTATTCAGACTTTGAAATATTTCAACACTTTTAAACTCCTGCCTTAAAATTTCTGTACCAGTCTTACTCTGGAAACTGAGCATGTTCTATTGAAATCTTAACAGCTCTTACAAGAAATTTGGGAGTTTGAATCAACAAAAACAGAAGCATTTCTTGCCCACAAAGGAGTCTGACACCTAATGGTTACCATTTCATACACTGCTGTGAAAAGTTCCCAGATACAAGCCATTCAGAGTTCACACGTACAAAATTCATGCATGAGTTAGTGAATATCATTCATTATGTACTAACAAGGAATCCTAAGTGCTTTGATAAATGTATTCGTTTGAACCATATAACATTGCTGATGTTTGACCGTTTTTGACCTACCAAAAAAAGCAACCTCACATGTTCCATTCTTTTTAAAAAAAAAAAAAAAATCTTTATTGGAGTATAATTGCTTTACAATGGTGCGTTAGTTTCTGCTTTATAACAAAGTGAATCGGTTATACATATACATGTGTTCCCATATCTCTTCCCTCTTGCCTCTCCCTCCCTCCCACCCTCCCTATCCCACCCCTCTAGGTGGTCACAAAGCACCGAGCTGATCTCCCTGTGCTATGCGGCTGCTTCCCACTAGCTATCCACCCTACGTTTGGTAGTGTAGATATGTCCATGCCACTCTCTCACTTCGTCCCAGCTTACACTTCCCCCTCCCCATATCCTCAAGTCCATGCTCTAGTAGCCTGTGTTTCATTCCCGTCCTACCCCTAGTCTCTTCATGACGTTTTTTTTTTTTCCTTAGATTCCATATATATGTGTTAGCATACGGTATTTGTTTTTCTCCTTTTGACTTACTTCACTCTGTATGACAGACTCCAGGTCTATCCACCTCATTACAAATAACTCAGTTTCATTTCTTTTTATGGCTGAGTAATATTCCATTGTATATATGTGCCACATCTTCTTTAT
>NC_041234.1:8894243-8898617 GCF_002837175.3 Physeter macrocephalus
GGTCAAAAAGGATCTTGCTGTGATTTATGTCATAGAGTGTTCTGCCTATGTTTTCCTCTAAGAGTTTGATAGTGTCTGGCCTTACATTTAGGTCTTTAACCCATTTTGAGTTTATTTTTGTGTACGGTGTTAGGGAGTGTTCTAATTTCATACTTTTACATGTACCTGTCCAGACACATGATCCATTCTAATACACGTTCAGACCAGACTAGTTTATATAAACTGCTTTCTCTATTTCTGCTGTTTTCTCTTTTTTTTTCCATTAGTACTTTTAACCCAACGACCTTCTCCTTGCTACTACCCTTTTGTATTGCTCAATTAATAATATTTTTTCTAGTGCTCTTCCCTTCTCAAATAATTCCCCAAACCAAGTCTCAGAATTAACTGGCACAAAGAGGTCTGGTTACATAGTACCTCCAGGATGCAATCAGTACTTAACTGCTTCAAGTGTTTGACCCATTTTGAGAATTTCATTATCCTAAAAGGTTGGTGTCTTTGAATACGTTTACTGCCCAATAAGCTGCCATAGTTCCTTCCTTCTCAAATGAAAAAAGCAGAAGGAAAAATGTTACATTTTTGTTCAGTGCTGATGGAGACCATGCTGTGGGATATCTTTGTTATGACATGATTTGGCTAAAGCATCTCTGGAGAATAAAATTAACAGGTATCCTTTGTTACATTCACCTTTTATTCAACTGAATGTAAATTAATAAATCACTGTAGTTTTTGAGTAGTATTTTTGTCTTTGGGTCTTTGTCTCAAAAAAGAAATGGGATGTATGTTATATTTTATTAGAAGTTTATTAGAGACATCAACCATCACTTGGTCTGAAACCCTAGAAATCATACATTCGTATTTCAATCCATTTGTATTTGCAGTTTCCTAGTTTCCAGGGGTATATAATGACTGTTCATATTTTCAAACTCAACCGTGTTTTTGTTTTTGTTTTTGCGGTACACGGCCCTCTCACTGCTGTGGCCTCTCCCGTTGCGGAGCACAGGCTCCGGACGCGCAGGCTCAGCGGCCATGGCTCACGGGCCCAGCCGCTCCGCGGCATGTGGGATCTTCCCGGACCGGGGCACGAACCCGTGTCCCCTGCATCGGCAGGCGGACTCTTAACCACTGCGCCACCAGGGAAGCCCTTTGTTATTATTAATTTGCTGTTTTTATTTAAAGAGGATTTGTCAGTAGTAGTTTGTAATGTCAAATAAATAAAAATAAATCCCTTATTGAACAGTTCGACTCTTTACATGTGGTTATGCTACTCTTTGCAATAATCTGCTAGATAGATGTTCTTTTCCCCATTTTACAGATGTGAAGCAGAGGTCAGCCTAAGTTATTTTCTTGGACAGTAATCTAAATCTAGTACAGTTCCATAATTGAAACGGAGGCCAGCAGACTCCAAAGACTTTAACCCCAGCCCCCAGCCCACCCTTTCTCTATGGCATCCTTCCTAGCGATTTTAAAAGAAATCCTTAAACATCTATATCACTATAGTGCCTCTCATCATGGATATTACTGTCCTATTTTTTTTTATGAGTTAGGGTGGTTTTTTTTGCTATTATTTATTTTTGGGGTCTTTTTAAACATCTTTATTGGAGTATATTGCTTTACAATGGTGTGTTAGTTTCTGCTGTATAACAAAGTGAATCAGCTGTACATATACATATATCCCCATATCTCCTCCCTCTTGTATCTCCCTCCCACCCTCCCTATCCCACCCCTCTAGGTGGACACAAAGCACCGAACTGATCTCCCTGTGCTATGCGGCTGCTTCCCGCTAGCTATCTGTTTTACATTTGGTAGTGTACATATGTCCATGCCACTCTCTCACTTCGTCCCAGCTTACCCTTCCCCCTCCCCGTGTCCTATGAATTAGTTTTTAATTTAAGAAATATTTACTGATGGCCTGCTGTGCACCAGGCATAGCCAAGGTGTCTATTTTCATGGCACATTCTACAGGAGAGAGACAAACACAATAATTTCAGACAATAACAATCCCTCCTGGGGCAGTAAAACTGGGGGAGTGGTTTGATGGAAGTGGGTAGGATGTTCTCTGCAAGGAGGTGGCCTGAGTGACAAGAAACCAGCCATAGGAGTAAGTCTACAGGTAGGATATTCTAAGCCAAGGGCAAGGGGAAAGAGCCTGGGGCTGGAACATCTTGCAACTGCAAGGGGGCAGGTGTGGCTGGAGGACAGCCAGTAATAGGAGATGAAGCTGGAGAGATAGGCAGGGGCTAGATCCTGGGTCAGGGGTGTGAATATTATCCTCAATACAGCAGGAAGCTCTTCAACACTTGAAATAGGGGAGTGGCGTGATCTGATTTATGACTTGTACAGTGCTGGCTACTGTTTGGTGAGTGACACTGGACTGTATTTCCACTGTGGGAGCCTTTAGGAAGCCCCCCTCTACCAAGTGTCCAGTTCCTGGAAACACCCCATGTTTTTCTTCTAAAAATGACGCATGCAGGCCCAGAGGAAAATGCTAAAGCCTTGAAAATTGTGTATTAATTAGGGAGAGTGTGAAGAGCATCACAACTTTAAAAGGTGACTGGGCTCACCAGCCTCATTCGTATCTCTCCATGGTGCTTGTTGCAGGCTCTGCTAAGCAGCTGCTAGGGACCTAAAGACGTAGAGTAGTTAAATTTGTAAGCTGTGTTGCCTCACACTTATAATAGAGATGGAGATCAAGAATTGTGTTCGTATACAAATTCTTGCTAGATGGTAATAATCAGTGCTAGAGAACTTTCTGTATTGATTCCAAGTGCCCTGTTGTTTCTAAATGTCAGTAATAAGACCTTATGATTTGGGGTTTTTTTCTTTTTTTTGGGATACAGTTGAAATATGTTATTGACTGAAAAAATTAAATATACCTTTCACTTAAATATTATATCTTTCGAACTTTTGAATATGAGAGTTGAAATTTCTGATGAGCAAAGAATTGTGTGTGGGATTGTTTTTAATTACTGTTTTTTAAAAATACATTAAGGACTTCTGGTGATAGTAGAAAATATTAATTCCTTTGAAACCCTGGCCGTGTTGCTAGATCCACATTTGCTTTTCTGTGTTTTTGTGAACAACTGATCAAATTAGATTCGTCACTCTTGGCTTGTGGTGATTTGAAATTGAAATGGAATATATTAAAGCAGCCAACCACACTGATTACATTGCAAGCCTCATTTAATTTCATACATTCACACATTACGGTGAAAGGCGGATTTTTTTAATGCATGATTGTGACTGTACCTTGAGCAGCTCCAAAGGTCATCTGTAATGGGCACATAATTTGTTAGTGTTAGATATCTGATTTATGGTAGGTGTTCCTCAGCCTGATTTGTACGAGTAGCAAATATGGCGAGCATGACAAGTCAAATCTGTAAGACGTTCAGCCTGTCACATTTGGTGGTATTGTCTTATTCTTCATTGGTCAGTAGACCACAGTGAATCATGGAATAGCTGTCATCCTCAAGTAGAGAAAGTGCCGGAACTGCGCCCATATCGCACAGGGGTTAAATGAGCTATTCTTCTTAAGAGAGCAGGCTGGCCCAGGTGAAGGTGATCAGAGTATTACCAGCTCAGCTAACAGCACTTGCTCACTTAGCTACTTGAGCCTTAGTCCCCCAAAAAGGCTATAAAAGGACTTTTTCAGCTTCATAAGAGCAAGAACATTTGTGTTTGCTTTTTTTTTCTTTTTTTTTCTATCAGTTTTACTAACTTCCTTTACTCTGTGCCTTCCTGTGTGACAGGCACTGTGGGGAGACCCCCCCCCCCGCCCCAGAGATCCAGAGCGTGGTTAGTACCCAGTCTCTGCCTTCAGGAAGAGCATGAGCAGATACAGCCGTTTGCCCCACTGCAGAGATGGCATTTAACCTGTCAGCGCCTCAGGAGCACGGCTGGCACTGGCAGCTCCCATTGTCCCTAACGTGGTCGTATTTGGGGTTAGCACTGCACGGGGAGAAAAAGCTCACGTGCGCTTTATGGAAACTCAGCTGCCCTGTTTGAGAACCAAGCTGTGGAGTTGCCTGTTATTTTGTTTACGATGGTGGAGACTTGTTCGTTTTGGTCTGATATTCCTCACAGTTTAGGGTTTGCTCAGGATGCGTAGATTTCTTTTAGTTGACTTTGATCAACGTTTGTTATTTTTCAGCTTTCAATAACAAAAGGCACCTAAACCATTTTTAATGCTGAATTATTGAAAGTTCTGAATTGGGGTTGGGGGGGGGACTAAAACAGAAATATCCTACCTAACCCCTACTGGAGGGGTTACTTTTTTTTTTTTTTTTTTTTTTTTTTTTTGCGGTACGCGGGCCTCTCACCGCTGCGGCCCCTCCCGCTGCGGAGCACAGGCTCCGGACGCGCAGGCCCAGCGGCCAC
>NC_041234.1:8898773-8917956 GCF_002837175.3 Physeter macrocephalus
GGCACGCGGGATCCTCCCGGACCGGGGCACGAACCCGCGTCCCCCGCATCGGCACGCGGACTCCCAACCACTGCGCCACCAGGGAAGCCCCCCAGGGGTTACTTTTAAAACTTCCTTTTTCACCTCACATATTTGGTTGGGAGGGGGAGAATATTTAAGTTCTATTCACTTAGTTAATTTTAATTATGCAATACAGTGTTATCAACTGTAGTCACTATGTTTTACATCAGATCCTCATAATTTATTTTCCTTATAGCTGAAAGTTTGTACCCTTTGACTAAACTCTCCCTATTTCCCCCAGGCCCTGACAACCACTTTTTTCTATGGGTATGCCACTTTTTTTTTTTTAAGATTCCACTTATAAGTGATACTGAACAGTATTTGTTTTTCTCTGTCTGGCTTATTTCATTTAGCATAATGCCCACAAGGTCTATCCATGTTTTTGCAAATGGCAGGATTTCCGTCTTTCTCATGGCTGAATAATATACACACCACATTTTCTTTATCCATTCATCTGTTGAGGGACACTCAGGTTATTTCTGTATCTCAGCTATTGTGAACAATAAAATTTTTTTGCACTATAACTCACGATTTCCTAGGAAAGTAATTCCATTATTAGAAACAAAGTAGACTTTTTAGACTAGTGTAGGGAAAGAAGGAAAAATCGAAGGGTGATTTTAAAAGAGCAGTGTTCCCAATCTGCATTCTATGTAATTCCAGTCCAGTAGTATTCCTGGGTTCCCTGACCACAGAATTTTTGAAACTGCTACACTCTATATCCCTTACCCCTTTGTGGTTCTCCGTGTATACTGGCATATTTAAGGCTCAAAGATGTCCTTCAATGGGGAAATCTATTTAATTTTGTCTTAAGCCAGCTCTCCCCATATTTTATCTGGTTGCAGAACATAGTTTGGGAAATAGCAGAATAGAATTTTAGCAATTATTCATTCTCTTTTACTTTCAAGAAATATGTAGTAGAAATTCAGCCCCTACTGTCTCCTGACTTCATTTACAAAAATTTTTTTGAACACATGTTATGTGCTTAGCCATCATGAGAGATGGAAAGTAAGTGTCCATGTGATCATGACCAAACACTCTAATTGGTGCAGTAAGCTCACCACCGCAAAACAGCAGAGACCTGTGTGGAGAAGTGCCTTGCACAGCAGCCAAGCAGCTCTGAAGTCCCGAGTTCTGGTGGCCTGGAAATGTTTATAAAAAGCCAAAAAGTAAGAGGGGACTAAGAATATAGGCAGAAAAAGAAGGAAAGGAGGAGAGAAGCAAGTAGCAGCCATGAATTAGGATAAGTAGTAGTGATGGGATTGGAGCTAAGGAAGAGAGCTGGTGAAGAGACCAGCTTCTGGTTGGGAGGGAAGGACAGGACCTACATGTACATCATCTCCTCGCCTGTAGGTGTGTGAGTGTTGCCAGCTCGCAGACCGCAGGGCTTGCGGACACCAACGTGCCACACAGGATGCTGTCATCTGGGATGGTTCAACATTTGACTAGCATGCCCTGGCCACTGATGCAGGGATCACAACCTCCTGAGACTTTAGGGACTGGGCAAGAAAGCTGGCAGAGCAGTCCAGGTGTGAGGAAATAGGAGTGGAAGGGACTGTAGTGAAGAACACATGTTTTCATACAGAATACATGGGCTCTGTTTTGTCAGACGTTCTGATTTCTTAAGAGGAGCCAGAAATGTGGGCATTTCTGGGAACTTGTCTGATTTTTCAACATCGACTTAAGTTTTCATTTCATCTTGTGTTTAACCAACACTGGGGAATACTGGGTGAGGAAATGTGGGAACTCTCTTACGTTTGCTTATGGAAGCAAGTTGGTATAGAAAATTTGGCAGTATCTAGTAAAACTGAAGATGTACAAATGTGACCCAGCAATTCCACTTTTCTGTATATGCCCTGGAGACCCTCACACACCATACTCAAGGAGACTTACGGGATGAGTGCCCCAGGTAAGCAAGGCGCAGATAGCAAAGTGCATGGGAAATGATTTCTATGAATTTTATAAACAGCAGTTAGAACTAGATCTATGTATTGCTTATGCTTACACAGATACATAATAAAGGTATAACACACATAGCAAGGAGGCGCAGCCCCTTCAGGAGAGTTGTTACCTGTAGGAAATGGGAATGGGGAAGCTAAGTGCTCTGGGAAACCATTGAAAATTTTAAGCAAAGAAGGGGCATGACATGATCTGATCTTTTTTTTTTTTTTAATTTTGGCTGCGTTGGGTCTTTGTTGCTGCACGCAAGCTTTCTCTGCTTGTGGCGAGCGGGGGCTACTTTTCGTCGCGGTGCGTGGGCTTCTCATTGCGGTGGCTTCTCTTGTTGTGGAGCACGGGCTCTAGGCATGTGGGCGTCGGTAATTGTGGCGAGCGGGCTCTAGAGCGCAGGCTCAGTAGTTGCGGCGCACGGGCTTAGTTGCCGGACCAGGGCTTGAACCTGTGTCCCCTGCATTGGCAGGCGGATTCTTAACCACTGCGCCACCAGGGAAGTCCTGATCTTTATTTTTGAAAGGTCACTCTGGCCACTCTCTGGATAATGTGCTGTAGGGGAGGACGAGAGGGCAAGCGGGGGGAGCAGGTAAAGGTATTAAGGGGGGAGAGAGGTAGTTGGGATTCCAAACAGTGGAGGTGTACCTCTAAGCCAGGGGTTCTCGACCTTGGCACTCTTGGCATTTGGGGCTGGATCGTTTGTTGTTCAGAGGCTGTCCTGTGCATTGTAGGAGGCTTAGCAGCATCCCTGGCCTCCACCCACTAGATGCCAGTAGCACCAGTCACCTCCTGGTTGTGACATCCAACAATGTTTCCAAATGTCCCAGTTGAGAACCACTAATCTAAGCAGTATATTGTGAGGTTCTGAGTATAAATTTCAAATCTCTTTATAAGAGGAGGAGACCAGCAAGCGCTTGAGTTAGTTGGGCAAGATTTCATGGAGGAGGTGAGGTGTGAGGTGATCTTTCCAAGTAGATGGAACACAGACAGACATCCCGGAGACACTAAGCCTTGGCTGTTTTTGGACTTAAAACAGAAAGCTTTTCCTAAATCTTATATCCCCCTCTAGTTACTCCCTCCCCCGCTTCTCCTTGACTTTGAAGATTCTTGTAAGATAGCTGTATACATGCTCTTCCCTTACCTAGCTTTCATTTACCTCATCAGCTCCATTCCTCACCCCATGGTCCCCAGTGACTTCCTGGTTACCAAACCCAGTGGAATCTTTACAGCCTTTATTTTACAGTTGACCTCTCCGCCCCGATTGTTTCCCACTCTTAAAATTATTTCTCCTTATGTAATCAAAAATGTAGACCACACTTCACATATAGAGATGTTAATCTCTATATTCCTGTAATTTGAAATTTTGTGCCTCCTTTGTATCATAGAATATTATATAACCATTGAAACTCACTTTGCCAGAAAATGTATAATGTACAAGGAAATGTTCCAGTATGCATGAAGTAAGAAAACGGGCTTCAGATCTGTGCAGTCAGTACACTCTTACCCACAGTGACACACACATACGTTCATGCACTTGAGTGTAGAAAAGGGATGACAGGAAATGCACTGAAATATTAGCAGTCATTTTCCTGGCAGGCAATGTCTTACTTTTATAACGGGCGAAAAGGGAAGGTGTCCTTGAAGACATAGGTTTCTCCAGTTTTCCCTCAATTCTGTGTGTGTGTGTGTGTGTGTGTGTGTGTGTGTGTGTAGGGTTATGAAAAATTTCTATATTACCTTTGTAAATTTTCAGTATCCCTCAATTCTCTTCTGACTCTGCGCATTCTGCGTGGATGATCTCATCTCAACCCTCCACACCAAGGACAGCTCTGGCTCTCTACCAGTCTGGTCCTGTTTCAGAGTGACTTTAGACTCGCATACCTAATGATCTCTGGATACATTCACTTAAGTGTCCCAGGAACATCTCTCAAAAATCAACATGTCAGATGGTTTCTAGACTTAGCTCACGGATCATAATGTATGCAAATGTCAAATCAGTATGTAGTGCACCTGAAACTAACATAATGTTGTACGTCAACTGTATTTCAGTTTAAAAAAATCAACATGTCCAAAACTGAAGCCATTGTGTTCCTCTTTCCCCACGAGCCGTTTCTTTGCCCTCCCTTCCCCAGTCAGTGGCACTCACCATCCACCCTGTCACCCAAGCCCGCAATTGTCCTGCAGGGACTTCCCTCGTGGCGCAGTGGTTAAGAATCCACCTATCAATGCAGGGGACACGGGTTCGATCCCTGGACCGGGAAGATCCCACATGCTGCGGAGTAACTAAGCCCGTGCGCCACAACTACTGAAGCCCAGGCGCCTGGAGCCTGTGCTCCGCAACAAGAGAAGCCACCGCAATGAGAAGCCCACACACTGCAACGAAGAGTAGCCCCCACTCACCGCAACTAGAGAAAGCCCACGTGTAGCAACGAAGAGCCAACGCAGCCAAAAATAAATAAATTTTTTTTAAAAAGATGACTTAAAAGAAAAGTCATCCTGCAGACGCTTCTCTCCTCCTCCCTCCGCAGCCAGTCCACCTCCAAGATTTGTAAACTGATTCTGCCTCTAAATCCATCCCGCAGCTCCCCGCAGCCCATTTGCACTTGCTGTGCCTTCGTTCAGGCGGGCCTCTAAACAGGATTCCTAGACAAATATATATTTTTTAAATTTTATCAAAAATTTTTTTCAATTGAAATATAGTTGACGTACAATAGTATGTTAGTTTCATGTGTACTACATAGTGATTTGACATTTTCATACATTATGAAATGATCACGGTAAGTCCTTTGTCCCCATACAAAGTTATTACAGTATTATTGACCATATTCCTTATGCTGTACATTACCTCCCCGTGGCTTATTTATTTTATAACTGGAGGTCATATTGGAGGTTTGTTAATCCTTTCCACCTATTTCACCCCCGCTGCACCCAGCCCTAGACAAATCTTATTGGTCTTTCTGCTTCTAGACCTGTTTTGTCCAACACAGTAGCCACTAGCCACATGTGGCCATTGAGCACTTGAAATGTGGCTAGTTTAAATTGAGATGTGTTATAAGTGTCAAAAAATACACCTCATTAATAATCTTGTATTGATTACACAATGAAATAATACTTTGATGTATTAGCTTAAATGAAACATTCATAAAATTTATCTCACCAGTTTTATTTTAGTTTTTTTTTAATATGGCTACTAGAAAATTTTAAATGACATATGTAGCTTACATTATATTTCTAGTGGGCTGCACTGCATCTAACCGTTTGATTTGTCCTCTGCATTGCTGCCAGAATACCTTGCTGAAAAACAAACTCCCTGAGCTAAAAATCCTTTGAAGTCTTTTGGGATAAAATGTAACATTAGCTTATTTAGCACACCATGCCTTCCCTAAAGGCCTTCAGTTTCAAAAACTTTTGAAGGACTGTGCTGTCCAAACAAAGTGTCCCGCTAGATTTATCTGGTAGCTTGGCAGCTTTCAACTCCTAATCTAATGACTGCCATCTCTGTAGCACCTCTGCCTTCAAATATTCAATAGCTATTAGACAGTTGATACATTGTAAATAGATTTAAGTCGAGTTGAGCCTACTAGAAAGTTCCTTGTATCAATTCTTCATAAGTACTAAATTTTAAAGCTTAATACAAACTCTTAAAGGACAGCTACATTCCTATTACTGCAGTTGATAATTCTCTGCTGGGCAGTGTACCTCGTGCTGGTGGACCAGATGTGTGAGTGGGCGCTCTGAGGGGACCCAGCCTCCACTTGCAGATGATGGTGGGGGAACCAGCTGGGAAGAGAAACCCCAGTGTTTTGAGCATGCCAGAAAGATGAAAAGCTGCCTCAAATGCCCAATAAACCCTATCCTGGGAGCTTAAAAAAAATCCCAATGCCTAGGCCACACCCCACACCATTTAAATCAGACTCTGTGGGTGGCACCCAGGCATCAGTATACTTTAATGCCAGCGTGCAGCCATGATTGAAAACCACTGTTCTAAAAGCCTTTCCTACCTTCACGCCTCTCAAAGCTTGTTCCGCGACTTAGTCCTTGAGAATATGGCCATGAGGTCCCATAGAGGAAGAACATTATATTGTTTGTCAGGACAAACTATAATGCCACCACCCACTGACAGCTGTCATTTATTGATTACTTATGTGTCACGCACTCTGTTATGTCTCTCTATGTATGTTATCTTTACGTTTTTACTACATCTTTATATATATTTACTTTTTGTACTTTACTGTATTTTACTGTGTTTAATTTTAACTATGAAATGGGTCTTATTATTACCATTTCACAGAGAGGAAAAGGAAGTGTTATAGAGGATAGATGATATGGTCAAAATCACACTACTAGTAAATGAGGGGAAACAGCTGATAATAATATTGATCACATGTTAGATCAAGAACAAAGAAGAGAAAAACTAGAAAAAAAAGTTTGTGTACTAATTACCATCAATTATTCCAACAGTTTACCATTTGTGCCTAATTACAATGTAGTACAATAATGATTATGATTGTAAATACCTTTAAACAGGTACCATATTGGGCAAATTTCTTTTAATTACAGAACAGCTCAAATTTTTATTATAAATAGGTATGGAATGAATAGCTAATAATGATAGCTAATATTTTATTGAGTGTACACTAGGTATCACAGTAAGTGCTTTATGTGCATTTCATTCAACCTGACGAAAAACAAAACTCTCAGATCTGTACTATGATTTTCCCAGTTTTGTTTTTTTTTTTTTTTAAACATCTTTATTGGAGTATAACTGTTTTACAATAGTGTGTTAGTTTCTCCTTTACAACAAAGTGAATCAGTTATACATATACATATGTTCCCATATCTCTTCCCTCTTGCGTCTCCCTCCCTCCCACCCTCCCTATCCCACCCCTCTCGGTGGTCACAAAGCACAGAGGTGATCTCCCTGTATTTGCTAGTATTTTGTTGAGAATTTTTGCATCTATATTCATGAGTGATATATGAATCTGTAAGATTTCTGTAAGAAGAAAGCCTTTTCAAAGCAAAGGTAAATTTCAGCCTAGCCCTTATCAGCCTTCTGGTTGATTCCCAGTTAACTGAGGTGAAATGAATGGGGGTTTATTGTTATTGAGCTTTTAAAGCCCTCTGCTTAGATTGGATTACCAAGCAGTTGGGAGGAGGAATGTGTTTTAATGCTCTTATGATCTGAAATCAACAATGGATGGATGACAGACAGCAAGTGAGGTATCACAGGACTGTAGGTCTCCAGGCTGGAAGGATGTTTCCCAAATACTTTACTAACTACTGCACTGATGCAGGGTGGATGCTCCAGCAAGTAGCATTGTTGAAGTAGGGTCTGAGCCCCAACTTCACACTGGGGACATCCTTGTATGTGTCTTTGAATTGAATAGCTTTGAGAACTTCAGTGTTAAGTTAGGACAAGATTACTCCTCCAGGGAGGAGGAGGTCCCCACAGGTAGGGACCTTTCTTATAGTGACATCCCAAGCCTCTTTCAAAGTCCACACTAGGTGTCCCCAGGGGAGGAGGAGTGACTTATCTGTAGAATTTGGGAGATAGAGCTTCACCCAGCTCCTTCTTCTCTTTCCTTTTGGCATTTCCCTACCTGCCTTGGGGAAACTTTCATTGCCCCTTCAGGCTGCAGATTTATCTGGGCTGGCCTCTGGGGTTGGCTTGTGTTTGTTCATGATACCTGTGACTACATAAGTCTATCTAAATCAAGGTAAAATATTAGTGAGCTGACTGCAAACCTTAGCTACTTTCTCCAACTTTTATAAGAAAGAAGCAGATCTCATAGTCGCCATCTCTGTGACTCCACAGCTGTCTCTTATTTATTCTACATATGAGCAAAGAAAAGAAATTTATTTACTAGGTGCCCTTAAGACACTTAAAATTTTAACCACTACAGTGTCTGATACCTACTGCCTTGGCTGGTTGGCACTCTGGAATACGTGTCACTGAAAGTCTAGAGTGGGACCAATTTACCCTCCCCCTGAAACAACCAAAAAATGGACAAAATGTCTGAAAAGATGGTTTTCAAGATACTGGAAATCAGGCAAATAAGAACAGTGCTCCATGAGAGATGGGAAATAAATAAGGTAAAGGCTACAATTACCCCACTCTCTTGACAGAGTTCAATGCAGGGAGAAAGAAAACAGACAGAGCCCCCTGGACTCCTCCCAACATCCTCATGTAGCTGTCCAGTTTTCCCAGCACCACTTATTGAAGAGGCTGTCTTTTCTCCACTGTATCCCAGTTTTGTTGAGATAAAATTGACAAATAGCATTGTATAAGTTTAAGGTATACCACATAATGATTTAATATATGTATATATTATGAAGTGATTACCACAGTAAGTTTAGTTAACATCCATCACCTCACATGGTTATAATTTTTTTTTCTTGTGATGAGAACTCTTAAGATCCACGCTCCTAGCAATTTTCAAATACACCATACAATATTGTTACTAGAGGAGAGGAAGGTGAGGCTAGGAGAGATTGAGTAGCTTACCTGGCAAATGACACATCCAGCTCTTCAACCCAAAGCTGTAGGACTCAACGGCCATACTCTCCAGCCCTTCACTCTTTCATCTCCTTGTTTAATATGCTGTAAATGAATACAGCAGTTCATGTATACGCAGCCTTTGCACTTCTTACTAATGTGGAGTGGTTCTCTATTTGAAACTTATAACAAGGCTTGTTAGATGGGTATAATTATTTTACAAGTCTACAAGAGTTTCCGTCTCTGCTGTTAATAGTTTTAATTTTGAATATCTGTAATGGTGACTTCTTGAAATCTCACTGCTAGATAAGAACAATTCCTATTTATGTATTCTCTTCACTGTTCAGTCATATAAAACCAACCTGTCCTCTTAGATGAAAAAGTAATGACTTCCAGAGTCATCTTAGCTCTTGAATTGTGTGTTTCATTAAGGAATTGTAGAATCTGTGCATATTTAAAATAATCATTTTGTATTAAAAATTGACCCCAAACATGCATATAGAAAGGCTTGAATAATAACAGATATTTGAATGAAATGTTTCAGGTGGCAGGCATTCGGTTGAAAAGATTATTTATGAAATAACAAATTCTCAACCCAGAGGACCCCAACAAAATATCAGCATATTCATATGCCAAGAAACTAAATGACATGTCCTGTTCTCATTCATGGTGATGGAAAAAGAACTGCCTTGTCCCAACCCTGGTTCAGACCAGTCATACAGGGCTGGACGTGATGCTCTGAAAAGACTCTTTTGTCTCATCTTTGTCAAACCCCTCTTCTAGGGCTTACAGCTGGTGGAGAACCCATAGGCTTGGGGCTCAGAAAACGTGGGTTCCCATTGTTGTGTCTCTGTTAACTCTCCAACAGATTGCCGTGCTGTGAGTTTTCCGAAGTTCCTCAAAGAGGTGTTGCAGAATGAGGAATAACTTAGTAATGCTTCAATAATGCCTGTCCTTCATGTAGTTAGTATGTAGACTAAATAAGATTCTCTTACATAGCTGAAATCCAGTAAGTAAGTGCAACTTGGCTTGATTTACAGTGATAAGTCTATAATAATATAGAACTCTTATTTGTAATCATATAAGGAATCTATAGAAGCTTTTCAAAAATCTCTTAAAAAGAAAAGAAAGCTAGTGTATTATGTCAGCAAAATCCCACCTGGAACCATTTAGAAATAAGTTATACCTAATTTTTCCTCCAACCTAATAACTCCGTGCCAGTCATTTTTTGGCAGTACAGAACTATTTTCAAATCACTAAAACTCTCATAACCTAAAGGATTTGATGTTTGAAGGAGTTTGTGCTGCTTTTCCTCTTGGGGTGTGCCCTAGTTGCTAATTGAATCAAGTTCCTTCTGCATTATGGTCTAATGCAGAGGTTGTAAAGTCTAGCCCCTTCAAGGATCAAGTGTCAGGGTGCCTGATCCAGGGAGGTGTTGATTGGTGGGAACTAGGGAGTGCATGCCCCACCCAAAGGCATTTAAAGTTTTAAAAATATTGAACACCAGCAGCTAGACAGAAGAACAAACCTTCTGAGTAGATTTTACTGCAGATCTACCAGTTTACAGAGCTTCAGCTACTAAATGTCTTGTGATAATCAGTCCTACCCCCAAAATTGAGATAGTTATTTGCCACTTCATACTTGTTAATAAGTTGACTGTATGTAAAGATTTGGATACACCAGGAAGTTCACAAAATCAATTATAGTTATTAGGGCCCACATTTTAAAGTATTTTAATAACAAACAACTAAAGAACTATTTTCTGCCTGAGTTCTGATGTTTTTATATATATCCTAAAGTTCTTGAATTATATATTGATAAAATGTCATCCTGCCATTTGTATGTCATATTAGCTTATTGCCTTGCACGTAATAGGCCCACAAGAAGTGTTGAAGTTAGGTAGTGGTCACCAAATAAATCCTTCGGGCTTTTCACAACACAGTATTATGAAATCTGTAACTTTAATTTATGGACTATTAATACTGTGCATTTTGAAAGGCACTTTTTTCCAGTCATGTTCACCCTGAGTAATTCTGTACTTCTCAGAGATTACAAGGGGGAAGAGGCTACGGTTAAAGTGTCATAATACCCTCGGCGGTTAATACATCAATAAAAGAGCATAAAAGTGAAGCTTTCCTAGACCAGGTGCCTGCTCTGTGCCACACACAGCGCAGGCTCTCCTGACACTGCTTCTATGCGTCATTCTTGTTATTTCACCTGTTGCAGATACTCAGTCTTGGGGTGATTCCCATGTGGATGGTAACAGACCTTTCTGCTTCTAAATTAAGTTCTGTGCTGTTGTGCTGGAAACATCTGTTACCACCACCATCTCCAAAATTACTGCTAAGGTCATCAGTGTATCGATTGGAGTAATTGAACGAACCTAGGTAACCTGGTAATGTGTCCTCCGTATTAGGTTGCTCTAGGGAAAGAAGAGTTCAATTCCTTCAAATTCTCAGTAGAGGGTATGTGCCCCCATCGACCAATCTGTCTGGATATCAGACACTTTGGTATCAGTGTACACTGTGTACAGAAGCTGTTTGTACTAGAACTGTATACACAAAAGTACATAAACTAAAAGCCTGCCCACTATTGGAAAACATTAACATATGCTGATGTCAAGGCAAGCTTGGTAAATGGAAGATCAATATGTTTTCTTTCCAGAGTTAAACTTCTGATTTTCCCTCAGTCTCTCCACTCCAGCTGTAATCATGCTTCCCCAGCTCAAACATGGCTCCTTTTGTGGAAACTTCCTCTGGCCTTCTGGGTAGAGTTAGGTGCTCACCTCCTCACATAGCACTTTGGAGGTTTTGTCACATCTGCTTCTTCCCTTGCACCTCTCTTCCACTAAACTGTGAGTTCCTTGGAGCCAGGGCTGGGTACTGTTGTTTTCATCCTTGTATAGCTGAGGGCAGAGCCCAGCCGTGTCTGATGGTGGATGTTCTTTGCGAGCCTGACAGTGAATGAATGAATGAATGAATGAAATACCACTGCCTGACCTCAGCACTCCCACTCCCTCCCATCATCTGCTTCTCGGCAAGTCAGGAAGCCAGGTTCTGTTGCTGAGCTCAAAAAGAGTTCAACTATGTCATGGACATTAGTGCCTGTACTTTGACAATTTATGGGGAAAAGGTTAGGTGAGCTGCCGACCAAATCCCTTCATTAAAAATTGCATGAAGACTGGTTCCAGGACAGTTTTCTTTTTCTCCTGTATGTTTCTGCAATTTTTTTCATCATTTCCAAAGTTGAATCTGGAACCCTCTCCTTAAGAATTCCTGGTTCTGGACTTCCCTGGTGGCGCAGTGGTTAAGAACCCGCCTGCCAATGCAGGGGACACGGGTTCGATATCTGGTCCGGGAAGATCCCACATGCTGTGGGGCAACTCAGCCCGTGCGTCGCAATTACTGAGCCCACATGCCTCAACTACTGAAGCCCACGCTCCTAGAGCCCGTGCTCCGCAACAAGAGAAGCCACTGCAGTGAGAAGCCCGCGCACCGCAACGAAGAGTAGCACCCTCTCGCCGCAACTAGAGAAAGGCCGCGCACAGCAACGAAGACCCAATGCAGCCAAAAAAAATTTAAAAATAAAAATTAGATTTAAAAAAAAAAGAGAGAGTTCCTGGTTCTTAGGAGAAACAAAGATATCACAGAAGAGTCCTCTTTGCTCTTTCCGCAATACTCTCCCCTCAGTTGACAGTTCAAATAAAGTTTCTGAAACTGTCTAACGTAGCTAATAAGACCACAAAAGCCCCATATTTAGTAATGTCTGATTGAAGTTTTTCTTAATAATTTAAGTAACGTTCTAAAATTTATTATTGTAAAATATTTACTCCACCTAGTTCTTATTTGAAAAACTGGTAACTGCTTTAACCACAGGATTGCATTATTCTTCAAGTTTGGGAAAGCGTTTCAGTTTGACTTACTGGACTATAAACCTTGGGTGCTAACCTTGCCTGGTAATGAAACATCGTTTCTTCCTAGTGCCACTTAATGGAAAGTCTCTTCATGTTCCTCAGCAGACAACTGCTCTAAATGTACTGGAGGTATAGTCTCGTTTTCTAGAGAGGGAAACAGGAAAAACACCCCTGCTGCCGCCCCACCCCTGTTATCCAAAAGCAAATGCACCCGCCTCTCTTGTCTGCTCTACTTTTTTACCCTTCAGGTTTATCAAGTAATTTTTTTCTTTTTAAGATTATAAAGAATGCGTAATGTTATCAAAGTTACTTGGATGGCTTTGAAATCAGGGTTACAAAATATGTTTTAAAGGCACAGCAGTAATCTGAGTGAGTGTTTGGAAGAGGGGCTAGATCACGTGGCAAGTCTGGCAGCAATCATTTCTTCACTCCTGCCCCGTTTTTCCTAAGCAAATACACTTAGGGTGCCCCTCAGCGGTAGTGTAGGTGAAGGATGGTCTCCAAAAAGAGATTGGCAGCTTTAATTTGCTTGATATGTGCAATCGTCGTCCGTGTTAAGTTCAAAATGCTTGTCCAATCAAGGATTCAATATAGAAAAGAGGCAGTAACAAGCATGCTGCACGTTGTAATAAAGAAATCTGTTGATTGAAAACAGTTTATCTATTTTGGAAATGAAATATTAGGGAATGTAATTGGTAAGAAAGAAAAGGATAGGGCTTCATAAATAATGGGAAATAGAGCATATTTTTTACTGATAGTACTAACTCGATTTAATAACATTTTGGTGTTGGATTTTTATGTGCTAGAAAATAAGAAAGGTGGGTCCTTTCTGGTTACTCTAAATGTCATGATTAATGGAGTGACCTTTTTTATTTTTGTTTTCATAGAGAGCAGCTCTATTGGGTTGAATCCGAGGCAACAGTGGGTGATGGGCTCCAGTTCTTTAAGAACTTTCACAGGACATCTTTCTTTGTTTTCTCATCTAAGAAGGCTAGATATATATTTTTGTAAGTTACAAGTGCTCCATGAATGTATTTTTGTGGTAAAAGATCCCAACAGTAGAGAAGTATATAGAGCGAAGCGTAATGGTCCCCCATCCTCTGCTCCACCCCCATTCCCCTCCCTGACGTTACCACACTGGTTCTGTGGGCATCCTTCCAGCATCTTCGTACATAGATATCTGGATAGAGATTCATATGCAGATCATTTGAGGGGCAGTCACATTAAGAAATTGGATTTTGCTGTTCATGTCATTCTCAAGCTATTTTCTGCACAGATATAAATATATGTATAGAATCACAGCCTGGAGGGCTGATATTCGCAGCTCTGCACTAGAAACGTGTTGTCGATATGGACACCAGCAGCTGTGTGTTGGGTGGTTAGCGGGGACCCTCTTCACCAAGCTCCACCCCAGGTCACAAGCATCCCTCTTGGGGCTCCCTCACTCAGGTGGCCGGTATCCAGCTTTTCTCTCTGAGGAATAAAACCTTCAACAACTTGAACTTAAACCTCAGCTGTTTACCCTTAACAGTACCTTTACCTGTCTTCTGTTATATTTACCTTTTCCCCTATTTTTTTGTAGTTCCTTTCCCCATTAATTTAAAATCCTACATTTAGACTTAGCACTAGTAATCTCATTTTATATAAAAATCCAGCTATTCAGAAGGTTCTGCCTAGAAGTGTGTTCGCTGTGCCGTATTGGTGTGCGTTCATAATGATGGGATGGGATGTAAAGGAGACTTACAGAATATAATTTGTTATTAATATGTGCTATTGTATTAACATTTTAACAGTCGGTCTACCATCCTTTATTACCTTTCCATTAACCATCATGTTGAGGTAACCAAAATACCTGGTTCCCCACATCCATTCTAAATAAACTGGACTTTACTATGTAAAAAAATGAAATTACTAACAAAAGTACCACGTTTAGCATATAATATCAAATTAAGTATTTGCGGTAAGAAGAATCCATTGTCTTCCTAAGTTCTTTTGGTGTGGGACTGCATTTTTCCTCCAAGCATCAAGCCTAGTGTGCTGGTGATGAAGAGGGGAAGACTAGAACGGTGTGAAGTCACAGGTGAGAAAGCAGGCGGCCCGCCCCCCGGGAAGGCTCTCACAACAGAATTCATCCCTGCAGGGAGGAGTTGAACCAGAATGCCATGCGCTTCTATGCTGGGAACAGGGCTCCCTGAACTTTTTTGACTTCATGCTCGAGCATTTTTTTTTTAACCGAAATCTCTGACCTTATATATTTAATTATAGATATGTAGGTCACTTGAAAGAGCATGCGTATGCTCCCCCTGTGTGATGTATCCTGTGGAACGAACACAAAAGATAAATTCTTAAGTGGAGAAGGGTGAGAAACAGTATTTTTTAAATATGTGTACGGTATCTTCAATCCAGGCCTTTTTTCCCAAGAATCTTTTAAAAGACCATTTTGAGAGGTTTCATTCAGTTAAAACTAGTTTGAGTTAAAGCCACTTAACTGGGCGAACAGAAACTTGACTGTGTCCCACTGTGGGGAAAGCGGGCCAGCCTGTAAGGGCCCCTCTGTCAAGCCCTTGCCTGTGGAACAGGATCAGACAGATGAAGACAAGAGAAGAGATCCCTTGACATTCCAGCCACACGTGCAGCATCTGAAACTCAGACCAAGCAAGGTGCAGCCATTGTCCACCCAAACAGTAAATATTAAGGTCTTTGTTTTAGAGTTTTGAAAATAAAAGAGAAGTGTCCTTCATTTCTCCCCATAGGTAATAGAACATGAGCATTTGGGGTGCCACAGGCATGCAAACCCCCGTATGCATAGATTAGCCCAAGAGGTTCATGACCATCGTAGCCATCCTGTGATTTCAGCATGTGCCTTTTCTGGTCATCAGAGCTCAGTGTTGCACCCTCTCCACTGTGTGATGCCCCACAGCTGGGAAGAGGGTCTCCGTCTGCTCTGAACCCTCCCCTCTACAATTCGGTACACCCCATAATGCACAGGACACTGAAGCCCAGAGTGTCGTGCTTGTGGGCCTCGGGGGAGTGAAACCAGGGTGCCTATCTTTTATCTGCTGCTCATCAAAACTGTGAAAAGGTGTGGCTTGATGCGCAAAATGCTCTCAGCTTCTACCAGCGTATATTCAGATTGGTGGTTTTATTATCTCCAGTGAGATACAACAGTGGTGACAGGTTCACTGTAGTATGTTCACCGCTCCCTTAGCGTTACCTCGCTACTCTAATACATGGACCAAGGTATTATTCAGGATTTGAAAGGTAGTTGGAGGGATTTCATGAAAAAAGGAAATCTATTATGTAGGCAATACTCAGGATATAATTTTTAAAGTTTCTAGAACCTGAAAGTGTGCTGAAGGTAAAATATTCAGAAGAACTTAGAGAAAATTATGAGCTGGTATCAGGTCTCCAGCAGGACTTCTGATGGTGGTGAATTTTCTGACTTTGGAAAGGACCCTCCCTTCTGCTTGCAAAGCTCTGTGGCAAGTCCGTGAACTGGGGGTGCCTGTCCATAGCCCAGCCCAGATGCTTTCCTTTCCGCTTCCCTTTCCCCCTGGCTCTCTTACCTCTTTCTGAGCACCTGCTCGTGTTGGACCACCGCTGTCTCTCGAGTTTTAGTAGAGATCTCTATCAGGAACCATACTGGACTGAAAGGGGAATTTGTTGTGAGGATCCCGAGACTCTCAGACCCCAGGGCCAGAAAGGCAGCTGGCCCAGAGCCTGGGTGGCCACCTGGCCTGCTCCCCACCTCCATCTTGCCTCCTGTCTTACACAACAGCTCGGTCCCTTTCTCTCCTGACTTAGAGGGACTTTCTGTCAGTCTCTCAGTCTTTCCTGAGAAACCAAGGAGTCTGTAAAAACAAGTAGGCTTCCAGGATTAGTCCCACTTTTCTTTCAACAACAGTTAGCCTGTCTGTTGACACTTAGCTGGCATAGTTGACAAGGTTCTCAGTTCCTCATCATTTTTGCTTCCATCACCCAGTTCTGGCTTGGATATTAGAGAAGGGACCCTAGACAAAGAAACTTGGACTTGGCCTGAGGAAGATATGGGTGAGGTCTGCTCATGGATCTGGCGGAGTCTGTAATCATAACGAGAAACTTCTTACAAGTTTTATACCTGGATCCGAGCCTTCCGAGTTGAACCCGCTGGCCTCAGGCTGTGTCCACTCTAATATAACCCTTCAGTGTCCTATCTTGGCCTTTGTCCTGACACATGTGGAGGGTCTTCCCTTTTTCTGGAGATCTCCAAAGAATGTAGAGCCTGCAGTAACCTGCTCCGTCTCCAGCCTCTTCCATTTACCTGAAATATGTTCATCCACCAAATAGAAAGGCAGGCTCTCCCCTCTGATTATTCTGAACTGGCTTCTCCATGGTGTCCTCACAGTCAGGAGTCCTCCCTGGCAGCCACTGACCCAAAGCAAACCTACATGTCCAGTTTTCCGCACCAGACCCACGTGCACCCCAGCTAGGCTACAGTTTCCTGTTCTTGGGGATGCCTCTAGTTCTCAGCCCATTTCAGAGCAAAGATAGCATGAGTTCAGGGTTTGAATTATTTTTCCTAGCCCCAGATTCTCTTGAGTAGCTCACTGTTCATCATTGTTCAGCTTTTCTTTTTTCCCGTTAAACCCCCACCCACCTAGGAAAGTGGATATTTCATTTTTTTTTTAAAGAAAAATAGCCACTTAACAGTTGAATGACAGGAAAAATTCTCACCCTGGGGAGGAGTCTTGGTATTTATTGGGCACATGTGAAGAGTGAGCCTCTCTTAACAGGGGGGTGGTTAATCCTTCGTGAGTGCACTTAGGACAGTGGTTTCAAACCAGGGATGATTTTTGCCTTCCAGGGGATGTTTGGCAAAATCTGGAGACATGTTTGATTGTCACAACTCCGGGGGAGGGTGCTACTGGCATCTACTGGGTAGAGGCCAGGGATGCTGGTGAACATCCTACAGTAGACACAGGATGGCCCTCACAGCAAAGAATTAACCACAATGTCAGTAAGTTAAGAAATTCTAACTTAGGGCTAGTGAGATGGACGTGGGCAGGTGAGCTGCTGAGGAAGGTCTGGGGCCATTGTGCTAAATGCTGAGGAGACCCTAGATAGTATTTTGTCAAGTCAAAGGCCACCAGGAGAAGTAAACGCGGTGATGATCTTCTGGGCATGATGAAAGCAGCCTCGGTCTTTGGGTTACTGATTTTATAGAAAGGCAGCTGAGCTCCCTTGCTGTGGAACAGTGGTTTACAGACTTGGGGTCTGGGGACTCCTTTACATGCTTAAAAAGTACTGAGGGCCCTAAAATCACTTTAAAATAACAATAATAAACTCAAGTATGTCAACACAGAAACCTATTTTATGAAAATAACTGTATTCCCCCACCCAAAACAAAATTGTGAGAAAAGAGCAGCATTTTGAATGTTGGCAAATCTATTTAATATCTGGCTTAACAGAAGACAGCTGATTTCAAATATATGCTTCTGCATTCAGTCCATGGCAGCATCATACATCATGTAGCCGCTGGAAACCCCACCAGAGACTCACAGTGAGAGTGAAAAACACAAATAAGGTCTGAGTATAATTTTGGAAAAACTTTGACCTCAAGGACCCCTGAAAGGGGCTCAAGTCACCCCGGCCCCCAGGAGTACCTGGCCCACACTTTAAGAACAGTTGCTTTAGAACGAGGGGGTCTGTGAACCTGAATGGGAAAAAAAATTTAGCCTTCCTTTCAATTATGCATGGAGACCTCAAACAACAGTGGTATCAGTAGCAGAATCTACGATGTTGTCACCAACGGAAGTCAGGGATATTTTCAGATGACGTTACAGTTGCTGCAGACACCTAAAATACAATTTTGTACTCATCATTGCTTTGAAATTGCAGTCATTACAGCATTAGATCTTGTTGTTAATGCTAATAAGAAAGTACATATACTACTTACCATAAATATGTCATTTAAATATTTTGATAAATGTATTTCAGTGTAATTGCGTTCCTTTGTAATCCTGTGTGTTTTATTTATTTGAAAACATTCTGAGGAGGGGTTCATGGGCTTTATTTAGTAGACTGCCAAAGAGGTCGTTGGTATGAAAGTACTTAAGAAGCCTTGCCCCTAGAGAGTTACACAGCCAAAAAAGCATCACTAGGCCATTTTGGGGAAGTGATCTGGCCCAAAAGCAAGCTGAAATTGGGATGTGTTCCAAGAAAGCAAGTTCCAGCACCGCTGTTGTCAGCCTCTATGTGGACCGCTGCCTTTCCAGGTCCTCACGGGAAACGGGGTTCAACAGTTTTCAAAAAAGAGGTCAGCATCCTGAATTTGAGAAACTTTACAAAAGTTTCCTTTAAAAGTTCCCATAATTCACATAATCAACTTCAGCCTTCTCAGCAAACTCAGCTACCCTAAGAGTTCCAGACAGCCGAGGTTTTCCTGCCACTGTGACACATTAATAAAGCTTCCCAAAATTTCTGGACAGGCACAGAAAGGGGCAAAAATGATTGCTTCTGAGAAGGGGCATGGGGTGGATGGGAGACTTTCTGTTGGTTGGTTGGTTCTTGAACCTTGTCCGTTAAAAATGCACATAATTTCTCATATCAAAAATTCAGTTTGGGGCTTCCCTGGTGGCGCAGTGGTTGGGAGCCCGCCTGCCGATGCAGGGGACGCGGGTTCGCGCCCCGGTCCCGGAGGATCCCACGTGCCGCGGAGCGGCTGGGCCCGTGAGCCATGGCCGCTGAGCCTGCGCGTCCGGAGCCTGTGCTGCGCAGCGGGAGAGGCC
>NC_041234.1:8917975-8927923 GCF_002837175.3 Physeter macrocephalus
AAAAAAAAAAAAAAAAAAAAAAAAAAAATTCAGTTTGGCTGCTTACCAAAAGCAGTCCCTTTTCCCATAGCATTCCCCTTCCCTAGACCTCAAAAGCAGCCACTCGTAACTCATCCTGCTGCTGCTTCTAGTGTTTACTCCTTATCTCTGAACAACTGGCACAGAGTGCAGTATCTGGTCACTTCCTACAGTGGACAGCTCCCACCCCCACCACAAACATGCCGTCTCCTGCTCCCTCCCCCCACGCTCATAAGGCAGTTATCACGATTCTGACAGGTCAGCAGTCAGTATTTATACATACCAGACCTTCCCCTGGTTATCCAAACCTGCTCTTAATCCAGTTCAAACATATCCGGTATTCTGGGCCGATGGCTGTCATGGCCTGATGCACAGCTGTTAATCTGGGGCGCTCCCCTTACCCTCATCTGGGCATTGCCTTCACTTAGCACTTATTTCAGAGTGCTCGTGTCCTAGATTCTGGTAACTGCTCCTCTTTTGGGGAGAGGTAGAGTAAGTATCTCTTCCAGTAGCTTCTGAGAAAGGGTCCATGGCAGATAAAGTGTTGAGACCTTGCTTGTCTTAAAATGTTCTTAATCCGCCCCGTACCGAATCAATAGTTAGAGAATTCTGGGCTGGAACTCAGTTTCCTTCACAATTTTGGAAACATTATTCTGTCTTTTTGGAAAGCCTTTTAGATTCCTAATCCTTTCTATATGTGACCTTCTTAAATCACTGGTTCCTGTTGAGAAACTTGTAGCATCTCCCGTGCACCTAGTCATGGCCACATTCACGATGGTGTGTCTTGGTCTCGAGCAGTTTTCACTCCTGCTGCTGGGCACTTTACATCTGAAAAGGCAAGCCCTCCAGTTCTGGGAAATTTTCTTGAATTTCTTCTTTGATTACCTCCTCATCGTTTCCAGTTAAGTTTTTTCTTTCTGCTATTACGCTTTCAATTTCTCAGAACTTTTCCTTCTTCCCCAAGTGTTCTTGTTTCACGGATGAAATATGTCAGTAACTGGAGTTTTTTTTCTCATGGGCTGGTCGATTCCCCAGAGTAGACTTTTCCAGTCTCCTACCTTGGGCAGGGGTGGGAGGGGAGGGATGAGGCAGGCTGCCAGCATCTGGGAGGAAAGGGAACTCAGGGTCTCAACATCCAGTATCGGCCCATTGTCCCCTTCCTTTCCGAGACCCTCACCAGAGAATAAGCCTTCTGCCAGGATGAAGGTGGATATCTGGGGCCTGTTTCTGAAACATACTTCAGCCAATTTTCTAAGGACACCCTTCAACTGCTCTTCTAGACGTAATCTTGGGACACCAGTTCACAAGCCCTTGGGAGTTCTGTGGAATGAACCAGGTTCCTTTTCAACTCTCCCTACTGCCTGCTTAGAATTCCGCCTTCTAAGATCTGTTAAGTAAATTGCCTCTTGTCCTTCTGTTTTCTAACTTTTGCTTTTGGTACCTCCATTCCTGTTTTCCTCTTCCTTGGAGTTAATTATGCCTTTTAAAAAATCCTTTACTGTAATTTTAGTGGAGATTTAGGAGTTCATGGAGCTAAATATATGTATTTAGTGTGCCTTCTTTAACCAGAAATTTGAGAGTTTTCATTGCATGCTTTTTTGTGTAGTTTGGAGTTTGTCCATATTCATGTTCTAAGAATTCAAAATATAAATATTTGGGAAATTCCCTGGTGGTCCAGTGGATAGGACTCCGTGCTGGCACTGCTGTGGCCCGCGTTCAGTCCCTGGTCGGGGAACTAAGAACCCACAAGCCGCGTGGCACGGCCATAGATAGATAGAGATAGATATATAGATAAAGATACATATAGATACATATTTGTAAACAAAGCTTCCTTCTTTGTTCTTTATTACAGTTAAGAAAGATGTTTCCACTTAAATCTGTACTACCTTTTGAACATTCACAAAATCCAAAGGCCTCAAAATATGGAATAGAGGAGGTTGGCAGAGGTCTTTGTGCACCCTCTCAGCTCATATTCCCCATGGCTCAGATATGATGGGAAGTAGTTCTTTCTGCATCTTCTTCCCTTTTTTGATTAGATTTTAGATGAGACCCATAATTCAAAGTATAGTATAGTACTCAGTATGCAAATAGTAACAATAATAGTTAACATTTATTGAATACACTGAGCGCCAGATACTGTGGTAAGCGTGTTCCGTGTTTTAACTTAATTCCCAGAACAACCTTATGAAGTAGGCACTACTGTTATCCCTATGTTACAGATGAGAAGATGGAAGTACAGAGATATTAAGAAACCTGCTCAAGGTAACATAGCAAGTTGATGGCAGAGTCAGGATTCAAACCCAAACAGTCTAGCTGTAGAGCACATTTTATTATTTATTTATTTTTGGCTGCGTTGGGTCTTCGTTTCTGTGCGAGGGCTTCCTCTAGTTGCGGTGAGCGGGGGCCACTCTTCATCGTGGTGCGCAGGCCTCTCGCTGTCGCGGCCTCTCGTTGCGGAGCACAGGCTCCAGACGCACAGGCTCAGCGGCCACGGCCCACGGGCCCAGTTGCTCCGCGGCATGTGGGATCTTCCGAGACCAAGGCTCGAACCCGTGTCCCCTGCATCGGCAGGCGGACTCTCAACCACTGCGCCACCAGGGAAGCCCCCTAGAGCACATTTTAAACTTTACTACTTATGTGCACAATACTAATGGTTTGTAAATCATGTGAATCACTAAAAGTACTGTCCCCAACTTTGTTGCACGTGTTCCCAAACTTGCTTAATGGACCAGTTGCCATAACTTCACCAACTTATAGCTCTTTTTTCCACATAAAACTCGCCATAATGTCACTAGACTAAGGGGAAAAAAATCTTCACTATTTACCTCAAATAAAATATTAGCAGAGAACTGGTTGGTGTTAAGATAATTGCATAAAACTTGATTTTCATTGCATGAAAAGGATGTAAATTGGCCACTTACCCTAAAATAGTACTAGAGAATGCAAGTGATAAAATATGTCAATATTCCTCTTTTTCCCTTTATTAATAATTGAGGGATACTTTAAAAATCATAAAAGATTACATAAGAGCTTTAGAAGAATTCACATTTTCTTTACTAGGCAGTCATGTTCATTTTTATAAAACTGACATCACTGTTAAACCATTTTTACCTCAGGTTAAAATTTGACTGACGTTTTCTGTTACCGAGTCATACCAGGTCACTGAAACCTAAAATAAGTATGTTCTAAGCATTGGGCAACCATTATAACCTATTTAGAGCCAAGATCCACTCAAGACACGTTGACTTCTTCTGTGTCACCGCCGAGGTGGCCAACACGTGCATCAGTAAAGTCCCCATGTTCTCATTAGCTCTCCAAGAAGGGAAGGATGCCAGGAAGATGTGCAGAAGTAAATTCAATGGGCTCTCTTTGGTCCAGAGTTATGGCTGTTGTTCTATATGTCAGCCCGTTTGTTGCTAACATTTCTTTTTTTTCTGCTATAACCTATTTTGCGATTTGACTTGACCCATGGTTCATCTGAATCCAGGCAATTACACTTATAGTATAGGTTCTGCTGTCCAGTTTTTCTCCATCCTGAGGAATGTCAGGAGGCGAGTATTCTGCATCTAAAGGGAACATGAAAAATAAAAATGGAAACACATGAAGAGTGCTTTCACTCACATTAATCTGCTGCTCTTAGTGATGAGGCTCTGCTCTGCACGTGGCCTCAGAGCAGGAATTAAGAGTCAGACTGAGTGATGCTGCCTTGGTGTTCAGGTAGAAAGGCCTCATTGGCAAGGATAATAAAATGTACTGACTTCAATTACAAGGGGAATTTTGCCCCTTGAGTTTGAGTTGGGGAAATGACCTACAAATCACTAATATCCACGCATTGTGGAAGAGGTTTGGACCCTATATTTTCCCATATCTCCCCCTTATTAGATGGTAATTTTCCTTTAGGGATTTGGCTTTCTCGAGGTATGCATTGATAGGGAGATGGAAAGAGAGAGTAATGAATTAAAATCATTTTATGGTGTCTGTGCCTTTTCAACTATACGCTTCTCTTTGTAGAGCTCTAAGTCAGGAAAATCATTCAGGTGAAGACTATGCATTTTGATGTTAACAGATTCCACTCTTATAGACAGACAACCAGTTAACAACATGAAATGAGGCGGTGATGGTTTTCGAAATGAAATAATGTTTGATGTAACCTCGGGTTTCTCTCTGAACTTTGGCCATATTGTTAGAAAAGCTAGGAGGAGGGGAGCAGCTCTGTCAAGCACAGAATTACACACGTGGAAAAAAATTAATCTAAATACTAAGGGAGAAACCTGTGTTCTCTTGCATGATATTTAGCAGCAAGAGCAAGGAGAGGGCTGTTTCTTTCTTTGTGTAATGTGCAGTAGTTACAATAAACACAAGATTTCCAAATCTCAGAGGACTCTCTTGACAGTTGCTTGATAACAGCTTTTTTCATTCCATAGTTTTGACAGTTTGTGTGTGTTGCCATATCTAGTGTAAACTAAAACATCACTGTCATTCTGTTTTTCTTTTGTATGTGGCTTCTTTTTTTTTTTTTTTTTTTTTCATCTTTAGGATAATGAAAAAGATGGGCTTTTCACTTGTAGACTAGAGTAAGGCAAGTTGTGTGTGGAGATTAGCGTGTGTTTATGAGTTTTGAAAGATTCGAGTTGACAGCAGAACACTGCTTTAAATAATTTTTTTTCTCCTTATTGCTTCAGTAAAAGTGTAAGTGGGATGTGTAAGTTTTCTTTTAATCTTTTGATAAATAGCAAATCTTAGGCATCTGTGTGGGTACCTATATTTATCTGTGGTTATTGAAAGTGAATGAATACAATACATATCTGTAGCACTCCTGGCTGTGCAGCCTTTGAGAAATGGAAAGCATTCTGTTCCTTGTCGTCTGAGAGGGCCTTGCCCTGCTCCACCTTGGTACTTTCAGTCCCCACGTATGCTTCCCATCAGCTGGTGGATCCCCCATCCCACCTGCTTCTGCCAAGTTCATAGCTAAATGAAGTCATCAGTTTGTTTTAGAAACAACAGGGTTTCAGTTGTTGTTTGTTTATCTGATCTTTGTTTTTCTGGAGGAACTCTAGAAACTAAACTGCATCAGCACCATTTGCAAGGCTGCAGGGGAGACAGCAGACCAGGAGCACATGTCAGGGTCATGGTGGTCTTTACTCATCATCAGATGCAAACTCTCAGATTCTTCAGATGCACGAAGGGGTCCCATACCTGGGAGACCTTCCCCCCTCCAGCCCTGATAACCTTTTATGTGTAGAAATCTCAGTGAGGTTATTTTGCCATCAAACCAAATTTTGCTGTAGTGTAGCAAAGCTCCCGATACCGTCATCTGGCATGTTACAGACAAATTCCAATTACTTTTCTACTTCGAGCTATTGTTAAACACTACAAGCTAGCTGACAGTAAAATTATAAATACAGGTGTTGTCACACTACACTATAATCAGAATTTTAATTTGAATTTTCATTTGTAAAGCCTTTTTTCCCCACATGAAAATGGGAATAGAATTAGTTTTATTGACAGTAAAAAGACATTTTGAAAGCTTCCTAAATCATTACCTGTATTTAGCAGGAGGAAAAATTGTATATGTCCATGTAAAAAGAAGCGTTTTATTATCACATATTTACTCATTATATTTGGTGGTAAATAAAACGGGGAAGACATGTTTGACAAATGATTGATGGAACTCACTAGGTTTTTGCTTCATCAGAACAATAGACAGACATAAATATATATTTTGCTTTTGTTTCGTTCTGCTATTCCTAATGCAGACCTGTAGACAAAATCTTCTTCCAGCAAATTAAGTACAGCCTGTTGAGAGTCTGCATGCCATGCTCAACTTTTTATTTGGCAATTTTCTCTTCTTCCCCATATTCATCATCTGTGGTGCTCTTTTTTCCCCCTGTGCGTGGTGGTTGGAGTGGGTTCCCCCTTCTCAAGTCCCTTTTTTTTTTCCTCAAGGCATTTAGTGTCGTGTCTGCCAGATTTCAGTGATGAGCAGCGAATTGCTTTTAAAGTGGGCATTATGCCAGTTCAGCAGCACAATGGAAAACCAATCTTCCACCATTCTACTTTTGATGCTGTTATTGTAGCATTTTAGATAACTGCTGCCACAAAAAAAGAAAAAGAAAGAAAAAAGAAAAAAAAAAAGATGTGCTCAATTGCTACCAGTTAGTCAAGTTAAATCCAGAGTAGCATTAAAATTACTCTGAAAACTGTTTGTCAGAGGTCATGTGCCGTCTGTGACTGCCGAACATAGGATAGATGTTCTGTTCTGGTGGGGTTTTTCCCTTTATTATTACTGTGACTGACCAGCTCTCTAAATAGCCCTTCAGTACCTGTTTACTTATTGTCTTCACCTCCCTGTTGAAAAAAATGTGTCAAACAGAAATGCTGAAAAGTTTCCTTAAAGTGCTGGAAATAGCAGGAGAGTGAGTTGTTCGGGGTGCTAGAGTTTGTACAGTGTGAAAGCAAAAAAAAAAAAAGAAAAAGAAAAAGAAAAGTGGGGGGAGAGCAAGAACATAATTCTCTGGTTTCTATAGCAAGATTACTGTTTTCTTCTTTTTATCTTCACTTTTCAACCACTGGGTTCACTGTTCTACTTTTTTTCTTAATAGTACAAATGGAATTTATCCTCTCTCCATCTCGAGTCCCTCCCCCACTCCACTGGCTTTGCTTGTGAATGAAAGGGACTCCCACTATGACTACAGGACAGATGGCAGCTGTATATGTTGTATTTGATGTATTTTGAAGTGAACCATATTTTTAAATTCAAGGCCAACGGATGGGCTATTTTGAGGGTGGCAGTAACACTATACTTCAAGCCTGCTCCACTTCCACCGAATTTATTTAGACTTTTGAAACTGCATAAATAAATAACCTATAATCTGTGCTCAAAATAATTGAGTTGTGATCTATTAGATGTATTGCAAAAATAATAAAAGCAACTCAGGTTTCTGGGACTGCCTTTCTTCTAAAGAATGTATGTTTATTTATCTTTATACTATCTCTAATGGATTTTTCTCTCTATGTTAACCATATCTATTATATCATCAGACTCTAAGCCTTATGAAGGCAGGCATTTTTAAAATTTATTATTTTGTTGGTTTGTTATATTCCACGTAAGAGTAAAATCATATGGTATTTGTCTGTCTCCATCTGACTTATTTCCCTTAGCATAATACCCTCAAGATCCATCCATGTTGTTGCAGATGGCAAGATTTTGCCCTTTTTTATGGCCGAGTAGTGTTCTTTTGTGTGTATATATATACACCACGTCTTCTTTCTCCATTCATCCATTGATGGACACTTAGGTTGTTTCCTTGTCTTTCTTGGCTATTGTAAATAATGCTGTGATGAACATAGGGATGCATATATCTTTTTGTATTCTTTTCGTATTCTTTGGGTAAATAGAAGTGAGATAGCTGGATCATATGGTACTTCTGTTGTTAATTTTTTGAGGAATCTCCATACTGTCTTCCATGGTGGCTAAGGCAGGCATTTTTGTCCGTCTTGTTCATTCCTGTATCCCCAGGGCTTAGAACAGTTATCTGGCACATAGTAGGCACTCAATAAATATTTCTTGAATGAGTTAATAATCCACGCTTCTCCTGTGGGTTCATAGAATTGTAGTGTATTTATTTGTTCATATTTTTAAAAATCCAGCTAGAATGTCAAACTGTGCTCCTGAAGTATAGCAGTCATACTGATTTAGTCTTTGATTCCTTCCTTCACCCCTACCCCATCCCAAATTGTGCTTGACACCCTGTGGGTACTCAATAAATATTTGTTGAATGAACAAGTGGAGAAGCCCAAACATGGGTAATTTGCCAGTGAGGGATGTCGTCATTTGGTTGTAGAGATGAAGATAGACAAATGCTCCACCTGTCAAGAGTCTCCGAGTTCTCAGCTTTATGTTAGTCCAGAGTTCTTTCCCAGGTATCATGGTTTTCTGGGCTTGTAGTCAAGCATGTTTCAGATCCATATTTTCCTCAGTTTCTAGTTTAACGTTTAATGTTAGCTGAAGCATTCAAGAAAAGGCCCTGATAATGATGCGGTCAGTATTCGTAACCAGCCCATCCGCTAGTGCCATCTAAATGAAGCCATTGCATGCTCTCCGGTGTGAGTGGTCCTGTCTTAACATGGGAAGGAGGCTGCCCTGCATGGTGGGATGCATCCGTGCTAGCAGTTACATCTCCCTCAGCACCATTTACCTTTTCTGTGGAATTGTGGCTTAGGTATTCTGTCATTCCGTCACATCCTCCACTACCTGCCTCCCTGGAACTCCCCGCTTCCATCTGCGAAGTGAGGGAAATGAGGGCCTAGAGGCTGCTTAACAAGGTCAGAGGGTTCAGAGAATTCAGTGACTTAATCACGAACTGTACCGTGTAAGAGACACACCGCTCTCCCTTTTAATCATTGAGTCTTAAATGTGACATAGCTTTAAATGGATAGCAACAATTTGCAAATCACTCAGACCCACTTTGTAATTAGCTTTGGACTAAGCATTAAAAAGTATACATTGAGGATTGTGATAGTAAAAATGCAGAGCAGTGTGTGTATTCTTTGTTGACGTGGAGGTGGTGAGTGTCTCTAGCTACTAACAGATTCTCTCAAAAGAATGCCTTGCTAGAAGCCTTTTTTTTTAAAGGAGCATATAAAAGGACTTTCTTAGTTTTACCACAAGAAAGAACCCGAGAATGTGCAATAGAACTTGTTTGTGGCTTTATTTGAGAAGAATCTGGAATGTGCAATAGAACTTCCCTGATGTGCTCATTCCATCTTTTTTTCTCTAATCATTTGACCTTCATCCAAGAGGAACCAAAGAACACACTGAAATAAGAATTCATATTTTTATTAGAGCAGATTTAAACATCTATAAAGTGAACCATTCGCCCTTACGTGCCCTGGCATCAGCATTGTACCCCGGGGGGAAGATGAGCATGTTCGTTCTAGCATCCTGCATCAACATGGGCTAAAATTCCAAAGACTTTCAGTTGCCTGGGCCAAAGATGGGAAATTTTCTGCAAGAGTGCTGAGGAGAACTTGTGCATTTCTAAATCTCAGTCATGCAGGCTGGGGGGTAGGAGAGTGCGAGTTGCTCTTTGTGTCCCTCCACATTGAGTTTAGAGGAAAGAGCACAAGCCTTGCAAAAAGCTTCCTGGTCCAGTTTCCTCATGGGTATCGTGTCTCCTCTGTTTAACTTATGGGGTTGTTGTCATTGTAGCTGCTTAGCTTCGCCATTGTGGCCATGGACAATTCAGAAACAAATGGGCATGGCTGTGTTCCAGTAAAACTTTATTGCTAGAAACAAGTGGCAGCCTGGGTTTGGCCTTCAGGCCATAGTTGGCTAACCCTTGCCCTATAATAATGAAAGGTAGAAAACATAAAATACCAAAATTTTTTTGACTGCTTCTAGTAAAGAACCCCATTTGGGAGTCAGCCGGTATGGTCAGTGCTTGGCCACCCTTGTGAGGAAGAAGCCTAAAGGGACTCTGTCTTTCAAGAGAAAGCCTTCTGTAATTTTTAGGTCACACTTCCCAAATTCTTGCCAAATTCTGTAGGGAGAATTTACATTCCATTCAGCTTGTGTTTATCAGTGGCTTCACTTAGGCCACCTAGTCTCATAAGAGCCTTTAGCTTTTTTCTCTACGAAAATGTTCCTTCCTTAAGACGCTCAATTTCCTTAGAGCCTTGATGTAAGTTATGGTAGAGAAAGGATTCCCGTATTAACATTGCTAAGTAGGCTGGAGCACTGCCACTAGTTACCTTCCCAGGGCAACCCTGGAGTCTTTGATGGGGGAGAAGAGTTGATAGAGAGGGACAACGGCCATCTTGATGACCAGCCAGTTAAGGTTTCAAGATATGTGGTCAATTCTTTTTTCTCTCTCTCTCTCTCTCTCTTTTTTTTTTTTTTTTTTTTTTTTTTTTTTTTTTTTTTTTTTT